>NC_081568.1:41381063-41727621 GCF_022355385.1 Mustela nigripes | reverse complement strand
TCATGACCTGAGCCGAAGGCAGGTCATGATCCCAGCGTCCTGGGATCGAGTCCCATATCGGGCTCCTTGCTCCGCAGGGAGCCTGCTTCTCCGTCTGACTCTGCCTTCCACTCTGTCTGCCTGTGCTTGCTCTCGCTTGCTCTCTCTGACAAATAAATAAAATCTTAAAAAAAAAAAAAAAATAACCAAAATTTATGTACTTACCAAGCAACTTAAATGTAGCATCTTACGAATCCTCATAATCACACTAGGAAATAGGTACAACTCTCATTACCATGTTACAGATGAGGAAACTGAGGCACAGGACTCTCTAGTTAGCAGAGTTGAGATTCAGCCACAGTAACTCGGTCTGGAGTGTGTGTTTTGGATTGCTGTGCTTTCCTACTGCCTAGAACAGTCTGCTTCTATCTCTGGAGGCATGCAAATAGATTATCAGGGATGTGAGGAAATGCTCAGAAAAGGTCGTTCCTGGGTAGGACAGGAGCCTGGTGAACCGATACTAAGCTTGTCTGGAGAGTGAGTGTGGAAATTGCCCACCTGAGACAAAGATAGGGAAACAGCCACATCTGCCTTTCAAATCTCTCCCACGGGAATTAGGGGTACAGGAGGCGTGGCCAAAGTGAATAAGGGGTCTTTGGAGGCAGCATGGCATGGTAGTTAAGAGAGTAGAATCTGCAGACAGCTCAGACCTGCATTCAAATCCCAGCTTTGACACTTACTAGTATCCTTAGCTTATACTTATCTCATTAATCTCCCTGAGGCTCCTAGGGCTGTTTTGACAATGAAATGAGAAACCGTGTTATGGGAATCCGTTATACTCACTCACAGAGGTGAGACACCAATGGGGAACAAAAGCCAGGAATGAAGGCCTTGGTGTACTTCGGGAAGTTTCACTTTTTCCTCAAATCCAGTAGACGGTGCTGTCAGTGGCAGCCTTTGCGCAGCAAGCTGCCATGCTGAGGCAGGAGGGCTGAGTCCTGAGGAACAGCACGGAGGTGTCGGGGCACTCGTTTGGCTGCCATGGAGGGGAGACCCTGGGGAGGAGGCTGTGTGACAGAGTAACCTTGCTTGGGGGGCAGCTTCTGCAGAAGACCCTCACTGTGCAGGAGCTGGGCAGGACACTTCTCAGCCCCCTCCGTCCCCATTCCCTCTTGAGTCATTCCCATTCACAAACCTGCCCCAAAGCCATGACCTGAGTCCTCTTCCGGCTGCTGCCCCCGCCCCCCCACCCTCCACCGCCCCGTGCTGCCCCTTGCACACTGGTGCCATTTCTCCCAGTCACCTTCCGACCCAATTCACTGATCTCGTGTCTCCATCTCCCACGGCCTCCACGTGGCCATGCCCAGGGACCTTCTCCTCCACCTTGTCCTCAGCACAATCTGCCACAGTTAACACTCCTCCACTCCTTTACTGGGATCTGTGAGCGCACCCTCTCCTGGCTTTCCTTCTCTCTGAAGGCTCCTCTACGCTGGTCAGGGTTGCTCCTCTATCCAGTCTCTAAATGTTGAGGGTCCCTAGAGCGCAGCCCTAGTCCCAGGGTTGTAAATTCCATCTGCAAGTTGATCATTTACAAAAGTCTGTGTTCACTCTTTTTTTAAGTTTCAGTCTGGTACCATCAGACATCTACTTGATGTCTGTGTGGGGGTGTCACACAGAATACAGCCAAAACCAAACTCTGAAGTCTGCCTGTTCCAGAATGTGCTCTTCCATCTTTCCCATCTTGAATGCCACCATCTATTGTGCCCCAAACCCCGGCACCATCTTTGATCTCATTCCCAAAGCAGATGCTGACATCTCTCGCTTCAAAACAGCTGTGGATTCCATCCACTCTCAGTCTCCACCACTACCGGAAATCACCACCATCTCTCATCTAAGCCACTTCACGCCTAGCTGGTCTCCAGGCTCCCACTCCTGCTCCCCTTAAATCTGCACGCCACACATCATTTTTAAAACATTAACCAAACCCAGCCCCTTCCTGTCTCACACCCTCTGCTAGCTTCCCATTGTTTTGAAATAATACCCACTAGCACCCAGGCCTGCATGATCTGGCCCCTGCCTAGCCCCTCAACAACATCTGAAACCACTCTCTCCCTTGCTCAAAATGCTCAGACGTATGGCATTTCTTTCTGTTCCTCAAATGTGCCAACGACTTCCTATTTCTGTGAATGACATCATCTTCTCTGTCACCCAAGCAGGAATGCTCCGCAGCATCTTGGTCCCATTCCTTTTTCCAGAAAGGCCCAAGTCCAGTCTGGCCCAAGTCCTGTGGACTTTCCTTCTGACCTTTTTACTCTTCGTCCCCATTCCTCAATGTCTCAGCCACAGGCTCCATCAGGCCTTGCCTCTCCAGCTTGATTTGTCACGACAGTCTTCTAACTGGTCTCTCTGCCTCCAGATCCATCCCTGACCCCTAAGCTTAACCCCAGTCCCTGGTAGCCTGGTATCTGATTGATATCTGAATCCTTCATGATCATGGTACCTGCTCCACCCTCTGGAGACTGGGGCTCAGTCCTCGCCGGGTGTCTTCACATGCCCCTGTATCCTAGTGCCTGGTGTAGAACTGGTGCTTGGTACATATGTGTTGGATGAATGAGTCATGGGGAGGACTACTCAGTCTGTCCTGCTCAGAGGCACTAGCTGAGATCACAAGACGAAAGGCTATTTACCTGCCTGCCAGATGGCACCTGGAGAAGAGTCTGGGAGTTCCAGATCCTAAATTGGTTGGAGAACATCTGACCTTGGGCAAATCAGATTCTTTTTTTGCTCAATTATCCCTTCGATAAGATGGGAAGAAACAGAATAGCTAGTCTCTTTTTCCCAGAGGCACTGTACTGTATTCAGGGCCTTCTGTTACTAAGTGCTTTTCGTCCAGGCTCTCCTTAGACCTTCCCAGCAGTCCCATGAGGCAGTGGGGATTGTCTGTCCCTATCATACAGATTGTCAAGGAAGCAGCCGGAGGCACTGTGTTAAAGCGCAATCAGATAACAGCACTCCTCTGCTCAAAGGCTTCTTCCCAGAGCTCTGATTTCACTCAGAGGAAAGGCCAAAGTCACGAACGTACCCACAGGGTCTGGCTGCATACGTCACTGATCTCATGTCCATTTACTCTGCAGCTCAGTGACTCCACTCCAGCCACACTAGCCTCCTTCCTACTCCTCAACCAAGCCAAGCACATCCCCACCATAGGACCTTTGCTCTTCCTGTTCCTTCTGCTGAGGCCACTTCCTCAGACATGGGCTTGATAAACCACCTCACCTCCTTCAAGCCTACCCTCAAATCTGGCCTTGCCAGTGAGGCCCATCCTAATTAATACTCTATGAAGTGCTGCAGCCTGCCCCCATCCGCCTGCCCCAGCAACGCCTTCCCTTTTTCCCAGCTCGCTCACCTCTCTCCCACAGAATAGTTTACTTGTCTCTCTCGAGCATGTGTTCCATAAGGGCAGAGATGGTTATCTGCTTTGTTCATTGAGGTAGCCCAAGTACCCAGGACAGTACCTGGCACAAAGCAGATACGCAATCAGTAACTGTTGAATGAGTGGAAGAAGTAAAGCAAGTGACTTGCCTGGGGCAGGTGTAGCAGATATGAGACTGGAGCCCAGACCTGCTCCTTCCCCACGAAGAGCCCCTTTTCTGGCTCGGTATTCATGGCCCAAGTATACTAGGATCCACGAAGGCCCCACGCCAGGCCATGTGGGGTGTGGACAGAGCCGGACATGAATAGCCTGCCTGTCACCTGGGGTAGCTCTTCCTTCTCCAGGACTTAAGGGACTAAGGAGAAGAACAGGGCATGCCTGAGGCCCTGGGCAACTCACCTCCTGGCCTACCCAAGTGAACTGGCAGGAACTCACACCCCTGGAGCCTAGAGTATCCAGGCCAAGGAAGGGCAGGCATTTCAACGGACCAGCTCGAAGGGTACAGTATGAGACTCCCAGGAAGGCCCTGGGTGGGAGGATACACAAGCTTGAACAGACAGGCTTGCTGCTCCCTTTTGTTGAGCAGCTTCAAATCTCTGGACACGGTCAGGGTCCCTGATTCAGATTTAGCAAGTTTGCAGGAAAAATCACATTGAGCTACCAAAATTTTATTGCATAGTTAGTCTCTATGTCAGGCATGTGTATGCTAGCTCATTCAATTCTCCCAGCAACCCAGTAAGATGGGTTCTGTTGTATGTCTATTAGATTCTATTGTGTGCCTATTTTACAGATGAGGAAAGGGAGGCAAAAGGGAATTAAGTAATCTACTTAAAATCGCATATCTAGTAAGTGGTAGAGCTGGAATTTTTTCCTATCAAAACAGACAAACAAACAAACAACTTTTGATAATTACTGAGAAAGTCCCAAAAAAAAGCACACATTATGTGTCTATGCTGTGAAAGAGCCCACTGTCCTCACAAGTGTCAGTGTTAACAGTGATGGGAATGTAGTGTCTTCTTAGCAGCCAGCACAGTGCCTGTATAGGATTTGTGTACAATTGCCTTTTTTCCCAGGACCCTGGGATCATGACCTGAGCTGAAGGTAGGTGCTTAATGACCGAGCCACTCAGGAGCCCCTAAAAGTGATCATTCCTAAACCCATAACAATAGTCAACTATTGTTAATTTTACCTAATATCTCTCTGTATCTTTCTTCTGAACCATTTGAAAATATGATGCAAACATCATGTCATGTCACCTCCAAGTATTTCATTTAGCCTTCAGCGCCTAAAAGAAAATATTCACTTAATGGCCAAAAATTCTATTATCCCACCTAAGAAAAACTGTAATTCCCAAATAGCCTCTAATATTCTATCCAGATTCACATTTCCTCAGTTTCTCAAAAATACCTTTTGTAGCTTTTCTTTTCAAACCAGAATCTTGTCAAGATCCACAAATTGCAAGGATGCCTTGGTGGCTCAGTCGGTTGGTTAAGTGGCTGCCTTCAGCTCAGGTCATGACCCCGGGGTCCTGGGGTCAAGTGCTGCATTGGACTCCTTGTTCAGCAGGGGGCCTACTTCTCCCTCTGCCTGCTGCTCCCCCTGCTTGTGCTCCCTTTCTCTCTGACAAAGAAATAAAATCTTAAAAAAAAAAAAAAAAAAAAATTCACAAATTGCATCTTGTTATTACATTTCTTCAATCTTTTTAAAAAAGATTTTATTTTTATATAATCTCTACACCAAACATGGGGCTTCAATTCCCAACTCTGAGATCAAGAGTCCTATGCTCCACTGACTGAGCCAGCCAGGCTCCCCTACATTTCTTTCTTTGTTTTTTAAAGATTATTTATTTATTTGAGAGAGAACAGAGTGAGCAAGTACATGAGCAGGGGGAGGGAGGGAGAGGGAATTACAGGCTCCCCACTGAGTGGGAAGCCTGATGCAGGGCACAGTTCCAGGACCCTGGGAGCATGACCTGAGTGAAGGGAGACACACTTGGCCGACTGAACCACCTAGGTGCTCCACCCCTACATTTCTTCAATCTTTTAAAATATAAAACCCTGTCTACACACATATCTTTTTCATGGCATTGGCCATTTGATGGTAACAGTCACTGTCTTGCAGACTGTCCCTGGATTATTTCCTCATGCTGTCATTTCACTTGTTCTTCTACTCCTTTAATTACTGTAAACTGGAACTTAGGGGTTTTTTTGTTTTTTTAAAGATTTTATTTATTTGACAGAGAGAGGGAGTGATCACAAGTAGGCAGAGAGGCAGGCAGAGAGAGGAGGAAGCAGGCTCTCCACAGAGCAGAGAGCTGATGCGGGGCTCGATCCCAGAACCCTGGGATCATGACCCGAGCCGAAGGCAGAGGCTTTAACCCACTGAGCCACCCAGGCGCCCCTGGAACTTAGTTTTTTTTTTTTTTTTTTTTTAAGATTTTATCTATTCGACAGAGATCACAAGTAGGCAGAGAGGCAGAGAGAGAGAGAGAGGAAAGCACGCTCCCCGCTGAGCAGAGAGCCCGATGCGGGGCTCGATCCCAGGACCCCGAGACCATGACCTGAGCTGAAAGCAGAGGCTTTAACCCACTGAGCCACCCAGGCGCCCCGGAACTTAGTTTTAAAGGTAGATTCAGGTTAATGAATTTTAGAAAAGATATTTCCCGGCTGATGCTGAGTTTTATACCCCATTAGGAAACATAACGTCAGGTTGCCCCGCTGTTGGCAATACTAAGTTTGATCACTTGGTAGTGACAGCAGTAAAGTGCCTTTCCCGCTCTGCGACCAGCAGGGACCTTCGGGATGATACTGCAGTGTGTGGATATCCTGTCACTCTCCAATCTTTCATCTCATGGTTTTGGCATCCATTGGTGACCCTTGCCTGAACCAGCTATTACACTGGGCTTAGAAAAAGGTGATTTTCTAATTCTATCTTTTCTTTTCTGTTAGTTTCCTGACATTCTTCTGTAAAGAAAAATTTTTCTTTATCGATTAGGATTGAACAATAGTTTCTTCCAAAGAGGCAAGGTAAATTATTTTAATTGGTTCTGGAATTGTTCCATATTTGGGTGGCAGGTGCCCATTCAAGTTGGATCCTGGATCCTTCTTTTTCCTCTTTTTTAAAGGAGTTCCACTAAAAATTTTTTTTTTTTTTTATTTAGACAGAGAGCACGAGCATCAGGGAAGGGCAGGGGGTAGGGAGAGAGAGAATCTCAAGCGGATTCTGCACTGTGTGTGGAGCCTGACTCGGCTCAATCTTATGACCCTGAGATCATGACCTGAGCTGAAATCAAGAGTCAGACTCTCAACTGAGCCACACAGTTGCCCCAGCTCCTGAATCCTTCTGACAAATCCCAGTAGTCCGAGCACTTCCTTGCTTTCTGGAAAAAAAGATGTCTCCAACACACCTATCTGTATTTTCTTTTCCTCTGCCCTGTGATCCAGCTATGGGAACTTGGATGTGAGAAGTCTGCCCCAGAGCTCTTTTGTTTAACTGCAGGGGCCAGTCTCAGCACTGACCTTGCTGTGTGACCTTGGGCCAGTTCCTTTCCCCTTTCTGAGCCAGACTTTCTCCATATGAAAAATGGGGGAGCCAAATCCTACCTTAACCCTGTATCTCTCTAAGGATGTGTTAGATACCAAGCCTTTCTACTTTCTATTACTTTGTCTCCTTCCCCATGCAAGGAGAGACGGGTGGCACAGAACTGTACTGGGCATTGGGGCCTTTGTGACATTTGGGACTTCTTCCTTTAGAGAAGATGCAGGGAGCCCTCTCCCACCCATCCTGGGGAAACTGGGTCTTGGGGTCCACCCTCCTGGCTGGAATTAGTCTACAGCCTCTTCTGGGCAAGGCTAGGTTGACCTTTGGTGTCATCCTCCGCTTGACCTAAGGTGGTTTCACAAGGGCAAGTGTTTAGGCTGCCATTTTGCTGTCACAATCAGCTTAGAATCAATTGACTTTGATGCATTTTTTTTTCTTGATTTTAAAATTTAGTTTTACTTTGTATCCAAGCTACAAATTTACATATTTAAAGAATCAAATACTTCTATAAGGCTTGCTGTGAAAAATAACATTTCCTCACCTTCCTTTTATACTGCTTCAAACTTTTTTAGCCAGTTCCTTTGGTATTTATCTCTGTATCTCTGAATAACTTTTGGTATTACTTCCCGATTTTTCAATTTTAAACAATATCTGGTTGGTTTTTCACAGTGGAAGAGGAAGATTGAGCCCTCTTTCCTCTTCTGTCCCTCCGTGTCACTCTTTCTGTCCTCTCATCCTCCCTTACGTCTCCGTGGTGTGGATGGTTACGTATGATCAACTTTCAGTGTTCGCCGTATTAGGACTGTGTGTATACCATTCAATTTGAACCACACAGTGTACGAGGATTACTCTACATTTCCTATATAACTTTTGTTTTCCCAAGACTTAATAGTTGTCTTGATTTTTCACTTATTTAATTTCTTTCTTTTTTTAAAATTAGGTTTTTTATTTTAATTACAGTATAGTTAACATGCAGTATTATAGTAGTTCCAGTGGTACAATATAGTGGTTCAATAATTCTGTACATCACTCAGGGCTCATCCTGATGGGGTACTCTTTAATCCCCATAGCCTCTTTCACCCATCCCCCACCCACCTCCCCTCTGGTAACCGTCAGTTTGTTCAAGAGTTAGGGGTCTGTTTCTTGGTCTGTCTCCCTCTCTCTTTCTCTCTTTTTTCTTTGCCTTTGCTCATTTTCATAGGTTTCTTAAATTTTACCAACAGTGAAATCATATATTTGCTTTTCTCTGATTGACTTATTTGCTTAGTATTATATACTCTCTAGCTCCATTCATGTTGTTGCAAATGGCAAGACTTCAGGTTTTTTTACGGCTGAACAATATTCCATTGTGTTCCATTCCATCTTCTTATCCATCACCTTTTGATGGACACTTGGTCCCCTTCTATAGTTTGGTTACTGTCAATAATGGTGCAATAAACAAAGTTGCTTGTATCCCTTTGAATTAGTGTTTTTGCCTTTTTTGAGTAAATACGTAGTAGCGCAACTGCTGAATTTTAGGTTAGTTCTATCTTTAACTTTTTGAGGAAACTCCATGCAGTTTTCCAGAATGGCTACACCAGTTCACGTTCCCACGAATGGTACATGAGTGTTCGTTCCTTCATTTACTTAATTTTCTATGAAATTATCATAATTTAATCGTATACTCTCCAAAAATGATCTAAATTGCCTCTCAGTACATCCAGGCATATTAGATATCTATCAAGTTTGTCTTGCGGAGTTGTCTTTCAGAACTTTTGGGCCTGATCCAATGTAAATGTTTTGTTTAACTCCTAGAGTTTCTGTGCGCTACCCTCCTGGCAATCCCGGTTCCCTCTCCCGAACTGAATTTCAGTTTCCCCTGTCCCAGGTCTTCTCTTATTTTTAGTCAACTTCAGTTTGGTAGAACATTACTTCCTGAAGCTTTCTGAGAAAGGAACATTTTTGAGATATTGAATGTCTGAGAATATCTTAACAACACCCTCCTGTATTTGATAATTTGGCTTAGTAAAGATTCTAGGGTGGAAATCATTTTCCCATAGACTTTTGAGGGCATTGCTCCATTATCTTCTGCTTTCCGGGGTTGCTAAGAAGTCCAAAGTCACTGTGATTCCTGGGTTTCTGTATTTTTTTTTTTTCCTTTTTGGAAATTTGGAATTTGTGGAATCCTTGTCTTTATTTTTCTGAAACCTCAACCATGATATCCCCTGGTTTGAAACTATTTTATGCCTTTTCCTTGGTACTCATTGGGCCCTTTCAGTTTGGAAATGTATGTCCTTGAGTTCTGGAAATGGCACTGAGTTATTTCACTGATGATTTCTTCCCCCTGATTTTCTCTGTTCTCTGTTTCTTAAACTCTGATATTTGGCTGTTGGGCTTCCCAGATCGGTTTTAATTCTCTTTTCTTTTCTTTTAAATTTTTCTTTTTATCCTTGTGGGAAATTTATCTTTCTGAGATATTAAAAAAAACTTTATCTTCCGTCTACTGACTTTAGTGTCTTCCTTTGTACTTTTAATCTTCAATAGCTGTGTTTCTCTTCTAACAGCACCTATATCTTTATAGCATCCTATTCTTGTTTCCTGGGTACAGGAGCAGGAGCATCTTTTATATCCCTAAAGCTATTCATGCCCATTTGCTTTCCTCCATGGTGCTTTTTTGAGGTCTGGTTATTTGTTTAGTTCATTCTCTTTTATGCTGGAGGCTTTCTTCAGATGTTCCATGATCTTTGATTGTCTAAAAAACCAAATGGAAGCTGTGATCCATGAGTAGGGCTTATCGAGGGCGTCCCTGTAGCATTATCTGTCCAGTGGGGAACCCCCAGTGTTAGTATATTTAGATCATTCCTCCTGGTATGGTCATGTTCCCCAAAGAAGGATCTTTCCATGTATTATCTTGAGGGAAAGACCCTACCTTCTAGCATTCTGGGAACTGAGAGGGAGAGAAGGTTGGGACTCTCAGCTTTAGTACCAGCCCATGCCCTTTACTATGCCTGGGGATAAACTTCCAGTCCTCTCAGAGAGGGAGGTGTACTTGGGGCGGGAGAGGAAGTGGGAATATCCAACTGTTTCATAAACCGACCTGCAACCAATCCTCTTCTTTTAGCCCCACCTTTACGCCCACCCAGTTGCCTAATAACCCAGTTCCTGAGCCTGTTCTGCCATGTAAATAGGTAGCTTCTCAGCTTTTCTAGCTGTGGCTTTAGGATTTAGCTTTCTGGGGTCTGCTGTGGGATCTACCACTAGTCTATATGCTCTACAGCTTCCAAAATTCTGCTGCTGTTTTCTCTTCTGTCCTCTTTGTCCTTATAGTTTACATAAAAAAAAGTCATTTGAGAGAGGAAGCAAAGCTATATGTGTGTTCTAGCCATCCTTACCAAGAAATCTTTTTTTAAATTGAGCTATAATTCACACACCACAATATTCAAGCTTATAAAATTGTACAACTCAGTGGTTTTCCATATATTCACAAAGTTGTATAACCATCAACACTATCTAATTCCAGAATATTTTCATCACCCCAAAAGGAAACCCTGTACCCGTTAACAAGCATTCTCTATACCCCCTCCCCTGTCCCCTCCCCACCCCCAGCCCCTGGCAGCTACTAATCTCCTTTCTGTCTCTATGGATTTGCCTATTCTAGACATTTCGCAGAAATAGAATCATACAATATGTAGCCTTTTATGTCTGGCTTATTTCATTTAGCATAATGTTTTCCAAATTCAAACATTTTGTGGCATGAATCAGTACTTCATTGTTTTTAAAAAACAACAGTTCTGTTGAGATTTTCACTCCTCTTTATGGCTAAGTAATATTCTATTTTGTAGACATGCCACATTTTATTCACTCAGTCATCAGCTGATGGCTATTGGGCTGTTTTCACTTTGGGGCTACCAGGAATAATGGCGCTATGAACATTTGTATACAAGTTTTTGTGTGGGGGTGTATGTTTTCATTTCTCTTCTGTAGATATCTAGGAGCAGAATTAGTGGGTCACATGGTAACTCAGTGTTTACCTTTTTGAGGAATTATCAAATTGTTTTTCTTTTCTTTTTTTTTTAAAGATTTTTAAAATTTATTTGTCAGAGAGAGAGAGAGCAAGAGCGAGCACAGGCAGACAGAGTGGAAGGCAGAGGCAGAGGGAGAAGCAGGCTCCCTGCGGAGCAAGGAGCCCGATGTGGGACTCCATCCCAGGACGCTGGGATCATGACCTGAGCTGAAGGCAGCTGCTTAACCAACTGAGCCACCCAGGCATCCCTCAAATTGTTCTTCAAAGTTGTTGAACTATATTATTTTTTAAAAGTGAACTCTATCCCCAGCATGGTGCTCGAACTCACGGCCCTGAGATCAAGAGTCTCATGCTCTACGGACTGAGCCAGCCAGGCACTTGGCTGCACCATTTTACATTCCCACCAGCAATAATGACAGTTCCATTTTTTCCACATCTTGGTAATATGTGTTATTATCTTTTTGATGATAGCCATCATAGTGGGTATGAAGTGGCCCTTCACTGAAGCCTTGATTTGCTTTTTCCTGGTGACTAGCAATGGGGAGCATCTTCCCACGCACTTATTGACCATTTCCACATCTTTGGAGAAAAATCTGAAATCCTTCGCCCGTTTGGAATTAGGTTGTCTTGTGACTCTTGAGTTCTAACACCTCTTTCTATATTCTGGACATTAGATCCTTTTCAGATATATAACTTGTAAGTATTTTCTCCTATTTTATGTGCTGACTTTTCACTTTCTTAATAGTGAACTTTGAAGCACACACACTATTTTTCTTTGGCACTTGTCTTTTAAGAAACATCTTTCAAGGGGTGCCTGGGTGGCTCAGTAGGTTAAGTGGCTGCCTTCAGCTCAGGTCATGATCTCAGAGTCCTGGAATAGAGCACCGCATCGGGCTCTCTGCTCAGCGGGGAGCCTGCTTCTCCCTCTCCCTCTGCCTGCTGCTCTGCCTACTTGTGCTCTCTCTCCATTTCTCTAAAAAATAAATAAAATCTTTAAAAAAAAAAAAAGAAATGAAACAAGATGGGATCTGGAGGGAGAAAAACCATAAGTAACTCTTAATCTCACAAAACAAACTGAGGGTTGCTGGGGGCGGAGGAGGAGAGGGGGGTGGGGTTATGGACATTGGGGAGGGTATGTGCTATGGTGAGTGCTGTGAAGTGTGTAAACCTGGCGATTCACATACCTGTACCTCTGGGGATAAAAATGTATTATGTGTTTATAAAAAAATATTTTTTTAATTTTAAAAAAAGAAAATAAAAAAAAGAAATGTCTTTCAAAAGTCTTACTTTAAAAATAGCTTTATTGAGTTATAATTGACACGTACTAAATTTTACATATTAGTGTGCACAATCTGGCAAGCTTTGACATATGCATACATCATGAAAATAGCTCTACAATCCAGATAATGCCCCACGGTTTCTTTCTGCCCCTTAGTCCTCCTTCCTTTTTGTCCCTTCCTGTGCCATCCGACCTCCATCCTCATCTCTTTTCTTACTGTATATTAGTTTGCATTTCCTAGAATTTTATCTAAATGGGATCACATAGTATATACTCTTCTGTTCTGGCTTCTTTCGTATAGCACAATTATTTTGAGATTCATCCAGGTAGTATGAGTATCAATAGTTCATTCCTTCTTATTGCTAAGCAGTATTCCATTGTATGGATAAACCACAGTTTATCTAGTCACCTGTGGATGGACATTTGGGTTGTTTCCAGTTTGGGGCTGTTATGAACATTTGTGCTGAAGTTTGTTTGGATACATGATTTCACTGGTCTTGGTTATCTAGAAAATACCTGTTAAATATTTGAGTAACAGTTTCATTTCTTGAGCATCTCTGGTAGTACCAGGCTCTGGGCTAAATGCTTATTTAATCTAACATCTCTGCAAGGTTAGTGTTAATAGTCCTTCCTTTCCAAAGACTATAACCAGTACAGACAGGTCAAGGGGCTGACTCAGGTCATGGGACTAGGGTCTTTCTGACTTGGGATTTGAGCTCGGGTCTGGTGCTTTGAAGGACATGTCTGCTTTTTCCCCCTCCCCTCAAAATATGTACACTATCTCCCTTTATTCTTGAAATCTAAGACTCATTGAATCTTCAAACCACAAAGTTTTTTTTTTTAAATTTTTTGAAAAAGATTTAATTTACTCATTCACGAGAGACAGAAAGAGAGAGGCAGAGGCAGAGAGAGAAGCAGACTCCTCTTGCAGCAGGAGCCTGATGCAGGACTCAATCCCAGGACCCTGGGGCCACCACCCGAGCTGAATACAGATGCCCAACCAACTGAGCCACCCAGGTGCCCAGACCACAACGTTTTTAAATTAAAAACTACTATATATTACTAAAAAAAATTAATGTAAATTTTGAAATACACAAAAGACATAAAGATTAATAAAACAAATATGGTAGGTAAGCCACAAGATAGTAAGAAATGAAACCTTGCCAACGTAGTTAAATCTCCCTTGGGTACGCTTCCCGGGCCCTCTGTAGAGGCCCCCACTGCCCTGAATTTGAACCACATGGTTTGGACTTCATGCGTAAGAGTAGAGTGGTTAAAACCAGGGATTCCCCACTTCTTGGATGCCTGATCCTGAGCAAGCACAGAGCCTCTCAAAGCTGCAGTATCCCTACCTATAAATGTCCCTACCTATATATAAAATATAACAGGCTTCAAAGGGTCGCTGTAGAGATTCAATGAAACAAACCATGTAAAACAATTAATACGGTGCCTGGCACAAAGGAAAGTTTAGTAAGTGGCAGCAAATGTCAGTACCAGAGCCTTAGAACCGTGGACGTGGGTTCATAAAATCCTCAAGTTAGAAGGGAGCATGGGGAACATGGAGCCCATCACCCCCCTACACTTCTGCACCCACTCATCAGTGGGGGAGCAGGGGAGACAAAGGCATTTTCTGTTTCAAAGTGATTTCCTGTCTAGGGAGTGAATGTTTGCCTATTTCTCACAATATCCAAAGTGCCTTGTGAATCCACAGGTCTGCCCAGAAACAAGTGATGAGGGCCCTGAGCAGCCAATGAAAGTATGCTGGCCTTTCTACCTGTCTGGGGAGCCCCCGCCTCCCCATCCTGCCCTGTTTAAGGCAGCTTTGCCCAAGTGGAGGGTATTTCCAGCTTTGTGGTTTTCACTTCCACTTTTACCAGGTGGGCGGAGTAGGCTCCGGTGGACAAATCAGATTCCTCCTCAGCTCTAGCTTCAAGAGGTAAGCTAGGCATTCAGGGTCCCAGACACCCAGGCACCGGTGGAGGCAGCAGCAGCAGCAGCAAGAGCAGCAGGAAGTGTGGGGAAGTCCAGAGGCCAGAACCATGGAAGACCAGCGCGACCTCATCTCCAACCATGAGCAGCTGCCCATGCTGGGCCAGCGCCCCAGTGCCCCAGAGAGGTACGTGTGAGCTGCAGGAGAGAGCACACAAATCCTGGACCACACAGACAGGCCTGGGTGCTGCAGGGGGAGCACTGGACAGGGAGCCATAAGGGGATGGGTCCAGGCCCTGACTCTGGGTGGTTTTCAGCAAGTCTCTGGCCTGCTCTGGGCTTCTGTCCTCCCTCCTGTAAAATGGGGGCGCTTCTCCAGGGCAGTCGTTTTAAATTTCTTTGCATGATACACTTTTGTTCTCAAAATCTCAAGACAGCCGCAAATTCTCCCCCTAGACTATCACACAGTATCAGCGGCTTCACAAACCGCCTGAAGGTGAACTGTGAATCCTGGGTTTGAAACCTTGGACTAGATTTGGAAAATGTTATGGATCCAGAGTTTCTCAAAGAGGATGGTAGAAGCTGCTCATCACAGTGGAGTTTCTCCCTAATCACCACGGATAGGTGTATGGGTTTTTATCAGGGAAGTGTAGTTGCCGGTGTTTGTAGAGTAGATGGACATGTCTGCCATTACCGGAGAGATGCTGGGGGGAGGCAGGAAAAGACAAGGGTGGGGGAGGGCTTCTGGCTAAATTTTTAGAAGGGATTGAAGGTTGACATGGGTCATGCCCTGCCTGTGTCCCTCTCCCTTGTAGCAAGGGGCCAGCACAACCATCCAGGGGACCCCAGGACCCCTTTCCCAGCCCCAGCATTGTTTCATCCAGGTGTTTCCCTGAAAAAGAAAGAAAAGAAGGAAGAAAAGAAGAAAGAAGAAAGAAAGAAAAGAAAAGAAAAGAAAGAAAGAAAGTTAGAATGCAGCTACCCCATAGCCCTACTCTCCCCAGTCTTCAAAAAGTAATTTGCAGATTGGGGCAATTGGCTGTCTCAGTCTGTAGAGCAAGACTCTTAATCTCAGGGTTGTGAGTTTGAGCCCCATGTTGGATGTAGAGATGACTTCAACATCTTAAAAAAAAAAAAAAAGTAGTTTACAAATTATAGGGACTCAGAGCTGTGATGTCAGCTGTTGCCAGGCAGAAAGGGCTTTGGGAGAGACACTCAGAGATATCATGAGGAACTGCATTCTAGGGGACAGGGGTGACCAGATATAGACCTTAGAGCATGCCTGTGAAAATCCCAAAGAATTCCAGGGCTAGGAGGGCTGACTCTCCTGTGAGGGCTAGATTCTGGTCTAAGTTCTGCTGTTGTCATATGGGACTTAGACAATTGCTACTTCTTATTGGGTCTCAGTAATAATAAAAGAAATGATGATACTAGACATGCTAATGCTAATAGTTCCCTTTCACTGACCACCTGTCCCCAGTCCTCAGCCAGGGTAATTTCTATGATGAGTTACGTGCTAAATCCAACCCTAACTCTTATTTTTTTAATTTTTTTTAAAGATTTTATTTATTTATTTGAGAGAGAGACAGTGAGAGAGAACATGAGCGAGGAGGTCAGAGGGAGAAGCAGACTCCCCATGGAGTTGGGAGCCCGATGTGGGACTCGATCCCGGGACTCCAGGATCATGACCTGAGCTGAAGGCAGTTGTCCAACCAACTGAGCCACCCAGGCGCCCCAACCCTAACTCTTATAAGTCCAGTACTTTTATTAGCTCCTTTTTACGTAAGAGAAAATTGAGACGTTGTTAGGCTTTATTAGTTAGCAGCTTGCCGAGTTATGACAGCTAGTGAGTATTGGAGTCAGAATTTGAATCCAGGACTAGCCTGATTTCAAAGTGTGAGCTGGCTCTACCGTCTGGCCTCCTTGTAGAGGCAGGACTTTCAGAGAGGGCTGGGAGGGCCACCCAGTAAGTTGCAGACCTTGTGCAAGCTCAGTGTACAGAGAGGGTGCCCCCTCCTCAAATCCTTGCCTGGTTTCCCTTTCCTTCAGGGACTGCTTCTAAAAATGGCCCCAGCCCTGTGTGCTAGGTCCATTCCAGCTTGAGCCTGTTCCTCAGACCCCTTTGTGAACTCTTCTGCCTCACAACATTTGTATCATGGTTCCTGCTAGCTCTGGTTGGCTCCTGACTTCAGCCAATTATTATTATTATTTTTCATTCAAGAAGGAGGCAATGGAAAGAAGGAAATGAAGAGAGTGGTGGCAAGAGTTGGCAGTCAGCCAGAACCAGGGTATCCACATTCAAGAGGCAAAAAGAGGAAGAAAACCAGATGCTAAAGTTAACTATTAACTCCTCTGAGAATACTCAGTGCTAATTGTCCCTAGGTATGGAGCCAAGAGCTTTACTCTCATGATTTTTTTTTTTTTTTAACCCTTTTTTTGTCTTGAGACTTTATTTATTTGAGAGAGAGAGAGTGCTCGACAGAGAGAAAAGGAGAGCAGGCTCAGGGAACCTACGACAACATGGGACTCAATCCCACTACCCTGGGATCATGATCTGAGCCAAAGACAGAGCCTTAACCTGCTGAGCCACCCAGGCACTCCTACTCTCATGATCTTATTTTATGTAGCAATTCTTTAAGTAGCTATTCCTACCTCAAGTTCCTCAGAGGGGTTGACTTGCCCCTGTTCCCTGAACTAAGGGGGTGGCAGAGCCAGGATTCCACGCCAGGTCTCATCTCCAACATGACCGTGTAGATTCTTTGGCCTTCTGAGAAACTGAGGTTCAGAGAAGGTACAGTGGAAGGAAGAACTGGGACTGGATTGCGTGTGGGGTTGTGGAAGGGGTGAGCATGGAGACGAGCTGGAGATCTTGAACCAGGCAAGACCCATCCTTGGGTGGACGTTCACAGAAGCCAGGCCACCCCTGTTTCTGGAAAAGGCCAAGAAGCAGTACTTGTTTTCCACTCCTGTCTGGTCTCCTCCTTTTCCCCACATGGGGTTTTTGCTTTCTCCTAACAGAACAGCAATCTTTTGGGCTGGACCTTGGCCCAGAACATAGAGAGGACTGGCAAGCAAAGAGCCAATGAAAATGAACTATATATGTGATGTCATCAGTTACTAGGCAGAAGGGTCTCCTGGAGTTTCCTAAACTGTCCTTGTTGGTTCCCAGAGTAAGCAGGGTACAGTGACAGACTGACAGTTTCTAGTGGGGTTCTGGTAGTCCCACCCCAGTGAGGTGGGAGAAAATGGGCCAGGAGCTCTCAGGGTCCTGAGGCAGAATCCTTACATTCCCTAAACTGTGACATGTTCATGTGCTCCCAAAACCAAGCCCAACAGCTCCAAGGACTATCTGAGGCCTGGCCACCCAGCCCTGTGCAGCCAATTCGTTTAGAGAATGTGAGACACTCTCCCAGTCACACAGGCTCAGGCACCGTACTCCTACTGAAATCTACCCTGGTGGATAGTGCCATCTGAAATACGTAGGTGGTCACAGATCTTACCTCAAAGAAGAAACCACCAAATCCTAGAATTGTGCAGGTGAGAGGCACCCACATGGCAAGCCCAGACAATGGCAGAGACTTGCTCAAAGCCAAGGAGAGTGTGGGGCAGAGGATGTGTCCCCAGAGGGGGTGGTCTGACTCTGCTCCTGTCTGACTTCCTCCACTGGCCCCAGCCTGCTCCTAAAATGTCAAGGCTTCGGGGGGTGCCTGGGTGGCTCAGTGGGTTAAGCCACTGCCTTCAGCTCAGGTCATGGTCTCAGGGTCTTGCGATGGAGCCCCACATCGGGCTCTCTGCTCAGCAGGGAGCCTGCTTCCTCCTCTCTCTCTGGGCCTGCCTCTCTGCCTACTTGTGATCTCTCTCTGTCAAATAAATAATAAAAAAGCTTTAAATAAATAAATAAAATGTCAAGGCTTCACTTCTCGTTTTCAGGTGGGCCACATGCTCTGCTGTCCAAGGCCCACTTCCTTCCCTTTTCTCTGATTTCACTGCAGGGGTTGGGTAGGTAGGGGGGGTGTGTTAGGGGTAGCTGAGGGGGTGGCGGAGCTGACGGAAATGGGGGGCATTCCTCTGCTCTCAGTCAGTCCTTGGGCCAGCCACCTCTGTGGACCCTGCCCTGACCTATCTCCTTCCCCCCAACAGCAAGTGCAGCCGAGGAGCTCTGTACACAGGCTTTTCTGTCCTGGTGGCTCTGCTCCTGGCTGGCCAGGCCACCACCGCCTACTTCCTGTACCAGCAGCAGGGCCGGCTGGACAAGCTGACCGTCACATCACAGAACCTGCAGCTGGAGAATCTGCGCATGAAGCTTCCCAAACGTGCGTGCGCCACCTCCATCCTGACCTCTCCCACCCACCATCCTTCCCTCAAGACCCCATCCCTGCCCCCACCTGGGCCCACTCTCTTCTCCTTCGGGTCTGGGATTCCAGCCCCTTCTCTCTAGGTTGGAGATCTCGGTTCCCAAGATGAGTACTCTCTTCCCTGGGCACCGGGACCACACCCACACTCTACCTCCTGTCCCCACAGCTCCCAAGCCTTTGCACAAGATGAGGGCTGCCACCCCCATGCTGATGCAGGCACTGCCCATGCCAGACCTGCTCCAGGAGGTAAGGACGACCTTAGGGCAGTAGAACAGGGAGGTGTCATCTAGCATGGGGAGGGCAGGTGCTGAGGGACAGGGGACGACAGCTGAGCAGCAAAAGCCCACTCAAGGGGGAGGAAAGAGCCTCATCAGTCCATCCCTGGGATGTTTACGAAAGGCTTCTCGTTTCCCAGCGCATCTCACAGCCGCCTCCCTTTTGTCATAAGTGGGTGATGTTTCTGTCACGAAAAAATCCGCTGCCCACAGTGCCCTGGGCAGAAAAGCTTATGCAGATCTGACCACTAAGGACGTTGATGCAGTGAAGTGACTTGTTTGAGCTCTCCTACTTGGGCTCCTACTCGCGGGGTGGTGGAGACAGGCCTGTTCCTGTGGGGCACCTGGAACTCCCGCCTCTTACCCAGACCTGGAGCGTTGGCTCTGTTCCAGGGCCCCTCCTCTGTGGGTCAGTACTGGTGACCCCCTTTTCTTTCCTTCCACAGCCCTTGCAGAATGCCACCAAGTATGGCAATATGACACAGGACCACGTGATGCATGTGCTTCTGGTGAGTGCCTGGCCATGGCCCTGCCTCCCCACCCAAGTTCCCCTGACACTGCGCTCCAGGGCCTGCACCATTCTGGACTCACTGGATTAGCGAAAGAACGCCAGTGTGGCCCTTCAGCATCATCTGTAGTCTAGCCCTGCCGTCCACTTTTTTGAGTGTTTGAGATGGAGGATCTGAGGCCCAAAGCCCAGAAGTGACTTGCTCAAGATGCCCGTTTTTTCCTTCCCAAGTTTCTGCTGCATGTCTACTCTGTACCAGGCACTGTGCAAGGCTCCGGGCTCACACTGGGAAGAAATCAGACTCTGCTTTCGACCCCGCGGGGGTCCCAGGCTAACATGGGAGATAGACAAGTGACTAGGTGATAAGGGACAGGCAGGAGAAAGCAGCAGAGGACCCAAATAAGTGGGGGTAGTGGAGGAGGTGTTGAGGAAGGGAGACCCGGAGGATGGGTAGGGGTCTGCAAGGAGTGGAAGACTGGGGGTTATGGGTAAGACCAGGCCTGGAATCTGGGTCTCTGAACTCCCGGCCCTGGGCTCGTACAGCTGTGCAGCTGGAAGGCCCTTGCTGCCTCCCCTGTCCTTGGCTCCATTATGGCAGAGGTCCAAGGGAAGGTGGGTGGCACGTTTCACCTTGTCTGCCAGAGAGCTCTTTAGACCTTCCTTCCTGTCTTGCTACCCCACAGGAGACCGACCCCCTGAAGGTGTACCCGAAGCTGAAGGGGAGCTTCCTAGAGAACCTGAAACACCTTAAGAACACCATGGGGCCCCTGGAATGGAAGGTCAGCAGCCACCCCCTGCGCTGGCTCCCTCTCATCCCTGACATCTAGGACAGGGCTGGGAGAGGCTCCACGAGGGCTGGGCCGGGGAGGCCACCTTAGAAGCTAGAGGTGGGGCGCCAGCACCAACAAAGCCATAGCCATGAAGAGCGCTTGGAGCTGAGGAACCACCTCGACCAAACTCCATGGGTCTCTAAGCAGGAACTCAGCTACAGCTGGACTCAGCTGCTGGGTCCCTCTCGGACCCTCCACATCTGTCCCCAGGGGCAAAGTTGGGTAGGGTTGGAGGAAGCTATGGAGCTTGACCCCTTCCTCGATCCTGTCAGGTCTTTGAGAGCTGGATGTATCAGTGGCTCCTGTTCGAAATGAGCAAGAACTCCCTGGAGAATAAGCCTGAGGTTCCACTAAAAGGTATGCGGAGCGCGAGCCTTGGGATGCCAGGGCTTCTGGAAGCTCCCTCGGGGCTCTCTGGGAGCTGCAGAGGTTAGGACCTAGAGCACTCCCAGATCCAAGCCCTGGCACTCTCCCAGTCTCTAACTCTCCCTCCTGTCTCTTCTGCCTGTTCCTTCTGGGCTTGGCTGCTTCTCTGCACTCCCCTTAGAGGATGGCCTCCGTCATGGGGGACGGCACTGCACACGTGGGCCTGGAGCAAAATGACCCGACACATCCCATCACATATCATCACAGTGACCTTCTCCACTCGACCCTGCACAGGCTCTCATGAGGGGGCTGGGGCAGGGCTCATGAGCCCAGCTGCAGAGGGACCTCCCCGAGCTCACACAGCCAGTATGGGCCGGACGATTTTCTAAACCTAGATTTGTAGAAGGCACTTTGATGCCATTGTGACCAGCTCTCAGCTGATGTCTGAAGCCCTCTACAATGTGCTCAAAGAAAGCCCATTTGCACTTGGATAACTCAGTAACAGAGGCTCAGACTTCCTGAGATGCCCATTGCTTTCCTCAGAAATAAGAATCATAGGAGCAATTCCTAACTTTAATAGGCATTGAGTGTCCGAAGAAATCACCAAGTTCTAGGATAAGTGTGCCACATGGCCCTCTTCGATCTCACACCTTGTTGGTTCAGGCCTCAGTTTCCCCCATCGGTGCCAGGGGTAGAGTGAGCACAGCCACCTGGGCAGAAGGCATTAGGCCCACAGCAGTGGTTATGTGGATTCTACTGAGACTCTGGCCCAGGGTCTGCTCACTCACTATGTCTTCACCATGCCTGTCGCTTCAGCACTGACCCAGTGCCAGGAGGAGGTCAGCCGCGTCCCCGCCGTCCACCCTGGCACATTCAGGCCCCAGTGCGACGAGAACGGCAACTATAAGCCGCTCCAGTGCTATGGGAGCACCGGCTACTGCTGGTGCGTCTTCCCCAACGGCACCGAGGTCCCCCACACCAGGAGCCGTGGGCACCATAACTGCAGGGGTAAGCAGTGCCCACTCAGCCGGGGCGTGCCCAAGGAGCAGAAGGGCCGAGAAGGCTGAGCGTGAGAAGGGCCTCCTGGCACACCTGGGACAGGCCCCCAGCTGCCCTTTTATCCACCTACCATGCACTCGTCATCGGTTTGTCCATCGGTCCTTCCTTTCCTTACATCCACTCATCTACTCACTCACCTGTCCTGTCCTTCTGTGAACGTCACACAGCTGGCCATGGCCCATGGTCCACCCAGGGGTCCTACAGGTCTACCCATCTCATGTCATCACTCCCTCCCTGGGCCTGCCCTGAGCACACCCAGCAACAGTCCTGCTCCACCAGGCACGAGGCCGGTGGCCAAGGCTGGGAAGGAGAACCCTGGCCCCTCGCCAATGGGTGTGGGAGGCTGGACTGTCAATTGACACACGGCCTTGCTGCTCCCTTGCAGAGCCACTGGACATGGAAGATCTGTCATCCGGGCTGGGTATGACCAAGCAGGACCTGGGTCAAGGTGAGGGCCCCTGCAGGGGTCACTCGGGCTCCAGCAGCTTATCCCCCGGGAGGCCGAATCCCTCAGGGCCGGCGGGCCGGCATAGCACGACCGTGGGCTGTCCTCCAACCTCCCCGGGACATCCTTTTCACACCTGACGACCACGGTTAGGGCCTGTAGGGGTGGAGACTCCTCACCTCTGAGATCCCAGGATGCTGGGAAGGGGCAGGGACGACAGGGGACCCCAAACCTAACCTGCTGCTGCTTCTCTGTAGTGGCCGTGTGAGAAGAGCAGACGCTGACGCCAGCACACAGCCTGCCCTGCATGGCCACTGCCTCCTTGCTCCCCTCCATCCCCCAACCCTAGCCCCTCTCCTTCTCTCCCAAACTGCTCCCACACTCACTGTCTCCCACTCTGCGCCGCCTTCCGGGACACCCTGGCTCCTGGCTCTCCATCATCCTTAGATACCAGTCACGTCAGGGAACACAGATTTAATGATGCAGGAGGGCCCTGTGGCCCGACCCATCGATCAGCAGGAATGTGTGGCCCAAGGCGGTAGACTAGGAGGTATGTGCTATGGGAGCTTCAGCCTCCAACATGGGAGCCCCAAGATCCAGGCCCAGGGATGACACGGAGGGTGCACGGAGAAGAGACAGTGCTCCCCCACACCCAATATGTCTGCCCTTTTGACCTTGCCTTTTTAGCCTGTTTAGCTGGGGGAAAGAGCCATCCTTCCCCTCTCCAGCAGCACACCCAGAAGAACCAGCCTCTTTACAACACCCCCACCCTGTCTAGCCCTTCCCTGTGTGCAGCCAAGCTTATCACTGGCCCTCAGGGCCACATCTCTGAGAATAAAAGTAGTAAGTAGGACACTTCTGGCTCCTGATTGTTGTTGGGATCTGGCTCATGGACCCCAAGGAGGTATCCGAGACCTTGAATCCAGTGGTCTGGATGGGAGGGCATAGCCCAGGGAGCCCAACCCCAGATGCCCGTGGGGCCTGGCCAGGCTGCGGGCATGCACTTTGGACACAGACGCTCTTGGTTTCCATGGTAACACACAGGCATACTCTACTTCCAAAAAAAAAAAAAAAAATAGGCTCTTACCCAGAGTTGTTTAAGTTCAAGTTCCTCTTGGTCCAGCTTCCATTTTTCCCCAGCTCTGTTTTCACTTCCCTACTAAGGACCGCGTGAGTGAGGATGGACCGCAGTGACACAGGCTGCCAGGAAGCAGGGGCTGTGGGGAACCAGGAGCTCATGCCCTACGTAGACCAGACCCCTGTTCTAGGCCAACACTTAGCAGGGGAGAGAAGCTAATGCGGGGCAGGGCCCTGAGAGAAGGGTGCAGACGGATGCCAACCCAGGTCTCTCAGATCTCTGCCCAGCTCTCTCCTCTCCTGCAGATCTTCTTACTCTCATTGGCAGAAGGCTTAAAGCCCTGAAGAGAAAGCTCCCTGTCCCCTGGGGCTCCACACTGCTCTGGGCAATGGCACTGCTGCCCTCACCACGTCCTGGAGACGTGTCACCCTGATGTAGCTATGGAGTTCATACATTTCTTGCCTTTGTCATTCTAGAACCTTCGTTATCTGAACACGAAGGCAACTCAATCCTAACTGGTTTACCTGCTCCTACTCTGCCCACGGTCCTACCTCTGGGGACCTGCCTCCAGCTCACACCCGAACTTCCAAAGGTGGTCACCCCCCACTGCCCCTCTTCTACTTCCTGCCTCTGGATCTTGGCCTGCCCCTAACCCAACAACCGTGACGACGTGCGAGGTCCCCCTCAGCGGAGAGGCCACTTTGGAGAGTCTCGTTCTCTGGCGACCTGTCCATTCCACTCACCACAGCGTCCCAGAGCCCTGGTGTGTAGTCAAGAGCCAACCCTGTGCTGTGGTTTGTTCACCTCCAAGTGTCAGCCAGACTCTCCCTTCTAGGAGTAAGTCAACTGCAAAACAGTTGTCGCGCATGCACTGGCAACTCACACCTTTCCTTTAAGCCTTTTATTTTCTGAGTTGTTACAAAAAACCACAAACAAACAGGGAAAACTGATAGAGGACAAAGCCTCTGCATCAGCCAGAGACCAGAGACGTGGAAGGAGCTGTAGGCTGGGCCTTGCTAAGTCTGCAGGGCCCAGAGGTGGAAAGTCCAAGGCCTCTGGGCCTGTTGGGTTTGAAGGGAGAGGGGCAGGTCACTTAAAAAAATATATATATACTGTACACATCTCTAGGAAGCAATCTGTGTCAGGACAGAAGTCAGACGTGGAGTCAGTGAGTGCAAGTCCCCAGAGCTGGACGCTTGGCCGCCACTCCCCTCAGGGCTCACTGCTCGGCCAGCGCGGACACAGTGGCTGGCGGGCTTCTTCTGGGGAGGAAGGGGAGTTAAAGATTCAGTTCCAGCCCATGGTGGGCAGAGGGCTGAGGCACAGGGCTGGTCGCCACTTGGCTAGGAAATCCCTGGGTGAAGGAAACACATCCAGATGTGAGATTTCCCGACCATTTTCTCCAAAGAGAAAAAAATAAAATCAAAACCTGGGGTCTCTGATGCAGGGGAGAAGCCTGAACCACAGCAGACACTTGCATGGACTGGGTCCCAGAAACGCAGCCAAGCGCTCTGGTGCCCCGCCTCACTCAATCCTCACTGCCAGCCAGGCGGGCTCTGGGTCCCTGCCATTTCCGGGAGGCTGGTGGCTGCTGGGGTCCCATCAGCCCATTCCCCACCACCTGGAAGCACAGCTCCATCGGAATGGCTTATCCTGAGGAAACCATCTTCCTCCCAACGAGGAATGCTCTCAAATGACAAGAACACAAGGAAGAGGAAGTGAACAGCGGTGGGGAGATTCCGAGCTGTACTTGACCTCAAGCCTCACCCTCCTCTGCAAAGCAGCACTACCCCAGTGCCCATACCCAGGGAGGGTTGTGTTGCTGGCTGCCATCACTATTCTGGATCCTTCTGATTCTGCAGCTCTGTTCCCGGCACCGCCTCAGTGGCCCCACGGACCTTGAGGTCCCCGCTCCTTCCCTCTGCCTGGGCCCTGCGACCAGGCCAGATGCTAGAGCTACGCTCCCACCCTCACCACAAGGGGAGGTCGGCAGGGATCCCCGGGCCCCAAAGCATACCTGTCGCCGCGGGCCCCTCAGACTGTCTGCTCTGCCGTCTTCTTCTGTGAGGAGACAAGCATGAGGCTCCTGTGCCTGAAGCAGCTCCCCGCCAACCCCGTACGCTGTCCACCCCCGCCCACCCCAGAAGCATATGTGATGGTTCTTTCTTGAGGACTCACAGCTCTCCCCAGAACAGATACTGGGTATACAGGGGTCCCCAAGGGCAGGGATGGGGCCCCATTTGCCCAGGAGGCTGAAGACAACAAATGCTCAGCTTTTCTGAACACAGCTGAGGCTCCACTGGCCACAGCGAGAACAGACCCGTGTGAGGTGTGGCGGGCCCTCTATTTCCGGTGATCAGCCTTTGGAACCCATAAAGCGGAGGGGTGTATTTCTGCAGTGGGGACACGATCCTGGCTGGGGTACACAAATCCTGGGGAATGTCTCCTCTCCCCTCAGCCTACCTGGCTGGCCTCCCTGCCCCCGACCTCGAGGCTCTCCTTTCTTTATCTGTCCCAAGAACATCCTTCTAAAAGACGGGGGTCACTCCCATGGCTTCTACACACACACACACACACACACACACACACACACACACACACAAGTCCCTTCCCTTCAGGGTGGCACCTGCCTTCCACCCATCTTCAGTGTGTCACAATTCACAAGCCCCCAACCCCTGGACCCTGAGAACGGGCATGGAGTGGGGACCAGGTCTGGCACACACGAGATGGGGCTGATCACATTCACCCTGGGGACTAGGTCTGGGTCCTTCTGGCTAGATACTGCTCAAGAACTCACGCTACCTTTTTCTTCTTTTTCTTCTGGAATGGCGAGTCAGGGTCTTTGGTTGAGGCCTTTTTCACTTTCTTCTTCTTTTCCTTTTTTTCCTTGTCTTTCTTTTCTAAAGAAACAAAGTAAACCCCCTAAGTAACAGAAGCATTGGTGGTGGGGGAGGTCAATGTCAAGAGATAGGGCTGGTCTCAAGGGATCCTAGAACCACTCTTTCCAATGCCAGGTCCCCAGTGCTGCCCACACTCTGGGGACCCATCAAAACACAGGCCCCAGGAGGTTAAGCCGCTGCCTTCGGCTCAGGTCATGATCTCGGGGTCCTGGGATCGAGTCCCGCATCGGGCTCTCTGCTCAGCAGGGAGCCTGCTTCCCTCTCTCTCTCTCTCTCTGCCTGCCTCTCCATCTACTTGTGATTTCTCTCTGTCAAATAAATAAATAAAACCTTAAAAAAACAAAACAAAACAAAAAAAAACACAGGCCCCAGGCCTGCAACCACCTACACTGGTCCAAGTGGCCATGGGCCTGCCTTATGGTTTTCGGCCCCATACACGGACCACCTGGACTATTACTATTTTTCTTTTACTCATGTTTTAAAACTTGTACACATTTACTTTAAGAAGTGACATTCTGGGATGCCTGGGTGGCTCAGTTGGTTAAGCAGCTGCCTTCGGCTCAGGTCATGATCCCAGCATCCTGGGATCGAGTCCCGCATCGGGCTCCTTGCTCAGCGGGGAGCCTGCTTCTCCCTCTGCCTCTGCCTGCCATTCTGTCTGCCTGTGCTCGCTCTCTCCCCTTCCCTCTCTCTGATAAATAAATAAAATCTTAAAAAAAAAAAAAAAAAAGAAGTGACATTCTACCGTAACGGGAATATCACCTATGGAAGAGACAAGGCTGGATGAACGGAGGTTCCACAGTACACAGGGTCTAGCGCGGAGCTCAGGAAGGGCCGGTGACCGTGACTTCCAAGGGCAACCTGCTATCTAGGTGCCTGGGCCACGGAAGCAGGAAGCAGAAGCGCACGGCAAGCGAGCACTGGGGGTCTGCAAGTAGGCCGTGCCCTGTGGCTGCCTCTCTGCGTCTCCGGACAGGCCAGCCCAGGAGCTCCGGGATCCACTCTGGCTCTGCCACTACCATCCCCTGGCCCCACACAAACCAGTCGGCAGTCTTTCCCTTCGGTGCCCGCTGCGCCCCTGCCCCCCGCCCACGGCGTGCTGACTGGAGGCTCTTAGCCTGGGCCCAGGAGATTGCTCCGGGCTGCGGCTGGCCGGCCACTTACTCTTGTCAGATTTCTTCTTCTCCTTCTTGCTCTTTGGGTTGCCTTGGTCTCCAACCTCAACCTTCAGCGTCCCTGGCTCCCCTTCTGGCTTCTCCTTGGCTCCTCGGGAGCCGGAAGCCTCTTTCTCCTTCTCCTTGGTGTTACCACTTGCTCCATCTTTCTTGGCTTTCCCCTTGGGAGTCCTGAGGGCCTTTTCTGGCGAGCCAGCACCCTCCCCACCTTCCCCGGCCACCAGCTGCTTCTTCTTCTTGTTCTTGGGGGCTCTGGCGGCCGTCTGGTCCCCTGAGAGCTTCCTCTTGCGGCCCCCCCGGCCCTTCCTGCCGGTCTCCTTGGCAGTGTCCGCAGCCTTCTTCCTCTCCTGCTCCAGCAGCTCCGTCAGGACCTTCACCACCGAGGCCTGCACCTGGGCCTCATTCAGGGGCCAGGGTTCACTCAGGAGGCGCCGGCTGATGTCACTCTGCAGTGCCAGCACTGAGGCCTGGGGGTTCCCGGCCTCCTTCTTGGGCTTCCGGGGCTTCTGAGGCGTGGGATTAGCCTCTTTTCTGCCTGTGGAGAAAGGACATGGGGTCACCATCGGGGAGAGCCAGGAAACAGGCTACCGTACAAGGGCCAAGGAGGGGATCTAGGGACACAGTCCACCTCCTCTGACGATGGTACAGACAGGGAAAGGGCGGCCCAGCAGTCACTCTGCCCAACCTCTGGCCTCACACCTTTCCAGCAGCCTCTAACTTAGCTTTTTTAACTTAGCTCTTTCGTCTCCTTGCATTCAAGTCAGGCTGGAGATGGAAAAGGACTCCAGAATCTTAAGGAGGGGCGTGAACTCTATCAACAAAATGAAAGCTCAGATAGGAGGGAGACGGTATTGTCCAGTCAGAAGTCCAGAGATGGGAGACCAGGGACTTGGATTCCAGGTTTGCCTATCACCAGTGCGCTGGGGAACCATGCTCCTCCCACAGCCTCGGTGTCCCCATTTATAAGATAAGGGCTTAGATGAACAGTGAGGCCTCTGTTCCAAGTCACAGATTCATGGTAAAAGCTGGTCAGAGGACAAGGCAGCTTAGGGGGTGATGGGCATGGTGTATACACACGTGGCAGCTGACTAAGCAGGTTTGCTCCCTGCCAGAGTGACTTCTGGTGCAGCCTTTGTTTAGAATTTTCCACGCCTCTGCTCTCCTTTGATAATTGTGTGCTGACTACACGTGTGAAAAAAACCGACCACAGCCCCCTCTAAAATGTCTCCCTGTAGCACCCGCCTCTCACCAAGAAGGCTGGGGAAGAAAGTGAGCAATGACTCTTCTGCTGACCCAGCAGCAGCGAGCTGCGGCTAAAGCCAAGGCTGGGGCAGTGGGTGCAGGGCGACATGAGTGGTGTCCCACTGCTGCCCCTACCTCCCCAGGTGCCTCAGCAGGTTTCTGCTCCTTCTGGGCCTCACAGACACAAGAGTGCCTACATGCAGGCTCTGAAAGACGCCCGGGGGCTGTGCCCAGGGGCTCGGCCCGGCTCCCCGTCACAGGGCTGGGGGCTGTTCCCAGCAGCAGACAGTGGGCCCCCATCGGGAGCTCACGCAGCTCTGGCCCCAGGGCTGTGGTGGGCTAGGGGAGGCGAAGACGGCAGGAGGCGGAAGGGTCCCCAAGGCAGACAGAGGCCCGATTCAGTTGTTTAGTGCTTTTTGGCAAGGACAGGGGGTGCGGGGAGAGGGAAGCTGAGGAGGGCACGGTTCGCGCTGGCAACCTCCTTCCCCGCAGCCCACTTCTCAGCTGCCTGTCTGCAAACACCGCAGAACACCCAAGCTGGGGAATGCCCAGGGCTGCTGCAGGCATGCCCATCACAGCTACCTGTTTCTCAGCGCTGGCGAAGTCAGAGCTGGCTGAAGTCCCTGGCTGGGGGACCTCAGCAACTCTGGTCTGCCCTCTCAACACTATGTGACGATTCTGTGTGCCATGCTTTGACACTCCCTGGATGGCTCTACTGTGCCCTGTGTGACTAGACACAGAGGCCCAGTGTGGCCAAGGTCCTGTCCAAGGCTTCACAAGAAGTCAGCCCATCACCAGAGGTCTCTGCCATGTGCTAGAGACTTCTCCAAAAGTGGCTCTTGCCTTCTGTCTGAGCTGCCCTGAGTTCCTAGCCCCCATACCACAAGCCCCATTGTTAGGAAGCAAAGTTAATGGAGACAGAGAACCAAGACCACTTAGGGCAAGGGTCACCCTACGGCTAAACCAGAATCCCACAGAGATGGAAAACCTGACTTCCAGGCCATTCCATATCATAGAAGCCAGACACCTGGGTGTGGGGCACCAGGCCTTGGTTGGAGATGCCCCTGCGACAGACAGGACCTTATCGGTAGGCCTGTTCCTAAGGCAGGGAAAGAAGGGGCCCACTGCCTTGTCCCTCCGGGTCCCACTCTGTTTCTCCTGTGGCCCTTGACTCACTTGTTTTAGGGGATACGGCACCTGCTACATGTTGGGGTTCCACTTCCTGCTTGCTGTCTGGGGCATCTTTGGTGGCAGAAGTAGAAGAAGCCGAAGAAGGGTTGAGGTCTGGCTTAGGAGTGGCCTTTGAAGCTTGGGAATTAGCCAGAGTCGGCCCAGGGGTCACATAACCTGAGAGGAGAGACTGAAGAAACCCAGTTTGAACAACTGAACGAGGCAGAACCCTGCTCCACCCTTGAGGGCAGAGCCTGCCGTGCGGAAGCCATCCCAGGGGCCCTGAAGATCAGGCTGGCTCTCAGGCCCAGTGGGGGGGCACGTTAGCCCTTTGAATGTACCTCCTGCACTATTTTAATTAATACAGACTTTCACCGGGTACATTTAAGAAGACAATCTCTTACTACTAACGAGAATGGAAAATCACTACTGCTTGCCGTGTACAGAAGATAACCTTAAAGAAATCGCATCTGTTCTGAAATGTCTTTTTTTCTGGGACTCAGCTAAAATCAAGGCAAGCCTTTTCCACAGGTTCTCGGAGTCCACCCCTCATGGCATGCTAAAACAGAGCCTTGGGGGAGAGAGAGGGCCCCGCTGTGGGGGACGGCCTCGGCCTTACACTGTAGCAGGTGGCCTTCAGCGCCCGCCCCCAGGCCCCCAAGGGGCCAGTCCCCTCCCTCACCATTACCTGAGAGGGTGCCACCACCTCTTCCTCGCTGGACTCTGCTGTGGTCTCCTCCACCAAGGTCTCTGTCGTGGAGGGGGCTGGACCTACTGGGGGAGCACAGGCCACCTGTTGGGAGGACCTGGGATGGCCTGAGCCTTCCACTGGTCCCTTGCCCTCCTGCCCAGGCTTTACCTGCTCCTATGACTCCCTCCAAGGTCAATGGCTATTTGTAGCCTTTTAAGCAAGACTTCTGAATGCCAAAACCTTCCGTTCTAATTCCCAACGCCCAACTTATGCTTCCCTGCTTTTCCGTGGGGGAAGCATAATCCTGGGATTTTAGGGGGCCAGCTATGGGAGCCTGATGGTAAAAAGCTGGCAGCAGTCCAACAGTAGGGCTGGAAAGTCTCTGGTATCATCTGGACCAACCACCTCGTGTGGCTGTATAGGTGGGGAAACTGAGGCCCAGCATGGGGATGACAGGGCCAGGCCACAGAACAGCTGGAGATACAGAGCTGAGACCTGAGCCTTGTACTCCACCATGCCACCACTCCCCTGCTCTGGGCCCACCTAGCCTTATCCTGGGTCCCTCACCTAGCCTGGGGGCCGAGGGAGCCATACGGGGCCTGTCAGCATCCTCCTCGCTCCCTGAGGAGCTGCCGCTGCTGTCATTGCTGTCACTGGAGGTGTCAGAGGCCTTGGCTTTGGTGTGTCCAGTGGGAGTAGCTGTGGCACGCTGGAGCGCAGGGACCTCAGGCTTTCTGACCTTGTTGGTCCCCTTGGCTGGCACAGGGAGTGTTCCCAGAGCATTATCAACCTGATTTGGTAAGAAAAAAAAAAAAAGGAAATAGAAGATAAACTGAAGGGAAATAAACTCGGTGCCTACCGAACACCCCAGTTACCTCCAACATAGGCGCCTGTTAGCTGCTTTGCACCAAGGCCTCACTTAGCACCCTTCCCACAAACGCTCAGCTTGGCAGCAGAGGTCAGGATGTATGTGCTAATCACAGGGTGGGTAAGTGCTGCTGCTGGGATTCGGGCCCCTGTCTGTGCCCTCCCTTCTGTGCTCTGTCCTCCAGGGTGACGCCTGGTCCCACCACCACCACCAGGCTCCCAGCTCACCCCACTGGAAGACAGGGTCCTGGCAGCAGGAGGCTGGGCCTCACTGGCTTTCTGGGCAAGGACTTTCAGGGCGGCCTGGGTCAGCGGGAGGTGAGCAGGGCTCCTCTTTGTCACCTGTGGACAGCCACAGGCAGCCCTGAGACTTGCTAGTCCCCAGGATGCCATCTGTGCTAGGCCCAGGTCAGATCCTGGCTGGGGGAGGAGGGGACCTGTACTTGCACAAAGAGCTGTGGGGCTGGAAGACGAGACTGAGGGATAGTCAAGACTGATGCCACCATGGGGGCAGGAAACGGGGCCAGGCTTCAGTTATCAGCTGATCATACTGTTCTCAGGGGATCCCCCCAGGGGAGGGAAGCAGCCTGGGTCCTACCCGAAGCCCCCAACTCAATCTGCGCTCGCACTGGGGAACAGTCCCCAGCCTGGTGGCTGCAGCCTCCCCACAGGCCTCCCGGGGGCCCTCCTGCCCACACACAGACCCCTCCTCAGGGAGACGGACTGGAAAGGAGCTGGGTGGGCTCTCCCCACCGTGGAAACTTCCAGCCCCACCCCCGCATCTCTGCTGCTGCGTGGCCCACACGGCCCATACCATGGCCTGTCTGGCCTGGCCCCGCTCGCCTTACTGCTTCCTCCAGCTCTCCCTGCCCACGTGCTTCCCCAGGGGGCCCCAGCCCAGGTTCCCCGCCTGGAGTACTGGCTTGCCCTGGCCTGGCTGCTTCTCTAGCGTCAATATTGCTGCCTCAGGGAGGCTGCTCCCCCATCCTTCCTAAAGCCACTCACCGCCTTATTCTCTAGTTTATACCCAATTTCTCTTAAAGTACCCACTAGTTGGCGAGTGCTTTACTTTCTGGCTTCCTTGTTTCCTGGCCCGGCCCATGAAGGAAGGGACTTTCCCCCATTGCTGTCCCCACCATGGTGTCTCCAGTGCCCGGCATGCAGACGCACTCGGCAACCCCGCTGGCTGAACGGCGGTGGGCTTTCCGGCTGCAGTGACCAGTGACCGGTGTGCAGCTACCCAGCTCCCATGTTCCCAGGAAGCCTCTCTCGGGCCGGAGCTTGAGATGAGCCCCTCTGGGCTAAGGGTGCCCAGCTCCTTCCTGTCCTCTTTGGGGGGTGACATGCAATGGGCTGGGAAAGCTGACCCGCAAGGCGCAGGAGTGCAGTGAGGAGTGAAGAGGCCTGGGCCCGGGCCCTGCCTCATCCTGTACGGGCCTCTGTGGTCCTGTTGAGGGGCAGCCCTCAGCTTGTGCGCCACGAGCCGCTAAATCCACCCTGCTCAGGCGGCAGGTTCAGGCCAAGACCCAAAAGAAACGCACCACAAATGGTTAAGGCCAGGAGATCACCGTTATGCCCACTAAGAACAGGCAAGATTTGTTCACAGCACTTCCAAACCGGGAGGGAAAAAGAAAACAAACCAGAAGTGCAAGGGTGCTCGAAGGGCTGCCGCGGGGCGTGAGCTGCACCCTGGCTCTGCCTGGAGGCCATGTTCCCATGCTACTCCTCCTCCTCAGCCCAGGGGTCTCCAGGAGCCCAGTTGGCACTACAGCCAAGCCAGGGAAGGTGCTGGTGGCGAGGAGGCGGCTCCTCGCGCGGGGCTGGAGGAGAACAACGGCAGTCCCACCCAGCAGTACCCGTGGAGCGAGGGAGCCCCCCATCACCCCTGCCAGCTCGCACGGCCCACCCCTGCCCATCCGGTACCTGAGCAATGGGTGTCTCCTGTTTCTTGCCTTCTGACATCCGACCAGACACCGCGCCGCTGCCGGTCCCCACGGCGTTGGCTCTGACGGCTGGCCTTGGCTGGGCCGTGAGCACACTTGTGCTGGTTCTACTGGCTGAAACAGAGCAGGGCGGGGTGCAAGTCAGGGTACACAAGTCATAATCCCCAATTATCAGCCCTTCCTGGGGACACGGCCCAGTGCTCACGGCACCTGCAGCAGAAGCCTGTCCAATGCCCTCCCCCTCGGGGCGCCTGGGTGGCTCAGTACGTTAAACGTCTGCCTAAGGCTCAGGTTACAATCCTGGGGTCCTAAGATCGAGTCCTGCATTGGGCTCCCTGCTTGGTGGGGAGTCTGCTCCTCCCTCTGTCCCCAGATTCCCCTGCTCATGTTCTCTCTTTCTCTCACAAAAATAAATAAAGAAAGAAAAAACAAAGCTCCCTCCCTGAGCCTCACAGGCAGGAGCCATCGCTAGCTCCGTGCTGCAAGCTCAGGGGAATCAGCTGTGGCAGTGACCCCAGGACTTCACCCCGGCTCTTCCCACCCTTCAGTCCTCCACACCACCGCCCCTCAGCTGGCCGGGCCACCACTCTGAGCAATGCTGGGGAGCACTGCTACGGAGTGGACTCTGCATTTAGAAGAGTCTCCGTAAGAATATCATGGTGATCTACAAAGGCTCAGTTCTGTGTGTTCTAGTGCTCCGTGTATGCCCCAAAGACCATGCACGAAGCCCATAGCTTCCTCCAGCATGGCACTGCCCACCCAAAGGACAGCTCTATGGCCGGCAGGAATCACATGGTAAACGCGTAATGTCACTGTCGGTCAGGTAAAAACTATGGCGCATGCATGCACAGTAGGAGCTCACTAAAAACACAGATACAGCCGCGGTTCCTGTAAAGTGAACAGTTCTAAAATGGCAGTAATTATTCTAGACAGTGGAATTATAGTGACATCTTTTCCTCGGAGCTATTCTGTACTTAATGAGCCTACCAAAACCAAGTCTTCTTATCATCCTTTTGGAGTGTCATAATAACAACATTAGCCATTTTCCTGATGGCAACGGGAGTATCACAGATTCTCAGTCATAGAAACCTCAGACAGGGTCCTGTCTCCTACCGAGAGATGGAATCTTTGCCTACGATGTCTCCTTTGGGATTACCTAACCCTTTATACATGCCACCAGGACTGGGAGGCTCACTACCACCTCACAGCCCTCTCCCCGTTCAGTCAGTCGTTACGAAGCTTTTCCTCCATTACGTAGAAATCTGCTACCTGCAGCTTCTGGCCACTGGCGTGGGTTCTAGCCCTTGGAGCTGGTACAGAGAAGTCCCGGCAAACTGTCTCTGGAAACAGAGATCAGGACGAACCAATGTCGGGTGCAGAGACCTGGCCTCAGGCCCCTCCGGACCCACAACTGTGTGCCGTGTGACTCAGCCAGCAGCCTCCCCTTTCCGGCCGTGGTGAGGTCTGTACGTGTGCTGCATGCGTGCACACGTGTGTGTGTGTGCGTGCATGCATGTGCCGGCAGCTCCTGCCGGGTGAGCCTGGCGGCCGCAGCACACAACTCAGCCCTGCATGGGACTCAGTCCTGCACAGCAGGCCTGTGCTCACCAGGAGTGGAACACTGCGTCGCGGGGATCACATCCTCATCCTCACTCCCAGAGGAGGAGCTCCTGGCAGTGCTCTCCGAGGCCCGGGCTTTCCTTGGGGTGTTTATAGCTGGGGCGTGCGTGGCGGTAGCAGCTGGGCCAGCTGGACTACGGTTAGGGTCGACAAAAATCAGAGGGGGTTTAATCACCTTGAAAAACAAAAACAAAACATATCCCCCCAGTGATTAAAGGCTTGGCCAGGCAAAGGGGAGGGCAGGTGGGGGGCTGCCAATGCAAGGGGTCCAGAGCACTCAGGGCCACTGGGCAGGCAGAGGCCACCCCAGCCGCCCATAGCATTCTTCGCACGCCCCCGGCCCATGCACCTGCTAAGACCAACACAGCACCTCACAGCCCCTGAGGGGCTGAGCCTGAGCCCCTGAGGTCAGCAGTGCTAGCTCTACTGCACAGCTGGGAGAACTAGAAGTCCAGAGAGGAGAGAAGAGTTGCCCAAGGCTGCACACCTTCCCTGAACTAGAGCCAAGCGCAGAAGAGCCAATTCAGCCTGCCTTCCTCTGGCTGACTCCAGGGCCAGACGCTGGCCAAGCCGGGTGCTCTAAGCAGCGTGCTCCCAGCAGCCTGGCTGTCATCCAAGATGCCCCTGTGGAGCTGCGTACAACCAAGCTGCCCCTGCCCCAGGGACACTGGCGCGGCCCACTAAGTTGTGGCCCGGGGTGCCACAAGCCATCTACTCTGAGCCCACATCTTCGGCAAACCACCTGCACAGAGGAAAAGCCAAGGCGAAGATATTAAGGGACCGAACACCATGTGAGGCCCTGTGTGAACTCTTATCCGAACACACCAGAGATAAAGACCGCTGTTCGTGAGACACTCTGGGAAGCGGGGATCCCCAGCGCGCAGGCCAGTTTCTTAGGGTGACGTTGTATGTACGGCGGCTGTCCTCTCAAAGAAAGGAACCTGGGGGTGCTGGGGAAGGAGTGGAGGGTTTGCACAAAGTGGGCCTGGTCACGAGGGCAGCCCTGCTGAGGCTGGGGAAGGCTCGTGGGGGTTCTTCACGCTGTTCTATCTTTGGGCAGGCTTTACAGCTTCCAGCGAGGCAGCACAAGAGAGAGAAAGAGGCTGCTCCCTGGGATCCTGTGACCAGGCCAAGGTCACAGCTCCAGTGGATATGCCCACGGCATGCGAAGTCACTTCACATATTTGGAGCCAGCGAGCCGGATGAGCCCACACCTTCCATCCCCAGAGATCAGAGTCTGTCTGAATTCCATGCCTTCTTTGGCCTGGGGGAAAACACAAGGCAGCCGGAGGAAGCTGCCCAAGGCCAAGGTCTGGGACCCCATCTCACCCATTACCTTTGGGGCCCAGGGTGAGGTGGGAGAGGCACCATGAAAAGTCAAGAAGAGAGGGGCCCGCCCAAGGGTGGGAGTTCTGCTGGGCTGGGGCCCTTCCCACCCTTGCCAAACAGCCTCCCCCGCGGCTGCTCTGATCTGCCACTTCCAGAGCCTGCCTTCCCACATGATGAAAGAGAGAAGGATGGAAAGTGGGAGAAGGCTTACAGTTGAGGGAGGGGGGATCTATATATATGTGAGAAGACAGAGGAACAGATTGTCGGGGACGAAGAGAGGCACCGAACCCACCGAGGCAAACAATAGCGTCTGGGATGTTAAAAGCAGCTCAGCAGCAAAGCCTCCTCCTCCCTGTTGCACCTGCCCACACGGCCTTGGCGCCGTGGGCGGAGCAGGAGGGCAGGGACTCGAGGGGTCGGGGGCTGAGCCCAGGACCCGACAGCAGTGCAGTGCCAGCGCACCGTTGGAAAGGTGGGTCATGGGACCCAGGGAATTGAGGAAACCCGTCTCTGATCCCACCTCTGCTGGACCTCATCATGTGCAGAGGCCCCTGAGCATTGAGGGCCTCAGTTTCCCACCTGTTAACAGGGCTATTAGTAATCCCAGGCTGGGCTCGCTCACCAGAGGGGCTCTGATGTGCTTTGAAACTGCACAGCACAACACACAGAGGTGACAGATTCACGGGAAGCTGATGCAGCCAGACACTAGCTGAGCCTCCCTGCAGGTGCCGGGTAGCAAGGGCCTCCAGGGGAGGCAGGGACTCTCTTCCTACCACAGAGCCAAAGTTGGGGGCCTTTTGTCACAGCTGGGGCCGACTGGGGTTGGGGGGCTGACCAGCCCCGGCTGTTAACTATGGGAATAAGGGACAGAGCTGAGAAGGCACCCAAGAGCCCCTCACAGAACTGACCGGGGGCTAGTCAGCAGGTCCTGGGCCAGCCCCACACGAAAGGGCTGGGAAATCCCAGTCTCCAGGGGTGGGCCTGGAGCCTCGTGGTTCTCCAGCCCCCAGGGAATGTCACCCCACGGGATGAAAAGGCTGAGGCTCAAGAGAGGGCAAGTGGCCTCACCCAGGGTGACCAGCAAACTCTGCCAGAGCTACACTGGAAGTCCTGGAGCACCAGACAGGAACTCCTTCTGGGACCAACCATGCTGAGGCTCCGACTTAACACTCTAATTCAGTTTTTTATGGTCTTTATCTCAGACTCGACCCAAAATGTTGAGGAAAGAGCTCAGGTCTTTTTAATATGGTACATACCCTAGCACAGACCCTGGCCTGGGGTTCATTATGCCAGCCCAAGAGGGCGGAGCCACAGACCTTCCCCTTTGAGGTCTCTCTCAGAAAAAGAGGCTGGGGTCCATTAGTGCAGGTGGGGAGACTGGGCACAGTGAGGGAGCCTGGGAATGGAGCCACAATCGCCCGCCTCCCAGCCTGAGGCTCTGTCCTCCATGGACACTGGTCCCTTTTCTCCAGACAGGACAGTAACAAAAATAGAGGGAAACGTGTCAATGGAGAAGTACCTGACAAATGCATAACAGTGAGACTAATCATGCTCTGCGAGCTGGGGATGAAGGAGCTAAGCAGCCCCCCGCAGGGAGGAGAGGCTGCAGCTTCCTCAGGCTGTGCCGTCTGCCCTGAATCCTCCGAGGGAAACACATGAAATGCCAACTTTTTTCCTGCTTCTTTTTTAACAGGGACTCCAGAACCTTCAGGACTAACACACCAATTAAATGGTTGAGCTTAAGCATGATGTTCATTTTAATTGTGTTGGCCCCCGCATTGCAGGGCGCAGCAGCCCCCTCCTCCCAGCTGTCCCGATCTGCTCAGAGAAGGAGGTGGCCTCCTAAGGGTGCCGGGACTGCCCGACAGTAAGGCCCGGCGGCCCTGCTCTTTCCCTGGTGAGAGGCCAGCGCACGCAGTGCCAGGCCATGGGCACAGTATGGATGGCCTGGATTCAAACGCCAGGTCTGTCCACTTGTTCTGGCCATGGGACACCGGGGTAGGTCACTCAACTTCTCTGAGCCTCACTCCTTCCTCCTTCAAACAGGAATAAAAGGACTACCCTCAAAAGGCTGCGGTGGGGACCGAGCAGGATAACAGAGGATGGGGTTTGGCCCCCAGAAAGTGACCGGTAATGGCAGGTGTAGCTGTTCATCAGGATTCCTGTCACCTGTGCTACAGAGCAGGGAACAGCAGCGAGCACCCCACCCTGTCACTGGGGGTGGCACGTGGCATCTGACCTCCCCGGTGGGCCAATCAGCACATGGTACGGCAGGTGTACGAGGGAGTGGTTGAGGAGAGGGTCTGGTAACAGTAGGACTCCAGGGCCCCTGAGGGGACCTGGTGGAGGCGTCCAGGCAGCTGGGGCTAAAGGACAAGGGCACTGCCGTCCTCTGGGAAGGCTGGGCTTACACAGAGGCCTGGACTCAGCAAGCTGGGGAGACAAGGTGGGCCTGGTCCCAACCTTTGGGGGTGAGTCTGGGGAAGCTGGCGGGTGCAGCAGAGAATGTGAACGTGCACCACGGGCACCGGAGTGAGATCCCAGATGTGCCCATCGGTTTCCAACAAGCCCCATGGTGAAGGCTTTCAATTCCAAGGAGCAAGCAGGGATATACAGGGAGCAGGGGGCCAGCATCGCCCCTGCCCTGGCTTCTTACAGATCATGAGAATGTGGGGAACGGATTTCACCTCACTGGGCTCTGAGTCCTGATGCCTCAAGTGGGCCACAGCATAGGCCCTCCTGGAACCGGCATGCCCCATCAGGCAGCACGCTGTGCATGGACGCAGAAGGGAGGTCCTCCACCCTGCCTGCTGCCAGGGCAGACACCTCGGCCTCAGACGGGGAGGGTGTGCCCGGGGTCATGGAGTTGGCAGCTAGGAAAGCCAGCCCGGTTTGGCTCTGAAGCCTGGATGTTCAATGATGTTCTGCGGCCTACCTCCCGGGGTCACCGTGAAGATAAACAGATCAACCAGGAGACTGTGAGGTGCTGTTTAAATGGCAAAGGTCTGCCCTCACTCTCCCCCAACCCCTAGCGCCTGCTGCCCTGAGTCTGTGGTGTCCAAAGCGAAGGAAGGGCCTACCTGGCTGGACGGCAACTCCTCGTCACTGCTCTCCGAGGACCCCTCTGCATTCTTCTCTGGGGCTACTGGTGCCAGGGGCTTGTTTCTGGCAGCTTTGGAGATGCCCTCCTTCTGGGGGAACAAGCACACAGGCAGGGGAGAGGGGGTGTTAGCCAATGGGGAATGCGACTGAGGGACTGGGGTGGGGAAACCCCAGCCAGGGAGCAAGGACTTTCCCATATGCTGGCTGTCCACGGGTGGCAGCATGGCCCCCCTACTACATGCACGGGAGGATAGCGGCTGGCTCGGCATGCCCCGAGGCCCCCGGAAACCCAGGCCTGCACTCTGCCGATGCCCCCTCCAAGGCTGACTCTGAACTTGAAAGGGACGTAGGAGTCAGACCCCACTAAGACCCGAGGACTGGAGTGCTATTGGCCAGGTGTCCAGAGGAGAGGAGACAGCAGTCCAGGACAAGGTTGCAGAGGTGAGCCAGTGGTCCCAGCATGTTCTATCTGTCTGTAACACCCCCAGGTAAAAAAAAATCAGGAGCCAGCCAGAAGTGTCCCGAGGCTCCACCCCCTCCTGCCAGACCAGGCATTAAGGAGAGGGGCTGGCTGGGTAGGAGCCACAGTCGGGGGGCCAGAGGAGGAGAGCACGGAGCAGCAGGCACCAGTGGTGACCAGCTCAGGGGATCCCAGGGCAGGGGCCAGAGTCCCCCACCCCCTTCGCTACTCAGTCCGGCCAGGCAAAGCAGTAGAGCCATCTACACTGTCCAAGTCCGGTTTCTCAAGAGCAGCTATGAGATCCTGAATTGTGTCACCTCCTACTTTTTAAATGGGTCGGCAACACCGCACACAGCAACAGCTGTGCCCCATGCCTTCCTCGCTATCAGAAACCCAACTCTGCTCTGCTAGGGCTGGTGGCCCCCTCTCCCAGCCGATCGCAGAACCATAGGCCCCTCATCACTGAGCAGGGGAAGCCCATGCCTTAGATCTGGACAAGGGGGTGAGGGGAAGGGAGGTCAGCTAGTGGACGTCCTAGCTCTTCTGGGGACGCTGCGGCCCTGCCATGACAGCGAGTGGAAGGTGGAAGAAATCTGGGTCACCCATGAGGCCGAGCTGAAGGAACCACCTCTGGAGCAGCTTTCCCCTAAAGCCTTGTGCTCTGTGAGGTAACCAATCCCCTTTAAGCTCTTGGAATTAGGTTTTCTCTCCCAAATTAGGATGTCCTGATTCAGGAGCCCACTTAAAACTTTAAAAACAAACCAAAATACTGCCGTGTTTGAACAGGCCTGGGACCCTTGTGTCTCAGTCTGGCACTTAGGCCCCCATAGACGTGACAAGCAACTAGAAGTGACTACTGCCTACAGGACGGCTGGCCCTGGTGGATCCTGCCTGGCTTCACATTGCCTCCCCTTGGCAAACCCCTAGCCTGGAGTGCCTGGCTCTACTTTTTTGTCTGGTGAACCCCTGGACTTCCTTCAAGCTCTGCTCAATCATCTCTTCCAGCCGCTAGATGCCTGTTCTCCCAGCTCCATTGGACAGAGCACTACCAGAATATTCTCCAATAATCCAGCTACTTCATCTTGCCCCACTGACTATAGGCCCCATGAGGGCAGGGCCAACACCTTTCATCCCTTTATCTCTGCCAGTGAGAAAGAGTGTTCGTAGTTGGTCTGATGCACTGAAGACAGTGGTCAGTGCTAGAAGCATTTAACAGACTTCTTGGTGCTTGTTTAGCTCCTGAAAAAAAAAAAAACCAAACAAACCCAGAAACCTAAGAGAGGAGGAGCTCGGCCTGGCACAAGGATTTCCAGCTTTCCTTAAGAAACAGAGATGTGGCCACACAGAGGTACATTTCGACAAGGTCATAATCGGCTGCTGGAGTTGACAGGGACCATCTTTCTAGTTGGCACCAGAGCTCTCCAGTTTGCCCTATCTGCCACCACCTTCTACTGCCTCTTCGGACACCAACACTCAATGTTGGCTACGAGGCCATCACACGCACGAGCCCTCTCTGTCCTGGAGTCTGTTTCCCTGAACTTTGGCAGGACGAGGCTACTCCTGCTGCCTTCTGCACAGACAGAAGGGAAACCATCCACAGCAAAGTCGGTTCCTCATTCCCTCCCCCTCCCCACTCCCCAGGCTTCATCCGGTTAAACTTTCCCTGGGATCCCAGGTGAGGGAGGGGCTCCTCTAGCTCCCTGGTGCCTCCTGGTACTTGCATCACAGCCCAAGCCTCAAGATGCCCTGTGACATCCTGGTATTCTCAGGCTCATTTACCTTGGCAGGAATTGCTGGTCTCGTCTTCTGTGGGGCTGGCGTGTCTCCTTGGGCTACGGAGGCCTCAGTGGGTACAGGAGTGCCCGGGACACCTTTCATCGGGGAGGCCTTGGTTTGGGGGTGCTTTATAGCAGGCTTCGCCTAAAGAGACAGAGGACGGCTGCTGGGGTAAGGGTCCGGGAGTCATGGCTTTCATCTGGTCTTCTTTCCTCACCTGGCCCTGAACCCAAGTCCTGAGTGCGGAGAGGGCGGTGGCAGCTCAGAGGCCTGGTGTTGCAGCGGCTTCCTCGTTAGGCCTCACCTGGGCTGGCGCCTCCTCCTCGCTGTCAGACTCCTCCTCACTGCTGCTTTCCGAGTCCTCCTCTGGCTTCCCTGCCTGGGTGGCTATGGCTCCTGTCTTCCTGGGAGGGGCCACTGCAGCCCCTTTCCTGGAGAGCTCCTTGCTGGGGGCTGAGGCAGTTCTGACCTGGGGACTCTTCCCTGCGGGCTTCACCAGGAGTGAGAGAAACAATTAGGGGAAAGAGCCAAAGGAACTGCAAGAGCTGCTCTCTACTCTCCCCGGGCCTCACCTGAGTGGGGACCTCTCCATCACTGTCCGACTCCTCCTCGCTGCTCTCGGAGTCCTCCTCCTGTGGGCTCTTGACTGGCCCTGGCTGTGCCGGGGCTGCTGTGGCCACTGCCTTTCCCACAGCTGGCATGGACCCCTGGCTCCTGCCTGAGACAGCATTGCTCTGGGGAGTTCTCGCTGGTGGCTTTACCTGCCTCGTGAGAAGGTAACGGCATTAGGGAAGGAAGCAGACAGCACAGCTCCGTTTAGGTTAGCCCACTCACGGTGTGACTGTGCAGAAGTCTGTCCCGCCTGTGCAGAGCCCTGGCTAGGCTGAGCCAACTGCGTGGTCCTCCTTTCCACCCCACCTCTGGCGCCTCCTGGGCTTCTGGACCCACTTGCCTTGGCTGGGGACTCCTGCTTGGCTTGAGCAGCTGCCATGACCCCTTTTCCTGGAGCTGATGCTGCCCCTTTGGCTGAAGCTGCTCTGGTGGGAGCTGGGTTGGCTTTGTTCTGAGGAGTTTTCATAGAGGCCTTCATCTGGAAAGAGAAACAAGAATTACAGAAGGGAGAAGATGAGATGCAGTTAACCAAGAACTCTGATTCTGGAGTCAGATGCTGGACTTTGGATTCTTGCTCCTCCATTTAATAGCTGTGCAAACCTGGGCAAATCACTAACCTCTGTGGCCTCAGCTTCCTCCTCTGTAAAACGGGGCTAACAACAATGCCCACCCACAAGGTTACCATGAGGATTAAGTGGGAGAGTCACAGTGTTTAGCATGGTTCCTGGCACATAAACTCGTTATTGTGAGCACTTTTCTTAGTGTTAGCTAAGCATGAGTCGACCCAGAGCAGATGTACTTTTCCAGGCTCCCTTTTCAGCTAGTTGGCCGCGAGTTTAACTTCTGGCTAACAGAATAGAAGTCAAGTATACAATTCAACTTTCTTACACAGTTGAAAACATGGTCTTCTTCTTCTTAAGATTTTATTTATTTATTTGACAGAGAGAGATATCACAAGTAGGTGGAGAGGCAGGCAGAGAGAGAAAGGAGGAAGCAGGCCCTCTGCTAAGCAGAGAGCCCGATGTGGGGCTTGATCCCAGGACTCTGGGATCACGACCCGAGCCAAAGGCAGAGAGGCCTTAACCCACTGAGACACCCAGCACCCCGAAAACATGGTCTTCTTCCTTCCAGCTGGAAGAAATGCTGAGGTAACAGCTGGAGCTCTAGCAGCCATAATAGCATATGAGGCAGGAACCAGGTACTCAAGATGGCAGAAGAAGATAGAAAAACATGGCCGTCTGAGGTTTTCTTCAGTTTAACCTAATCTTAAATGATATCCAAGGGATCCCCCCAAACTCTCTCAGGGTATCCAAGCAAACACAGACCTAGAAAGATGAGGGCAACAAAGAGTAAAACCTTTGATGGTTAGATTGCGGACAGGACTGTGAAAGCAAACTGGGCTAATGTGAGGTAGAATGAGGAATCTAAGTGTCTCTAGGCCCCTGACTCATTCAGAGATGTCATCTGATCAGTGACTTCCCCATCCACACGAGACCAAGTGAAACTAAGAATCAGTACTTCAAGAAAGAAAGCCCTCTCAAGCACAGACTGTGTCTGGCAAAGGTCAAGGTGCTCATCAGCATAGAAAAGTCCTCCAGAGAGGAGCAAGGTCTTTTACATTCACTTAATACAGACACCAGCACTAAGGTGACCTTACAAGTGTTAATACAGTACGAAATATGACTCAAGAAGCAAAAAAAAAAAAAAAAAAAAACCAACCCTGAATAGACCCATAATAGTTTTTGATAATGACTTAATAATTAAAAATTCTTCCACACACACAAAATCCAGGCCCACGTATCCTTCTTGGTGAATTCTACTAAGAAGAAGTAATACCAATCTAACATAAACCCTCAGGAAACAAAGGACAGAATACTACCAAACCCATTTCATGAGGCCAGTGTCACCCGAATACCAAACCCAGGCCAACACATCACACAAAAACTACAGACTAATATTCCTGACGGATATAGATGCAAAAACTGTAGCAAACCAAATCCAACAACAAAAAAGGAGCAGACAGCATGTCCCAGTGGGATTTATTGCAAGAACGAAGGGTTGATTTAATACCTAAAAATCACATTTAAATATCACATTAAAGACAGGAAAACAAAACAAAACAAAACAAAACAGTAAGATCACTTCAAGAGAAGAAAAGCATTTGACAAAAATTCAACTCCAAACCTCATAATAAAAACTCAACAAACTAAGAGCAGAAAAGAACTTCCTTGGGGGCACCTGGCTGGCTCAGTCAGTGGAGCATGGGACTCTCGATCTTGTGGTTGTGAGTTTAAGCCCCACGTTGGGTGTAGAATGTACTAAAAAATAAAATCTTAAAAAGAAAAGAAAAAAGCACTTCCTCATCCTGATAAAGGGCATCTCTGAAAAACTTGGAGCTAAAAAGCTAAAATCATACTAACCAGGGAAAACACTGAATGCTATACCCTAAATGAGAAACAAGGCCAGGCTGGCTGTTCCCACCATTGCTATTCAACATTGTACCTGAGGGTCTAGCCAGGGCAGTAAGGCAAGAAAAAGAAATACACACTGTCTAAAGAGGAAAAAGTAAAACTGCCCTTGTTCACAGACAACATACTTTGTATTTAGAAAATCCCAAGGAATCTACAAAAGCCAAGAAAACAAGTAAGCAAATGTAATGTCGAAAGATGTAGTGTCAACAAGGACGCCTGCGTGACTTAGTTGGTTAAGTGACTGCCCTCAGTTCAGGTCAGGATCCCAGGGTCCTGGGATCGAGTCCCGCATCAGGCTCCTTGCTTAGTGGGGAAGCCTGCTTCTCCCTCTGTCTGCTGCTCCCCCTGCTTGTGCTGATGAATAAATAAATAAAATCTTAAAAAAAAAAAAAAGGAAAGAAAAGAAGAAAAAGATGTACAGTCAACATACAACGCAAGGTCAGGCCCTAAAGGCACTTATTCAGCCAATCATCACAGGCCAGCTGGCCATTTCTCCCACCCCTTTCACACAAGGGCTCTCTTCCTATGGCATTTCAATGGAGAATCACCTCCTTCTCTGTCTCTGACACATCTGGTTTTCCAGAACCACTCCTATCTTTGTTACTTTGTTCTGAACCTCAGCTCCCACATGGACAGCTTCCTTTGAGCTGGCTAGGGTCTCTGAGCAGACCAGAGACTGTGTGACTCACTTGACCCCAGCAGTACTGAGCATGCGGGACGCACTTGGTGTGCACAGATGGCATTCTGCGAGGGAAGCCATACAAGGATTCTCAGTTCATCACCACCAGAACCCTGCAACAGAGGCTTGATTATCCTTATCCTTCAGACAAGACTCCTATCAGAACTGCCTGTCTCAGCACAGGCAAGGCAGGCCTCCTGAAGCTAGGGGTAAGGCACCATCTTCTGACAGGGCGTCAGGCTATAAAGCTGGGCCCCTAGAGAGGGATTAGCCGTTTTATTTTGTGCATTGGAAGAAAGTAAGGCCCCAGGGCATAATCATGTCTGTGGTTGGAAAAGTCTGGGCCAAGATGCAGTAGAAGGATGTATGAAAGTCAAAGGCTTTTGAGGCAGGCACGCTGGGGCATAGGCCCAGCTTGGACCCTCCCTGGCTGGGCTGAAGCAGGTCAGCAACCAACTCTTCTAAGCTCTAATTTCCTCCTCCAGAAACCAAAGCGAGCGAACACCCGTCTAATGGTACTGGTGGGAGGCTCAGACACTGAAGCAATGAGCACAACGAAACTTTTCAGGCACTGGGACGTGTCTGTAGCTTACAAACTGGATAGGAGCTGTTGGGCTAGGACTCCAACAGGGCCTGCACACAGGTCAAAACCTCACTAGCAGAATCACAGGAACCTGCGTCCCACAAAGCAAAAGGGAAAGGGAAACAAACAAACGAACAAAAATTATAGAAAATGTGTGCTTATGATATAGGGAAAAAAAAGAAATGACAATTACAAATAATAAGATGGTGAGTGAGAACAGGGCATGAGAGATCTTCACTTTCCCCAACTTCTCTCTTCCAGGCTGGGAGGGACTCCTGAGTTTGCTCCCCATCAGCCTGGCCCCCTCCCAGGGCCGATGAACGAGCCTATAGTGTGCAGGCCCCCTGCTGTGTGCAGGTGAGACCCCATTACCTTCTCAATCCTGCGAAGGCTGATTTCCAATTTACAGATGAGTAAAACCAAGGTCCTGCGTGGATTCCTCACTTGCTAGGACATGTTGCTAGGACCTGAACCCAGGCAGTCTGGCTCCAAACCCCCTGCCGTCTGCCCCTGCCCTACCTGCTCCCTCAGGGATCCCACCAAATGCTCTGCTTGGGGCAGTTCACTCAGGCCAAGTGCCCTCCCACCCTCTGGGCCTTCATACAGGCTAGTTTCTTTGTCTAGAACACTCCGCTTCACCCGGCCGGCTCTTTCAGCCCACAGTTCCCAATGCCACTTCCTCCAGGAGGCCCTCCTTCCTGGAAACCCCTAGAGGCCATCAAGTGCCATGCTGTTAGCCCACGTACAAGCTCTACTCTCAACCTTGGCACACCATGCTGGAGTAACCTGGGCACACGTCCATGCCCCCACCTACACTGGGAACTCCCGAAGGGAGACAGGACAGTGTCTGGCAGATGGGCTGCTCAACAGAGCTTGTGGAAGGCATAAGGACTCTCAACAGGAGCTCAAAAGGCCATGGGCAAGACCCTGCTGCCTTTGACAGGTGGAGGAGACAGAGTGAAAAGTGGGGAAGGAGGCTGGGCTGAGGCTGCTCTTAAGGTTTCTGCACATGCAGGGGGTGGGGGCAAGAACAGCCCAGAAAAGCCTCTCTTCAGCCCTGCTCCAGGTTCTGGTGTGGGTGGAATGGCCTGGCTCTTCCTTGGCCTCACCTGGGTGGGAGCTTTGGCTGTCTCCTCACTGTCAGAGTCCTCCTCACTGCTCTCTGAGGAGTCTTCCGGCAGCTCAGCTTTGACTTTGACTGGGGCCACTGGGAGCCCTGCCTTCCCAGGGGGTGCTGCGGCAGTCCCTTGGCCTGAGGGCCCTTTGGTGGGTGTAGAGGCAGTTTTCACGGTGACACCTTTCCCCACAGGCTTTGCCTGGAATGACAGGGGACAGAAGCGGGTCACAGGTGCCCCAGGGGCCATGTGAGCACTGGCCCTGAGTGAGCTGAATAAACTTGGCCTCACCTGTCCCACGGCTGGGGTAGGAGTGAGGTCCTCCTCACTGTCGGACTCCTCGCTGCTTGAAGAGTCCTCTGGCCCCTGGACGCCCCTGGCCATAGCTGGGGATGAGGCACAGGCTGGAGAAGTTGCTGTTCCCACCTTCCAAGGAGCTGGTGTGCCCACTCGCATTGGGGGGGCCTTGGCAGTTGCTGGGGTAATGGGGGTGCCCTTCCTTGGGGAGGCCTTGATCTGGGGTGTTTTCACAGCTGGTTTTGCCTGAGAGGAAGCAGAAGTCAGAAGCTAGAGAAGGAGCATGAATTCAGAGGCCCCATCTGCTCTGGGGCGGAGCCCCCTGCCATCCTTCCCCTCTGCTCCCTGGGGAGCTGACTGGTGGGGGTGGTTGGGCTGCACCAAGGCCTCTCCTGAGCCCCACCTGGGCTGGAGCCGGGGCTGCAGGCACCTTCTCGTCACTGTCTGACTCCTCACTGCTCTCCGAGTCATCCTTGGACACCTTGGCCTTGCCCTGGGTGGTCACAGACCCTGCCTTCTGAGGGGGCCCCTTGGCAGGACCTGAGGCAGGTCTGACCTGGATCTTCCCAGAGGATTTTGCCTGTAGTGAGACACACAAGATCGGGGAGGGGGTGGACAGCATGGCTATGTGCAAAGACACAGACCAAAAGGGCAAGCAGAGTCAGTGTGTGTGTATGTGGTCTGGGGAAGACGGCTCCTGGCCCTGAGCGGGAGAGAAGAGCCTTATAGGCAGGCGCCTCACCTGGGCCGGCGCCTCTGCCTCGCTGTCTGATTCCTCCTCGCTGCTGCTCTCTGAGTCCTCCTCCTGTTTCCCTACTGGGGTGGCTGCCGGCCCCAGCTTCTGAGGGGGCCCCTTGACAGGACCTGAGGCAGCTCTGACTTGGGAGTTTTGCCCCAAAGGTTTTGCCTGGGAGTAACAAAAGACGAGATCAGGGCAGGGGCCCACAGGGGACTGTGAGTGAGGGGAGACAGGAGGAGAGGAAGGCAAATGCAGGACGCAGGGCCCCAGGCAAGGAGGGGGAGGACAAGCCAACGGATGGGCTCTCCGAGCAGCGGCACCTGTCTCCTCACCTGAGCAGGGCTCTTGGCTGGGGGCACAGCTGCTGGGGCCTCCTCCTCGCTGTCAGACTCCTCAGTGCTACTCTCTGCGTTGTCTTCCCCTTTCCCCTTCCCCACCTGGGCGGCTACAGGCCCTGCCTTGCCAGGGGGCAGTGCAGGGGCCACTTTCCTAGGGGACTCCTTGGCAGAAGCTGAGGCACCTTTGACCTGGGGGGTCTTCCCTGAAGACTTCGCCTGGAGGGAGACAAATGGAATCAGGGAAGGGAGCCGAGAGTGGACATGAGGAGGAGAAACAAGAGACCAGACAGGGAAGAAGACGCCACACAAACCTGAGGTGAGCTGGGGTGGGGCTCTGAGCATGTCTAGGGCTCTTGCAGATGGCAGAGCAAGTCCTCAGAGGGCCTTCAGGGGAGGGGCTAGGGCTGCATGGACCCTCCCCTCCCAGGCCTCACCTGAAGTGGTGTCTTGGCAGCCGGCGCTTCCTCCTCGCTGTCAGACTCCTCCTCACTGCTGCTATCTGAGTCCTCCTCTGGCTTCCCGGCCGTGGCCTGTGCAGCTGCAGGCCCTGCCTTCCCAGGGGGTGCTGGGGCGGCCCCTTTCCCAGAGGTCCCCTTGACAGGACCCAACGCAGCTCTGACCTGGACAACTGTGTTTGAGGCCTTCGCAGTAAAAGAGAAGGGGTGGTTTGTTCCTCTCCTCCTCACCCTCTGGTGGGGACCTCAGGACAAAGTGGAGGCCTTAGCTGGGGCTCAGAAGACGCCCCCACTACTCTCCTCACTCTCTACCTTGACTGGTGCTCAGGCCTGGCCTATCAGCTTCACTCTCACTTCTGGGGCCTTCCCAGCCCTGCCCGTCCCACTTGGCCACCACTGCCTCCTCCTCTGGGTCCGAGACAGACACCAGTTCCTTCGGCAGTCCTCTCTGATGCCCACACAGGGGTCAGAGCTGCCCTCGGCTGGACTCCTCCGTCAGCGGGAGAGCTCTGGGAGCACAGGCACCAGGTCTGGCCTGACCCACTGCTGCACCCTGTGTGTAACAATTCTTACTCCCACTGCTGCCTCAGGGCCTTGGCACTTGCTGTGCTCCCCACCAGAATGACTTCTGTCTAAATGTCCATGTGTACGCCCCTGCCCCCGTCCTGCTTCAGGTCCTCGAAGTCTCTGTAAGGCTTTCCCTGAGGACTCTATTTTAATTGCCATTCCTACAGCACAGCCCACCTCACCCTCCTCTTAAACACCCAGCAAAGTGAACCTTATTTACTGCATCTCCCCAGACCTGCGTGGGGACCGGGACCTCCCCTCCTGGGCCTCACCTGGCCAGCCCAGGGCTGCGGGGCCTTTTCTCACCACTGTCTGATGCTTCCTCCTCCTGGCACTCCAACCCCATCAGCCTCCCAGCTCCCCCTGCTTTCCCTCAGACAATCCAGGAGCCCGTGTCCACCTGCCCAGGGGAGGGGATCCCAGCAGATGGAAGTTAACAGGATTCCTGTTAGCTAACAAACCATGATTTGGCCAGAAAAACCAGATGACCAAGCAATTAAAACTTAAATCCCTTCACAACAAGACCAGCTGGCCACATCCATTCATTAGACAGGGAAACTGAGGTAAAGGGGAGTTACTGATAGAGCGGTGTTTAGGACCACCCCCTGGGAAGCAGCCCTTCTAAGCTGCCACTCGGGCAAGAAGGGCAATTTCCACGGATGGCTGAAGCAAGCCCAACTGTCCTTACCCCTCAATTTTCACACCCCCATCTCCTGCCCCCCAAACACCAAGGTGAGGCTCATTTGGTGGAGGGGCTGGTCATGCAGCCGTCTGGCTGGCCTCTGGGGGCCATGGAAGAGTCTCTGGCTGCAGGGGGGCCCGGGATGCCGAGGGGTAGTCTGCCCCAGGCCTCACCTGGCAGGGCGGCTCTGCAGGGGCGCCCTCCTCACTCTCAGACTCCTCTTCGCTGCTCTCCGAGTCCTCTTCTGGCACCTTGGCCTTGTTGGCTGAGGTCAGGGCACCTCCTCTGACTTGGCGGGTCACATCCCCTGCCTTCCCAGGTGTTGGGGCTGTTCCTCTTCCGAGAGAGTCCTTGGCAGGCACTGGTGAGGCTTTGACCTGGGGTGGTTTTACTGAAGGTTTCATCTGGAACAAGAAAATGCAATTAGGGAGAAATTACTCCTCTTTGCCTCTGAGGGGTAGGAGAGGCTCTATAGTTTATCAAGGCCTTTCCTTGTATACTCTGATTCTCAACTCCCTGAGACAGATGCCATCTTTACACTCGCGTTCCAGAAAAGGACAAGAAGCTCAGGGAGGTTAAGTCATTCAGGACCAAATGAAGGGCAAAATCATGACTAGAACCATGACTGTGCGGCCTTGGGGGCAGAACCCTCTAACACTATGCTCCCCTGCTGCCTGGAATGCACAGTCCACCCAGCCCAGAGGGGCAGTCTCTCTCCACCAAGAGGCTTACCCCATCCCCACTTCGACTGCAGGATCTGATCATGGTGGCTATCCCAAGGGCCAGGAGCCTAGGATTTGAACTCTGGTCTTGCTACTCGCTTCCTGGGGCACGTTTCTTTCCACTATGGGCTTTCTTATACTTCTAAAACCCTGACATTTCCAAGGCAGACAGTGCCCTACCTCCACCTCTGTCATCAGATTTCATCTGACCTTGGGTTCCTGGGGCAGCCATCTCCTCAAGTTGCCATGGCCTCTAGCCTACCAAAGCTGTGAGTCTGGCTGCTGGCTTTCCAGGGCCAGAAGTGGTCCCTTTTCCCGTGGCAGGGCTGGGAGGGATGGGAGCCTGAGGAGCCCTGATGGCTGTATCCGGGTGGCAATGGGATGTGGGGAGTGGCCTTTGGAGGAAGGTCTCCACCTTCTCTGGTGAGGCGGGAGACAAGGGAGAAGTACTCTGGGCACCAAACCAACTCCCCCCGCCCAAAATCCTGCTGGTTCTCCCTCCACACGCCTTTTCTAGTAGGTACCCTGGGGCCTGCCATCAGCCTCCAAGTTCACCAGCTGCTTCAACAGTCTTGCTGCTTTCCCTCTGCCCTGTCCTCCAACCCAGGCCACAACCAGCAACCTCCCTCCAACATAAATCAGACCATCTTACCTCCACTCCTGAAACCTTGCAATGGCTTCTCACAGAGCCCAGAGTACAACCCAACCTCCTCCTGCCCATCCTCCTGGCCTGGCAGCGGCCTGTGACCCCGCCTACTCTGACCCCTCTTCTGTCCCTTGCACCTCATCCACAGTGTCACAGCCTTGTTGCTGCCCCTCGCGGCTCTGTTTCCCCTAGCGACCTGCGACACTGTAGTCAAACGTCCCAGAATGCCTCCATGTCCTCTCCACGTCTCTCCTGCCTGCCCCTATATCCCCAAAGTGTGGATGCCCCCTCAAGAGTGACTCCCTGGCCACAGCTACGAGAGGGGTTAACGCCACAGACCAACACCTGACCATCACTGACCACGCACCTAGGCCTGGCATTCACCAGCAGGCCCAGAACCCCTCATCCAACTCACCTGACCATACCACCTGACGGCCGCCCTCCTACCCCGGCCCTTGGCTCATGCAGCTCTTCCTGCTGAAACACTCTTTCCTCCCCCACATCCCTTCCTGGTGAGTCCCCTATGCATCAAGGCTTTGCTCCAGTGCCACCTCTCCCAGGAAGCCTTCCCTTGTCTCACAGACAGGTTGGCGTCTCTCCCTGCCAATCTGAGACCTCTTTCATGCCCAACGTATGACAAGTAGCACCTGGCTCCCCTCCCCAGGCCTCGGCCTTTCCAGCTCCCAGTCTGCCTGAAACACTAGAACTGATTTGGCCCCACTGGTGTGTGAAGCTCCGGCCAGGCTGCTGGGAAGGTTAGAGGTTAGACAGCAGCTCCTGAGGACAGTGGCAATTACCTCCACGTATGTCTCATCGCTCGAGCTGGAGGTCTCCTCGCTGGAGCTGTCAACCTGGTTGGCTGAGGCCATTCCTGAGGGAGGAAGAGGGAGAGGACTGAGGAACTGCCCTTCCAGACCGCCCTCCCCTCGCCAGCGCTCTGCCATGTCAGCCAATGAGAGGCAGGGGCCCTGTGCTCGCTTCTTGCGTGCGGAGCTTCAGCCCCACCTATCCTGAAGCCCCACAGCTGAGGCGCGGGCCACCTATCTCCCTGTGTTCCCACACACTGTGGCCCTGGGAAGGGTCAGAGACCAGGTCCTACTACACACATGCCAGGGTCTGATGGCTCGGAGATCTCCTGCCAATATCACACTGAGGCAGGCAGGCAGTCTCTCATTTGACATGAGAGACTTAGGCAAATCCAGGCTCTCACTTGAGTCTCAACTTCTACAGTGGGCACCGGACCCACCTGAGAACAGTAAACCAGAAAATGCTCCATCACCCCCCAGGGCTGCTCCAACTACCTTGGCAAAGCCTGACCTAACCCTGCAGCAGACCCTCGCTCATCGAGGTGTGGAGCCTTGGAGACACACCTTTAAATTCCAGAAGGTCCCACAGCCTGATAAAGCAGTGCCCGGGGCCTACCTCCCCAGCCCAAACTCAGGGGGCTTGGAGTCTAGAGGTCAGCACCGCTCACCAGGCTTGACTGTGGTTCCGAGGGCTGGGACGCCACCCTCCTCTTCAGTTTCTGAAACCAGAACGGTATTTGCCGAGGGCTCTGCTGACTTCCTGGGGGACCTCCCAGACAGAAGGTGGGCCACTGCCTTTCCAGAGGCCGGATGTGGTGTGGAGTTCATCATCTTGCTGGCTTTCTTGGTCTTCGCCTACAAAGGACGGGGTGACAGACACGCTGGGTACAGCCTGGTGAAGGACGAGCCCAGACCTCTTCCCAGCCATGCGACTTTGGGCAAATTCCCTCTCTCGGTCCGTTACTTCATCTCTAAGGTGGGGCTGACAGTGGTACCCGCCCTCATGGAGGCTTGGAGAATGCCCAGTGGCAGTTCCTGGGACACAGGAATTACTTGCTAAGCGGTACTGAGTGGTCTGCTGTGGTTCCTAGCACTACTTGGCATGGCTGAGAGCGCACCCAGCAGTCGGGGACGCGTCCTCGGTTCTCTAACGCTGCCTCCTCCACTACCAGTGCATGGTCTTCCACTCTGAGTGGTTTCAGTCTAGAAAATGAGCTTCGTGCTTTCAGAACCACAGGCGTCTCATTCACTGTGGTGCCCCCCACTGCCTTCCACGGTGCCTGGAAAATAACTGGATGGGTCACAAGTTGTTGGCTGAACAGGCGACTGCAGATACGACGGGGAAAGAAGCTGTTACAGGTGCATGCTGTGCCCAGTGGCCTGGAGCAGTGTGCAATGTTTCCACCTTACAGGAAAGGAAACTGAGGCCCAGAGAGGTGAAGGGACGTGCTAGGGTCACACGACTAGTGATAAAGACTGACATCTGAATCCAAGTCAGACTGTTATCCACAACCCTATCCTTGCCTGACACAGGAGACTGTCCCCCTGTAGGGCACTTCACTGCCACAGGTCACAGCTTCAAAGGTGGTCCTACTCACCTTGGCTTTCTCCTTTGCGCCTGAAGGCAAAACCGGCCCCGCCACTGAGGAGTTGGTAGCCGCTAGTCTTGGGGCTGCAAGACAGAAACACCCTCCGGCTGAGCCAGGTGAGCTTTTTCTCATTGAGAACAGACAATAGGTCTCAGCTCACCGGATGGTTCAACTGGTATGGCTGCCTGGTGCTGGCACGAGGACCTGAGGCTGGGCCCAGACTTGTGGGAAAGAGCTCTGGGGTGCAGGAGCCACAGCCAGAAGGAGCAAGAGCGCAGGGGGACATGAAAGCCACGGATCTGCGTCCCCCAGGGAGCCCTGGCTGGCATGAGACACTGGAGCGCCCAGAGCAAAGGGCTGGCTCACAGGCGTGCTGCATACTACCTCGACGGCAAGGCCCCACTTCAGGGTGGGTCAGCCCCGCAGGTGACCACGCTGTAGCCTGAGTCACTCAGCAGGACAGGGACGGTGGTCAGCCCACCCTTCCTCGGGCCACACAGAAAGCTGCTCAGGATTTCAAGGGTTTCTAGTGGAAAGGCAGCTGAACATGGGCCCAGGAACTGGTCAGATGTTAAGACTTAGAGATTCCTGGTGCTCTCATACCAGGGGACTGTCTCCCTACAGCTCAGACAGGACAAGATTTCTAGGGCATGCTGTGAATGCGAGAGGACACTGAGGAGATAAATGGCATGGTCTAACTCCCTTCCTGGCATTTAACTCCATCTCCCTCTCTTTTTAATTTTAGATGCATTTGTAAGTGGAGAGGAAGTAGAGAGAACCATACAGTACCAACCATTACCAACTTGTGGCCAATGTGATGTCAACCAGCCTCTCTGGCACCCTTCCCCATCAAGTATGATTCTGAAGAGAATGCCAGACATGTACCACGCTGCCCACAAATATTTCCATATGCTTCTCTCAACGGGGACTCGATTACAATTCCATTATCACAGGAATATTAATAAAATATCACTAAATAAGACTCACTAAATAAAAATTCATTAATATCAGATATAAGTCAGTATGAAATTGACCAGTTTTTGTGTTTCACAGCACGGAGCTATGGATGTATGCACATACGGACAGCTTTCTGTAGGCTCAGATGCAAAGGGGACAGCTGGAAAGCCACCCGCTAGGATACATATGGGGGAGAAGGGAACCAGGATAGGAGATCAGAAAACCACTCATTTTTCTTCCACATGCTTTTGTATGATTCAAAGTGAACCTGTTCTGCATTTATAATTTTAGAAGATTAAGAAAGATATAAGATATATTCAATACGATCTTGAATATTTTTTAAAACATGCTCAGGAAAAATAAATGGAAAAATAATTTGCCAAACTGTAGGCGGTAGAGTATGGGTAATTTTTCCCCCGTCTTTTTAACCATTTTCGTAAATCCTGTAACGAACAGTCCACAGTGAATCCTGAATTTCTTTTATAATCGGAAAATATACCTAAAATCAAGAAATTACCTTCTTTGTAAGCAAAACCCAATAACTTTGCAGAGAAAAAGGACGATTCCTCTGTGGAGTTCAGCTATGTTGGTTAAAGCACGAACCGTCCTGAGGACTTGGGGAGAATGGGCTGGGCAGGCCTCACGGGGTCATCCCGTGAAAGCTCTGAGACCAGAGTGCCCAGGAGAGCCTCCCTGTGCTACCTGGTACTCTTTCAGAATGACAGGAAGCACAGCCCCTCCCCTGGCAGCCCACAGGCCAAACAGAAGGGATGCCTGTCAGCTGCCCTCTGAGATCCTTCCAGCAGCTCTTCTATAAATGTGGGCTTCTTTCCATCTTCATCAGAATCACCCGGGGGTGAGGGGGGGCTTGCAACAATGTAGCTGTTGTACCTCAAATCAGACTGTAAGGGCCCAGCTCAGTTTTTGTTCACCACTGGATTCCCAGTATCTGGGACACGATGTTTGGCACGAGAAAGGGCTCAACTAAATACTGCAAGAGGTATGTGAGATGCTTCCAATCTTCTCTCTAAAAGGTCCTGGTCTTCTCAGGGCTCACTGGAGGAGAAGCTGGAGGTGGGCTCTCTCCCCAGAACAACCCAATATTCAAATGCCTGCCCCCCGAAGCTGCAGGGCCCTGGGCTGAGCCCCTACAAACACACCGGCCGGAGCTCTCCCAGAGGGCAGGGTGCTTACTGGCTTTGGCGGCTTCAGCTTCTGCCTCCTCCTCCTCTTCCTCTTCCGAGCTCTCAGAGCTGCTAATGGGGTCTGACACTCGGGTCTTCTTAGCCTGCAGCGCTGCATCCTCTTCCGCCTTCCGCTTCTGGCCAACCTCTGAGGTTCTGCAGGACCAAGTGACTGGCTGTACCAACCAGGTGGCAAGGGCACTTCCAGGAGATTTGAAAAGAAAGACATGCCCCCGCCCCACCACCCCTTTGCTCCCCAAGGAAATGTGCACAGAGGGTTTGAGAACATGGTGTAATACACTTGTATTCTGCATTTTTACACATTTCATAAACTATTAGTCTTCAAAATAACCAGGAAAGGTCAATAACATTACATAACAATGGCCAACCATCACTGAGTATGATGGGCCAGCATCTGTAGGCTGTTCCTAGGACCATCCAGACTCCCCCACTCCTCCAGAACTTGCAGCACCAGCACTGCCCTCTTTCTGAAAGACCCTGCTCAGCTCCTTCCTGTGCTTCAGGCCTCAGCGCCAATATAGACTCCTCAAAGGCCCACCCCTGCCAGTCTCTGCCCTGCCATCCTGTTTCGTTTTCTTCAGAGCACTTTTCTCCCTCCTGCTATTCTCCTGACTTCCTGCCTGCCTCCCCAGCTACATCATCAAACCCTGGGGCGGGGAGGGGGTGCTGGCCGGAACCTCGGCTGGCTCACTATGTATCTTTGGCACGTCAGCTTACAGCTAAAAAAAATGAACAACTGACTTGCTCAGGGTCAGAGAGGAGGAATTTTGGAAGTCTGGGGCATGGGCAGGACATGCACCCAGATGGCTGAGCCCCTGCAGTGTACAAGGACCATCTCCTCTGACCTCACCCTCCCATCCCGACAGTGTCACTGTCTGTGCCCTGTGTTCTCCAGCTGGGCTAGCTGTGCTGTCACAGTTTGTGGGCCCCTGTTCCCAGGAAGGCCACTTGTTGGGACTCCCCTGAAATACAGGTTTCACTTATTATACTTATCAATTCATTCTGCTCCTCTTGCCCCAACAGAATGTAAGTTTCATAAGGGTGGGGATTCTTCTCTGGTTTGTCCCAGTATATTAAGAACAGTTCTGGCTCATAGTAGCTGCCACTCAATAAATACTGGGCATGGGGGAGGATAAACCTCCAATGGTCAGGTTTGGCACCTTACTTACTATTATTGTATTTTACAGATGAAGACATAGACTCAAGGAAGCCAAGTTTGCCCAAGGTCACATAGCTAGTTCTTGGGTTTGAACTCTGCTGAGAACCATTAGACTAGGCTGCCTCTGGTGGGTGTAAGGTCCTCATTCAGTACCCCTCACCCACAGAAGGGACCAGTGACAAGGGGCTCACTGAAGCGGTTCTCTAGGGAAGTGCCAGACACCCGACATGCTGAAGGGGGTGAGGGAGAGGAAGTGCAGGGAGGGAACTGCACTCTGACCTTACCTTACAGCAGAGGGTAGCTGAGAACCGAGAGCTGATAGGGTCTTCACAGACCTTAGCTCTCCACTGGAAGCTGGGATCTCTTCCACATCATTCTCGCCCTTGCTTACACACCTCTGATGACAGGTAGCCTACCTCATTTCTGGATAGCTCATTCAGAAGCTGAAGCCTGTCTCCCTAAAGCAGTACCTCTGGGTCGCACTTCAGTCTCTCAGGACCCCAGACAACAGCCCACTTCCTTTGTCCTCAGAGATGTGCACACCTATCACCTGCCCCTTTGCCATCTCTTGTCCATCCTGGACAGTTCAGTATTTTCTATTCATTCAACATGGGACATGACTGCAGGTCCTTCACTCCCCTGGATGACTGTGGTCAGGCCAGTTCACAGAGAGGATGATTACCCCTTCCCTCCCTCTCAAACCATTCCTCTGTTGATATGCCTTTGGATTACCCCTCGCCTTTCCTGTTTCTGCATGTTTCACAGACATTTCACATGCAACATGTCCTCCCTCTCCCTCCAAACTGGGCTTGCTTCTTGCTCCATGCTCAAGCCCACTTTCCATGCAAGTGCACAGACCAGGCACCAGGGAGTCAACGAGCCCAGCCCTCTAGACCATCCATAGCTCTCGGTCTCATCCCCTAATATTCCTGGAACTGACTGTCTGACTCTACACTCCCTCTGTTATTCCTGTCTCAAGCCCCATCAGCTCTTGCCTGATGATGGTGTCTATAGCCCCAACCAGCCATGCCATCCTGCAGAGTGATCTCACCACTCTCCACTGCACACTTTCATGGCCCCCACTGCTCTTGGGGCAAAGACGCAACTTCTCACCACGGACGATGAGGCCTTGCATGGGTCAACTCTGCGAGCCATCCAGCCTCCTCTGCCCTGTGGCTGCAGCCACAGGCCTCAGCCCAGGCAGTTCCTTCTGCCAGTCCCACTCTACCTGCCTCCTTCCCCCACTCCCTGCAGCCCTTACACCAAAGGTCATCACAGGGAAACCTCCCCAAAACCCCTAAATGAGGCCCAGCTAACCTGTTTATGGGGTCTTGGCACCAGGTCCTTTTTCATAATCGTTACTGCCATTTTAATTTTATATTTATTTGTTTCATTCTTGAGGCATGCCTACATGACTCCAGTGTCAGCTCCAGGAAAGAAGGAACCATGTCTGTCTCACTCACAACAGTTATCTCCATACTTAGAATAGGACCTGGCATTTAGCAGGTAGGTACTCCATAAATGTTTGGTGACTGAATGAGTAACAAGCTGCTGAGAAGCTGTGGTCCTTGGAAGCACTGAACACAGCTCTCAATGTCCTCTCTCACTATCAGACACCCATAGCTGTGACCTGGCTTCTCAGGGGCAAAGCCAGTGTCCACAGTGGGCCATGTAGACAGACTGCAGATCAGATTAGAATCCTAGCTTATTTCAAGCTGATGGCTTGGGGTGTCCCTATTCCACTCTTCCACCCCGTCAGACTTACTGTTGCCAGTGAGTATAGATGTCCATAAGGGTTACAGGCTGAGTCAGGAAACTTTTCTGCAGAGAAGTAAAGAGAAAGCAGCAATTAACTCCCAGCACAATATGAATCCTCCTTGGGCCCAACTCTCCATGACCTCATGGGAGACCTTTTGTGCTGGGAAGTATGTCTGCTTGCCCCAGTCAGTACCACTCAAACCTTTCAGAAACAAGGAGGGCAAGTACTTCCAGCTAAAAACTTAAGACAATGTTGTTAGCAAGAGGTACCTCTGAAAGACTGGAGTTAGAATGTTCCAGGCTAGCATCTATCCAGCAGCCCTGAACCTTCCAGGCACTCTCCATGCTTAGAGGTCACAAGACAGAATTTTTTCCACCCCGAGCCTTTCAAGAGTCTCTGAAAGGCCAGGTGGGTCAACCTTCCCAGGGAAGTACAAACCACAGCCCAGACATCCAAGGTGTCCAGTGGCATTTCCATGGTCCACTCCTCTGCTGGGAAGAGACTGATGCCAGTCCTTGGTAGAAGCAGAGGGAACCGGGTGGAATCCAGCCCTCTGGAGCCAAGGCCAGATGGCCCACTCTGTAAATGTCAAGAACCCAGGGTGTCAAGTGCCCCAGAGAGGTCAAGTGAGCAATGTGAGGTGAGGGAAGCATCAGGAATCCGGGCAGAATGGCCAAGAGGCTGCATCTAGAGTCAGGTAGAGCTCCTCCACTAATTGGCTGAGCTAATCGCTTCACCTCATCAGACTCTGGGCTACTTCTTTATAACACAGGGATAAGAGCAGAACCCCCCTAGCAGGATGCTATCAGGCCTGAACAAGATATTCTAGTCAGTGTCCAGCACAGGGGCTGGTAACACACAGACTCCAACTGTCAATTTCACTCTGCTCTGCCCAAGGCACACTTGTTTCCTTACTGGCCCTCAAAAGTGCTGCTATTCTTTCTGCCTGGAATCCTCTTTCCTGATTACTACAAAGCTCAGTCCCTCACTTCCTTAAGGTCTCTGTCCTCTCAGAGGTGAAATGTCACCTTCCCAGTGGGGCTTCCTGATCACCCTATTTATAACTGAGCCCTGATATTCCTTATCCTTCTTGCCTGCCTTACTTTTATAGTTAATACCTATGATCACTGAACACACTGTATCATTAACTTTTTTTTTTCAAATATTTGTCATCTGTCTGCTCCTGCTACATTGAGCTACATTGAGCTACATTGTATGCTCAGGATACTTTGGCCTAGACAAATGCCCCAGTGAAGATGGGTACTATCTCTTACCCCACTTACCTGTTAAGTGATCTACATGGAATAGAAAGGCAATCAAGGTCCAAAGAGGGTTGAGAAAAGCTTGGATAAAGTCTTGGCCCATCACACTTTAGGGAGATCCCAGAAGCAAGCATCAGAACCGGAGCCCACACCACAGCCAAAGGCAAGACTAATCAGGCCAATATCCACTTATCCAGTTTAAAACCCTCCAGTGACTTACCACTGATCTTCAGATGAAGACCAAACCAACTAGAGCAAGGCTCTAGCCAGCTCCCTACCCCCTCTGTCACCTTGTACTTCACAGCCACAATGGACTTTCCAGAGGCCAGTACAAATGCAGAAAGTTCCCTCCCACCACAGGGCATTAGCACCTCTGCCTGGAATATCCACCTCCCTTCTCTCAGGTCTCAAATTAACTTCCACATCCTGGCGAAAGCAGTCCTGAATGTCCCTGACACTGGCAATTTGCCATTCCTGTCTTACCACCCTACACCTCTCATTCTTGGCACCTAACGTGTTACTTTTGTGATTCTTGATTTATGTCCACCTCTCCTACCAGATTTAGATTATAAAACCTAGGAGGGCTGGGGGACCTTGCTCAACATTCTATCAACAGCACCCTGAGTACCAGAGTGAGTTGCTGAAAAAAAATGAATGAAGTAAGCAATGACTCCGTCACAAGCTCGCATTCCAAAGCTGTCTGACTCCGTACCGGTGGGACGAGGGCCAGAGTTTCACCTCAAGTAAGGGGCCACAAGCCTCTTTCCTCGGCGCTCTGTGTCCTCCTCACCCTTCCTGGGGTCTGCTCGCAATTCACCCCTCAGACTCTGAGCAACCCTCTAGCCCTCCAGGGCCGCGCTGAGCCACGTGGCCCGAGACTTCGGAAACTTTAAACCGCCACTACCGGGAAGGCGGTGGAGGTAAGGGGCGCGGGAATTACAAAGCCCTGAGCGTCGGATCTCACATCGGGGCCCGCCCACTGCACAGCTGGAGAAACTGAGGCCCAGAAGGACAGGGAGCCGTAGCGAGGGCAGAGGCTGTGGCTCCTTCACTAGCCCCGGCCGCCTCCTAGAGCACCGCACGGTCCGGCTCTAGGCGCCCGCCAGGCCGCTAGGGGAGGGGGCACAGGCAGTCGCTCTCCAAATGTTGCACGCGGCCCAAGCACACGGCCCAAGCACGCTTACCTGGCCACTCTGCTCCTTCACTTCCCGCGCCGCGCGCACATAGCCCGCCTGTAACAGATGCTGGTAGATCAGGGGAAGCAACTCCCGACGTTTCCTGGCCTCGGCCATGCCGACGAAACCGGGCCGTCCGCTCACCTGCACGCCCCCCTCAGTCCCCGCCCGCCACTTCCCTCGTGCCCTTAGACCTCGCGCGCTCCACTTCCGGCTCCTCTTTCGCCCGCGTCGCGCGGCGAGCCGGGAAATGTAGTCTTATTTCCTGGAGTGGCCGGCTCCGCCCCGGTGGGTGAAAGGGGCGGAGGCTTGGAGGATAATGAGGCCTCCCATTGGCAGGGAGGGCGTGGTCAAACCTAGTCCCGCCTCCTGGCCTTGATCTGAATGACTCCTTAAGCCCTCCAGACTTGCTCACCGCCGGTGTTTGTCTTCCCTGTTCGCTGTGACGTCTGCGATAGCGTTTTGCTCATCTCTGTACATCTTAATCTGCATGTCTCTAGTCCCGAACTTCCAGTTACCCACTCATTTATTCACTTCACAGAGTTTTTAGGACCCATGACTATTTGTCATTATTCATTCATTGCCTAAATAGTTTTTTGAGCACTATACTTCAGGGTAGTGCTCACCTGGAATGGAGGGATGAAAAGATGGATAAGAAACGGTGGCTACCCTCAAAGCTCACAAGGAGATTTGGTAACCAACAACGATGGTTCAAGGTCTTGAGTGCACTGTCGGGGACAGACACAGCCTATGGGAGCCGGGAGGAGGGGCGCCTAACCCCAAAGAGACGTCTAATTTCAGGCTTAAAGACGGAACAGGAATTTCTAGGTGCAGAAGAGAGGACTGGCATTCCAGGCAGAGGACACTGCCTGTACACAGAGAGGAGAAACCACCGCTATAAGCTGGGAAGCCCAAACATAGAACCCAGTCTGTGCTGGTGGGCTGTGGTTGTGGGAAGCAGGGGATGAGTAAGGCCACGGGAGGATGGAGAAATAAACAGGCCCCGCAGCACCCTCTCCTGCCGAGCAGAGCTGGCACTTTGTTGCAAGGGTGATAGATAATCTCTGACTTGTTTTATGTAGGAGGGTGACCTGGGTTTGTGTTTTTAAGAGATTGCTATCACCGGAATGTGGAGGACGGATTTGTGGAGAGCAAACTAGATGTGAGGCTGTTGTACTTGTTGAAGGGAGGCTGGCAGGGAGAGGATGAGGTAGGCTGGGGAATATTTGAATCAGCTCTTTTTAACTTCACGGACCCATTGAGAAACTGAAGATAGCATGAACCACCTAGACTTTGTTGCCGAAAATTTTGAATGTGCACAGACGCGTAACGTGTCACACTGATTTTAGGACGTGGATAAGCACATAACTGAACCTCCTAGAGTTAGGAACTACTGCTCCAGAAGAAACAGGGATAGGACCTGGTGACTGAAAGCAGCGAGTGAGGAAGAGGGAGGAGAGTAATCTGCATTCCGCTATTTAGTGAAACATTTATTGAGTACCTACTATTGGGATAAAGTAGTGTTCACCCCAGTAGAGTTTGAAGTCTAAAGGGGGAGACACATGCTAAAAGTTATACGAACACTTTGTTACAAACAGTGAGGTCATGCAGAAAGGAAAAGAATAGAGTTTTCTTATGGAACAGTAAATACCGTGTGGGAGTCACACAGCTAGGGTTCAAATTCTGCCTTTGCTTCTTGTTAACTAAGGAAACTTGGATAAGTTACATACATAACTTCTCTGTGCCTTGGCTTCTTCATCTGTAAAATAGAAATAATTGTAATATCTACTTCACAGGCTTGGGGAATAACTGAGGTCTAAGCAGAAATGCTCAGAAGCTTCTAGCAATAGTGCTGTGCCTAGATGTATGTTGGCCATTATTGTGAAAGCATTTAACAGGAAGGAGGGATCTATGCTTTCCTGGGGGTTAGGGAAGGAGCCCCTGAGAAAGTGACGTTTGTGAGGAAATCTGAACTGTGTGTAGGTGAGGATAGGGTGGGGGGGTATTCCTGGGAAGAGGGAAGAACCTGTGCAAAGGGCCTGAGGCAGAAGGTGCAGCTGAGAGGAGAGATGAGAAAAGGCCTTGGGAGCAGGCCATAGGGGGAAAGCAAGGGGATTGGGGAATGTGGAAGGTGGGCACAGACAGATTCCACATTAAGGAATCTTTGTTTTCATCTTAAGCATGATAGGAAGCCACTGACAGTGTAGGCCCAAGAAGGACAGGATGGTTTTTTCATTTTAATGTGGTCTGTGTGAATGCCCAGTGGAGAGTGGAGTAGGGTGTGTATGTGTCCATGCCAGATGACAAGTTAAGCTTAGGAGTGCAGGCAGGCGTTTAGGGAGAATATAATGGGACAATGCTGGTTGCAGCAGAGGTGGAGAGTGCTGGAAGATTCCAGGGTTGTCGAGAAGTAAAATCATCATAGGGATGTGTTGGAATGGAGGGCAAGGCAAAGGGAGCGTCAGGATGAACTGTGAAGTTTCTGGGCAGCCCAGCAGGCAGCCACTTTCCCCGAGAAAGGGAAGCCTGGAGACGACAGGGATGGGGGCAGAGTGGGAAAGGAAGGATGACAAGGTGGGCCATGAAAAGTGCAAGTTCTGCTTTAGGCGGTTGGAGCTTGAAATGCCTTTGAGACACGGAGAGCAGGTGTCCGGTAGGCACTTGGGGGCCTAGGTTTGGACCCACATGAAAATGGGAAGCTGTCAGAAGAGCTGATAATTGAGGCTGTGGCTGAGGGCCAGGTTGTCTGGGGAGCAGAACACAGACAGAGGAGAGAAGGTGGCCCAGCAGGGAGACCTAAGGCTTACCCACAGGGTAGAACTGCACAGAGGAGGATGTGCCTGGCAAGGCAGAGAAGGAGGGAAGAGAGAGGCAGGAGAAGACCCAGGAGGGTGGGTGTAGGGAAGGAAAGCAAGGGACGAGCTTTGGGAAAGTGTAGTGAGCCCATGGGGAATGCTCCAAGAAGTCAGATGGGATGAGCATGGGACCGTGAGCTTTGGCTTAATGACAGCTGTGGCGACTGTTGACGGCTTTTGGGAGCGCTACTTCCGTGGAGTGATGGAGAAGGTCAGGTGGCCGTGGTCTGACGATGAAGGAGGGAAGCAGGAGACAGTGTGTCTTTGGAGAAGTTTCTGTGCAAAGGGGAGGAGAGAGACAGTGTGGCAGGGTCGGTGTGTGTGCTGGGGGAGGTGTGTTATAAGGTGCAAGAGAGCTGGGTTTGTTTAAAGGCAGATCAAGGGGAGAGAGCTTAATTAGGGGTGTAGGGAACAGGGGAGATAATCAGCAAGTGACGTTCAGGAGCATATGCAAGAGGGAATGGGTTCAGGCATGTGGGTGGAGGGGTTGGTCTCAGAGAGGAGGAGGGATGACTTCTCTAGAACCAAAAGAAGGAACAAAGAGAGGATGGGTGCAGATGTAGATGTAGGTTTGTAGTGGGATGTTAAGGGAGATTTCATCTTGAGCTTCTATTTTTTCTGCAAAGTGGGAGGCAAGGTCCTCTGCTGAGAGCGAGGAAGAGGTGGTGAGGAGTCTGGAGGGAGGAGAATGAGCATTCCGACTTGGGAAGCAAACTTGCCCACAAAATCCCCAATTGCCTGATAGTGTCGACAACCCAGTTTGAGGCTGGTGATCGTTAATATACGCGTGTCCTTCCCGTCCCACTGAGAGATTTCCCTCTTTGTAGCTCACCTACCCAGGAGCAGGCCAGGGGAAAGTACTTAGTGGGGTTTATCTAGAGGCCTCCGGTTTTGCCAGATGCGTGAGGGAAAGAGGCACAGGGATTTAAAGTGTTGGCAAGAGAGGTGCTCAGTCTCTGAGCTCTGGGATCTACACTGGGCAGGGAGGGAAGTGGAGACAGAGGGAGCCAATGTTCAGGAAAAGAGTGGAAGCCTCCAGGGACTGGGCCACCTTGAGGATGATTAACCAGCAGCCTGTGCTGTAAGACAGTTGGCAACTCCACCTGACGGCAATGCCCGGGTTCCTGACTGGGGGCAAGGTGGGGGCCTGGATGGGCCACTGACTGAGTTAAGTCAATAGGCCGATGAGCATAAAATCTCTGGGCAAATCAAAGCTCTTTTTCACTACTCCAAGCTCTTATTTTCACCCCCATGGGGTATCATCATCCTCGTTGAGTGAACACTTTTGTAGATATAAATTTCCTGAGGGCTGATCTGGGGTTGTTTTGTTGGCTATGATCTCCCCAACCCCAGTCAACAAATATTGGTAAGTGAAGGGGTGGTTATAGCCTGACTCCTGAGAAAGAAAGGAGGGCAGAGCAGGCAGGGCAAACGTTGTGAGTACAAGCCTAGAAGCAGAAATGTGGAAGCTTCTAGAAGTCAGTGGAGAGGATACTAGGGCGTGAGTCTTTGGCTGACCCTGGGAAAAAGGAAGAACTGATAAAAACAAAACAAAACAAAACAAAAACAAAATAAAACCAGGATGGTCTAATACCTTCTGTCTGGCAACAGGTTGTTTTTGTTTTGTTCCTAATAAAATTCATTTTAAGCACTTAAGCACTTATGCTTTGTCCTTGGCTCCTGGGAGGCTGCCTCTTATGTGGACATTTTTTTTTTTAATTTCCTTGATTTTCTAAATCATACCCTTCACTGAATTGCCTCAGGGCCCAAGCACAAAATTAAAACATTAAACTGATAAAATACAACATGGCAACAATTAAGACAGCAGCAAACAAAACAGTGCATTAAAAAAAATTAGCCTCAGAGCAATTTTTTTTTTAACAGTTAGAAAAAGATGTCTTTGTTAGCGGTAGAAGCCAGAAGCTTCCAGACCACTCGACTGTGAGTGCCTCTCGGGTAAGCAGCAGGCCTTAGTCATCTTGAATTCTCAAGCAGGGCACAGTGAGGGCACTCAGGAAATGAGAGAAGGAGGGACTGTCAGCAGAGGGGAACGAAGTTAAGCAAGTGGGACACTATACCCTTCTTTTCCCAGCAGGAGGACTCCTGCACACAGTTGGAAGGTAGCACAATATAGGGGAGAGGTTACTGAGCCAGGAGTCAGGAAACTGCTTTTTGGCCAGGCTTTGCTATGTGACCTTGGGCCAGTCTCTTGACCTCTCTGATCCTCAACACCTCTACTGGTTGGACAAAAGCCCCTCTGGCCTTGGAACTCTACAGAGGGCCCCATCTGGAAAGGCTGCCTTTGCCCCTGGAACCCGAAGATGGCCTCATCATCTATGGTAACAATGGGTTCTCCCTGGGCCAAGTCACTTGGGCCTGTAGGTTTCCCACAGTCTCCTTCCCTCTCCCAGGATAATAATTTCTCGCTTTCTTTTCTCTTCAGTCTTGGAGATTTTAAAGATTTACAAAAGGTTTAAAAGTGATTACGGCAGGGGCACCTGGGTGGCTCAGTGGGTTAAGCTGCTGCCCTCGGCTCAGGTCATGATCTCAGGGTCCTGGGATCGAGTCCCGCATCGGGCTCTCTGCTCAGCAGGGAGCCTGCTTCCCTCTCTCTCTCTGCCTGCCTCTCTGTCTCCTGGGATCTCTCTCTGTCAAATAAATAAATAAAATCTTAAAAAAAAAAGTGATTACGGCAGTCAGCAGTCAAACAATTCAGGGATGTACAAAGATAAAGTTAGACCTTCCCTCCAGGTCATCCACTCCCAGCTCCCTTCCCCACCCTCCAGCACCACCAGTCCCCCACCTCCACACCCAGCAACCCCTAGGGGGCTTGGTGTCAGGTCCCTTCATGTCATCCCTCTGGACTCAGATAGACACAGATGACCTGCACCAGGTTTTATAAGGTTTTAATCCTCCCTTCCCAGTTCCCTATTTTCATCTCTCTTTTCTTTCTTTTTTGCAAAAGGAGATCATCCTAAACACATACTCAGCAACTGGCTTTTTTCACCGAGGGTCAGATCAGAGCTTTTTCTCCAGATGTTGGGATCCCGGCAGCCTTCTCGGTAAGCGTGGCAGCTCATCTACCAGGAGCCCCCCACAGTTGTGCTGTGAGGCAAACCAGTGTTTATGGCGTTAGCCCTCAGAGGCCCCTATGGAGCATGTCCCTGGTTCTCTGCCCCTTTCATAGAGGAAGAAGTCGACCTCAGCGAGGTAAGGCCCCAAGCCATGAGCTTTGAGCTAGTGAGGTTGAGGGCCAGCTGCAGGGGTAGTGTGAGGAGGGGGGACTTCTGCTGACAGAGGTGGAAGATAGCTTGGGACAGCTTATTTACTTCTTTTTTTCTGGCTAATAGGACAGCGCTGCTCTCAACGCCCTGGCAAGTACATCCTTGCGGACTGGAGCTTTAATTTTTGTAGAATGGAATGAAAGTGGGCCAGAGGGGATGCTCTGGTTTATGTTAATAGCTAAAGCCGGATTAACTGCCAAAAAGGGTGTAGCAATTCACAACTTCATCAGCATAATTTCCTATTTATGTGGTTTTATTTCTCAGAGCTGGAAGTGTCCTTGGAGAGCATGAAGCCTGGCTCTCTCTCTTCTCACTGATAAGGAAGCAGGCTCCGATCAGAGGCAGGAATCAGCTTGGTGAGGTCCCAGCCAGTTCAAGGCTGAGGTAGGTGCCCTCCGGCCTCACACCTGCCTTCCTTCCAGCTGTGTCTGCCCCATTCTCTCCTCCCCTGTACACCGCATTCCGCATAACTTCTCTCCCCAGCTTATCAAACCTCCCCCGGAAGTCAACCACTAACCAGGAGAACGAATCACAGCTTCCTTACAGGCATTCAAGCTCAGCCCTGTCCAGTCACACTTCAGACCCAAATGCAAATACCACCTCTTCCGTGGTGTCTTCCCGGACTGCCTCAGCTTCTCAACAGAGCACAGTAGTCTCTGCTCTGCAAGGAGCCCCTCTCTTCTGGCCACTCCTGCTGGAAGGAGCCACATCACAGAAGGGCTTACCAGAAGGGGGCAGTGCACCATCAAAGAAAGGTCTCCCTAAAGGTCAAGGTCACCAGGGGACCAGAGGCCGGGCACAAGCCCTTTGGTGTGCTCTCCCTCATCTCCAGTGTGCATGCCTGTAGGAATACGGGGTTCCACCCCAATGGTGTGGTCTTTGGCAGCGCCCCCATCCCGCCTCAGTTTGCATTTCTCAATGGAGAGGGTTGGACCAGCTCCGCGTTTCTGAAAGCGCCGTTAAGCACAAAGTGACTTCAGGAGATAAATAGAGGGACATTTTAAAATGGAAATCATTATGTATTTATTTTAATGTGTATTAGACAAAAAATAATTAGCACATCAAACCTGTTATTTCACAGATATTATTGCTTAGGATGGGGCTAAAGTAGGCATTCAAGTAAAAAAAAAACAGTGAGTCAATGTAAAAGAAAGTAGCAATTAAATAATAGTACAGGTGGTAAGACGGCGGTGAATGGCTTCCGTCGAGAAAACATTGGTCTGCTTTTGATGTTCTAGAATTCTGTGATTTGTGGTGATCCATGCCAAGGATGGGGGCCGGAAGGAAGGCGCTGCCTCCAGGAGCTGGGGCACTGGGCCTTAGAGCCGAGGGGTAGGAATCCAGCAGATGGGCCATGTCCCCACCACCAGACCCTCCTCCACCTGTGGAGGGGTGCACGGGCCCGCTCCTCCTCCCCGCCTTCTTTCTCAGCTTCCCTGCGGTTACTAAGGAGTGGGAGGCTGAGAGGGGCCGCATTCTGGAAGCTCATCTGCTCCCTCATTCTCACCCAGCACCCTGCTTGGCATCAGCTCTTCAGGGTGATGATTAACAAAGATTCAGGAAGGCACTGGGGGTGGGGAGAGAAAAGAAGGTGACGTGGACCGAGTTCTCGGACATATGTGAATGTCCGACCTGGAATGACCGTCTGATCCCCAAATGTGCCGTGCAGTGTGATCACCTGGCAATTCAATAGAAATGTGATTCTCGGGTCCCACCTCAGGCAATTCTGGTTATGGAGCCCCAGCATCAACCATTTAAAAACCTTGCCGCTTGATTCTGATGCTTCTAGGTCCGGAACGGCCACGGTGGACCACACATTTTAATCGGTGCACCTGGGGAGAGACCGGGGCTCAGAGAGGTTTGTCGCTTACCCAGAGTCACCCAGCATATCAACAGCAGATGTCCTGACACCCTGCTCCGTGCTTCTCACTGAGCATCCCTTGTTGAGCCTAGTCCCTGGTTAGCAGAGAGAGCTCCACTGACAAATGTGGTGGGATTTCTTTGAGCCTCCTTTGCGTCTGGGCTTCTCAAGGACTTTCCACAGAAAAGAACATGCTGTGTGAAGAGCCATCTGCTTTAAAGACTGGAAGGGGTGGCGAGGGGCGGAGGGGGTGGCGATGGAGGGGGTGGCTGGGCGATGCAGCCTCCTCTCTGCTTTTGCCAGCCTGCACAGTCACACAGGATCCTCAAGGAACAGAATTAGGAGCCCTGACTAGGGGGTAAATTCCAGATAGAATTTTCCAATAGTGATCAGTGACCTGGGAGACAATTGACCTTGGAGCCGTTGTCTGGTTCCCTGCTTTTTTTCTTTTTTTAAAGAAATTAAACATTCAATGTATGAAAAACATAGGAACACGTGCATATAGCTTCCATGTTCCCGGGCCAAGGTTGTGAAATAAGACATCACAAATAAGTAGCAGCCTCTCAGCCTATTTCCCTCCGTCCTGCCCGGAGACAGTCACCACCGTGTTCCTTGACGTTGGCGTGAATCTTTCTTGTACATATTTTTATGTTTATGCTATATATGTATACATCCATAAAACATGTAAAGTATTGCGCTGCAGATTTTTAAAGTTTTTGTCGGCACTATAACATTGCACATAGCCTTCTGCAACTTGCTCGTTTCCTTTCAACATTTTGTTTGGAATTTATCTGCCTTGTATACGGAACTCAGGACAGGCGTTGCCACTGTTCTAATACGTTTCATCGTAACTGTGTGCTGCAACTTACTAATCTATTCTCACATCCGTGAGCATCAGAGCTAGTTGCCGTTTTTCACAACCCAAGCCTCACAGCCAGGAAGGTCCTTGCACAAGTTTCCCATGTGTGCCTGGGAAGGGGTCGCCGGGCACACGAGCGTCTCCCAGCCCGCCATCGCCTGGCTGCATCTGAAGGGCTGGCTGGTTTCTGTCGCTCCCCATCCAAACTCACACTGGCAGTTGTCAGACTGGAATTTATGCCGCTCTGATGGGGGCCAAATGCCTCTCATTGGTGTTTTTAATTTGTATGTCTCTGATCAGTGGGGCTGAAATGTTTTCATCATTTGTCTGGTCGCTTGCATTTCCTCTCCTGCGAATTGCCTTTGTATCCCTGGCCCATGTTTCCAGTGCACTGTCTGGTCATTTTTCCTGATTTGTGGGAGCTCAAAACCTGGGCCTGTTCCTACTACCTCCTGCCAGTCGGTGGCCTGTCTTCGTACTTTATTTATGGCGTCTTTTGATGCACAAAGATTTTATATTTTAGTATAATTACAGCGTCAATCTCCCTCTGTGGCCTGGGTGGCTGCGGTCTGCAGAAAGCAGAGGCCGTTTCGGCCGCATAGCGCCCTCCGTAGGAGGCCTGGTGCTGCAGTGGAAAGAGCATGGGCTCCCGGGCTGGGCTAGCTTGGACTGAGTCCTTCCTGAGAGATGGACAAGTGAGGTGAACTTGGGAGTAATTTGTTTTACCTCTGGTTCCAGCTTCCTCTCTTGTAAAACGGGGATCAGGACAGTCTGGAGCTCCAGGGATGCTGTGAGGCTGGAAGGAGGAGGGCAGGGCAGAAGGTGGGGGAGGACTCACTGACCAGTCTCCAGAGAGGCTGTCATCTGAGGCCCATCTAGCATGGATGGCCCAGTGGTGTTTGGTCCAAAGGGATGGATATATTCTCTTTGAATCTAACCACATCTCAGAACACGGCTAGGTCTCTGGAGGAACCGGATGTGTGGAACCCAGCCTTACCATCCCTCCTCTCCCACTCAGGACCTGGGTCCTGAGCCCTCAATTTAGGTGACTCCGGAGGCAGGGAAGGGTAGGGAGTCACATTCCTGATCTTGCAGGAGAGCTAGGAGGGTGCATGCCATGGCAGCTGTAAGTCAGTCATCCATGGGGGCATCTGATGGCTCCAAGGAGAGTATTTGGGGAAAGAAAAGTGAAGGTCAGTGAAAGAAAGAAAAGTGAAAAGTGACGTGCCCGGTCACCTTCACTCACATGTGACCCCATGCCCGCCCACACAAACAGGTCTCTTGAGGCTACAGCAGGGGGCTACCCCCATTGCCTCCCAGCAATTCATCCCAGCATCCTGGGCACAGCATCCTGTTGGAGCAGGATCAAGCCTGGGGGGAGGTGGGCAGAGGCCTCTGGGGTGAGCAGCCATTTGGACCAGACCATGGAGCCCAGGGACAGGAGGACCAAAAGATGCTTACTGTCCTCTCTGCTGACCCTAGATCACTCCTCCACCCCTCCCACCATCACAGAGGGGTCACCTGCTCAAGTGACCGGAGCACCGGGACCGCGGTCAGGAGCGTTATTTACAACTGAAACTTATTTCTGGAGTAGGCAATACACACACGTGATGTGAAAACCAGAGAGGTGTAAAAAGGGTGTGGAGAAAAGTCTCCTCGCTTCCCACCCTTCTCCCCAGCTTCCCAGGAGGAAGCGCTGTTACTGGAGGGTACATACATACACGCATTTATATAACATTGAGAGTAGCACATTATACACATTTGGGTAAACTTTGCTTATTTTTTTCCACCCCATCTTCTCTGTCCCAAATTTAGGACCTAGAATATAACGGGCAGGAGTGAATATTTGAAGAACAGGATGGGTTCGTGGATGGGGTGGTGGATAAATGAATGAGGTTCATCCCGGTTTAGGCTTTCTGGACTTGGTATTTAGAGACTCGCCCCTGACCTTGGGAGGTTCCCTCTTCTTTTCGCCTGTCACTGCAGGTGGGTACATTCAGGCCTTCTTGACCCTGGCACAGAGCCATAATGGGGGAACTAAGTGAACCAGGCAGCTGAACAGCTTAATTGTCATTTCCACCAGCAGATGGTTACCAGGGAAACTCAAAGAATGTTCGAACTGGGAGGGGTTTTCAGGCAATGTGGAGGCAGCCTGACAGAATCTCAGATTGGGGGGTGGGGTTCCCCACAAGTTCTTTTAGACTTTAGTTTTTTGGTGTTCATTCCAGTGATAATCTAAAACAATTAAAGATAATATTTTTGGATTGTCGGGATGTCTGCCTGATAATGTTGCACGGCCGCGTGACTGCACCCGTGTTGGTCTGTTTGTAATTACGGTCGCATCGGCGCTGGGATGATCAAGGACTCCACGGCCTCCTAAACAAACCAAGATGTTCAAAAAGATCAAACTGAGCAGGTTCTTATATTTTGTGTTTGCAGACCACAAAGATCCCAGGTCAGTGAGAATTTTTTAAGGCATGTGTCTGTCTCCCAAATTTGAGAAACCTTGGGAAAGACCAAAGCATTCCAGACAGGGGCTGGGAGCCTGAACTGAGGTCCCATCTCCAGTGCTGAGTGGCTGAGTCCCCTGGATTCTTCTGACTCTTCTGCTTTCATTTCTCTGCCAATCAAATAGGGATCAAAAAGGCTTCCTCCCAGGGTATCACGATGGCAAAATGAGGTAGCGAATGTGAAAGTTCTACCTTTACAAACATGTTTGACTCTCTCATTTCCTAAAAAAGGGAAACAGGACTGAAGAGGCCAAATGACTTTTCTAACATCAGTTCCTGGCAGAGCTGTGCTGGGGTGCTTGGGATCCTAACCCACCTGGCACTTTCCCCCACTGTCCAGGGCACCGAGGCCATTAGCTGCACTGGTGGGATTTTCATTCCCCGAGTGTCCTCATGACATCTCAGGTGGAGCCTGTCACTATTTGGGCAAACACACTATCTTTATTTTTATTTGCAAAAGAGATTAAATTAAGAAACCAAACAAATAAACGAGCACGTTGAACTTTCCACAGAAAAAACAAATTCTTGCTCAGGCAGAAGGTCAGACAGGAGGCACACGAGGACAGAACATTCAATGTCACTGCAATGTCCGGCCATTTTTACCACTTTGACCAGTTGAAGGGCCCCTGAGCCAAGCACGTGGGCTTTATTTCGGCACCCACTCTTCTGGAGGATGTGGTTTTCAGGGTTGGGGTCACCTGAGGCCAGCAGAGGGCTTCTGAAAGCAAGGACGATTTCTGGTCCGTGCTGTTTCTCCCCCTCAGAGCTCTGCACCTGATGTGATAGGTGCTCAATCAATGTTTAGAGAATAAAGGAATTTGTGAGTAGAGTCACGTTCTTTGTGTTTAAAGATTTGGAGGGGCCTCTCAGAGACATGTCTGACAAGCCCAGGTTCAAAATCAGGCCATCAGGAAGCAAAGGAATTGGGGGGAGAAACGGCCTTCTGGCCTGGATTTCAGAGACCAGGCAGGAGTAAGGCCGGTCTAGAGGCTGAAGTCAGACCCAACAGGCTGATTGACTACTTTGTGGTATGAAGTCTCCATTTGCTGAGCATCTCTTGTAACCCAGGCTCCAAGCTAGAAGCTGGGGATCCTGAGCAGAGAAGGTCCTGTACCCCAGAAACCTCTACTCTGTGGCAATGAGCCCACAGTGGTGAAGAAGGTCTCCCATACTGGGCTTGGGAATCCCAGATGTGACCTCAAACTGTAGCTCTACAACGTGTGACCTTGGGCAAGCCACTTTACGTCTCTATCTTTCAGCTTCCTTCCCTATGAAATGGGATGAACCACGGTCATTGCCTCCTCTGCTGGGAAATAAGATACTAGCCTAATGAATGTAGCACCTGGCACGGAAATGAGGGCTCAGTACTTGCTATCCAGCATGATATCTGATGGGTCTTGGACTCCGCTGGAAGACTGGCCTTCATCTGCCCAGAGCCCATGAGCAGCTTCTCTGACCCAACAGAAGGAGACGGCTTACACGGGCAACTTCCGTCCGAGCACGCTGAGTTATTTATAGTTGATTTGTTATTGTGGTTGTTGCACACGCTGTTGTGTCTACTAATAACACTGATGCTATGAATAAACTTGTACATTTCTCCTGGTACATGTGAACAAGGGTTTCTCTAGGGTGTACATACTAACAACAACAAACAACCGGAAAGGTAAGGGGCCCTGAGGAATTGGAATGAATGCTATAATGCTGGAACCTGGTCCGGGAGGTCAAGGAGACGCCAGGTGTTAACCTTACAGTTGCTGGATCCTGGGAATGTTGCAAGGGCCCCAAGAAGAGGAGCTGGAGCAGCCAGAGCACAGGGGAGTCACACGGTGAAGGGGCTGGGTGGAGAGAGACATGGACTAGTGGCTATTTACCCACAGGCCTGAAATTAAGTCAAAGTTTTCATAACCAGTGTGGTCCGAATGGTCTGCACTTGTGTATACATACCTGGAAATATACATACCCACCAGTGGAACTGCCATGTTGTAGGGAAAGTGAATGATCAACTTTATAAGATAATAGCAGATGGTTTTCTGAATCACTTATCCCCGCAGACACTCCCGTTAGCAGCACCCATATTCTTGCCAACACTTGGTATTGTCAGGCTCCTTATCTTTTTGCCAATCTCGTGGGCGTAAAATGGTATCTCATAATGGTCTTAATTTGTATCTCTCTGAATTTCCATGAGGTTGAACATCTTTTCATATGTTTTGGGGCCTAGAGCTATTTGCTTAACTTGTCCAGTCCAGGGACGCCTGGGTGGCTCAGTGGGTTCAAGCCTCTGCCTTTGGCTCAGGTCATGATCTCAGGTTCCTGGGATTGAGCCCCGTATCGGGCTCTCTGCTCAGCAGGGGCCTGCTTCCTCTTCTCCCTCTCTGCCTGCCTCTCAACCCACTTGTGATCTCTGTCAAAGAAATAAATAAATTCTTTAAAAAAAATTGTCTAGCCCTCTCAGAGCATGGGGAACATTCTGCTGGCTACTCACCTTGAATGCCAGCCAGGTAAGGGTGCTGGGTGGGAAGCCAGGAGACCCGGGCTCTACCCTCAGCATGGTTACACCCCCACTCTGCAGCCTTGGGCAAGGCATTTGCCTCTACTAAGCCTCAAATTCACCATCAGCCAAGTTGGGAAGAGCCTTACTCTGCCCACAGGGTGGGCAGCTAAGAGACCAAGTGAGCTCATGGAAGTCAATATGCTTCGGGAACTGAAAAGTCCTGTACAGGCAGAGATTAGTACTCACTCTTTGAAGACAATTTAAGAAGGCTTTGAAGCTCAGAGGAGCAGGAATAGCCAGCCACGCTCCTGGAAGCAGAGAACACCAATGAATGTCTCCTTCCTTCTCAACCCTCTCCAGGCCCCTCTATACCTTCATCAGGCAGAGAAGGAACAAAGTCCATTAACTCCTGATAAAATATGCCTTAGGCACCCTGAGGGGTAGTGGAACCCAAAGCAGGTGCCTGGACTGCTCTAATGTGAAGACAGCCAGCCCCTTGGTACTAGTCTTTCCCTGGGAGGCCAGACATGGCAGGCTCTAGGGCCAGCCCGTGCCAATAAGCAGAGAATGACAGTGCCTACCCCTTAGGTTCATGGCTTTTTCCTCTACTCTTCTGACTTCCATGCCTTACCATCCAGTAGCAGGGGCGTTAGCCCAGACAGCTGTTTCTCAAAGCAGGTGCTGTGGAGAGACAGTTATCATGGGTAGTGGTTAATGGGGAGGCAGGGACGGGTGAGAGATTCTCTTTTGAATCACCATGTTGAAAGTTATCTTTGCAGCTCACATTTGCTGAATATGTCAGGCACCGGGCTAGGCATTTTGTAAGCATTATCTCGCTGACTTCTTACGACCATGTTACGAGGTAGGCACTATGGTTGGCTCTGTTTCACAGGTGGGGAAACTGAGGTTTTTCAAGATGAAGTGATTTACCCAAGGTCTTTCTGCTGGTAAGTGGCGGAACCATGATTCAAACCGACATCTCCAGATCTCCTGTTCTGAACCAGCTTGAATTAACAGAACTTGGTGATTGATCAGATCATGGAGGTCTGGGAAAGAGAAAAAAAATTCATATGCCCTTTCTTAGCTTTAGTTCCATGTCATAGAGTGTCCCTGTGGCTGGTGGAGAAACACAATGGGAAAAAAAGTTGTCACTGTACCCTCCTAGAACTTCAGATGAGGGGGTACACTCAGCAGAGTGTGAAAGCACTTTGAGGTGAGTGTGGGGAGCAAGGCTTCCTGACCTCTTGAAGGCTAAGATGTAAGGGACGATTAATGTGGGAAGGCAGGGGTGGAAAGGAGCCCCAGGCAGAGGGAATAGTATAGGTCAAGGCCAGGATCTCAGGGAGGGCATGCTGGCACAGACACAGTGGATAGAAGGACTGGGGGCACAGAAGATGAGGCCTGGATGTCAGCAAGGGGCAGTCACCCAAGGACTTGACCTCGAGGGTTCTAGATTGGGGCTGGGACAAAGGAAGGGGAGACTGTCAAGGAGGCAGTACTCGGGAAGGAATGGAGCCTTTGGCTGGAGCTGGGAACATGGGAGGAGGAGGGAGGGAGGGGGCAGAGAGGATGGTGATAATGAGCTCAGCTTTGTCCTCCCCAGTGTTGAGGGGGGGGGGGTCACCACTAAGATCTCTTCCTGCGCTGACCTTCTCAACTTCCCTGGAAGGAAGGAACATCTCCCTGCGGCCCCTCCAGCCCCAAATATTCCCGGCAGGAAGGAGCGGGATCTGTTTTGTCAACGCAGCTTGCAAATAAAGAGTCTCATTCAGGGAGGCAAACAGCTGCTTGACTATTAATAGGCAGGGGCCTCAGCCGCAGCCTGCTGGGAGGGCCTCAGCATGTAGATCTGGAAAGGTGAATCAGTTCCTTCTGCCTGTCTGGGTTTCTCACCCTGTGGTGGGACGATAGGCCAGGTGCTTATTGCTCAGAAGGTCACTTGCCCTGAGCCTTCCTGGGGCAACCCGGAAGGGGGCATAGCCCTGTCAGGAGGCTGACCCTCCCCCTTCATGCTGGATCCAGAGCTGGCCAGAGAGGTAGATGCCCTCTGGATGGGGGAGTGTCTGGCTGGGGTCACCACAGCCACTCTCATGGAAGATCAGGCACTCGCCCTTAAGGAGGTCATGGAGAGATCAGGTTGGTCAGTCCAGAAATGAGAGGACTGATGAAAGGAAATGGGGAACAGAGAGGGTGGAGGTTAAGTCTGGGGTCAGGGAGAACCCACGCAGGGTCAAGAGCCAGACCAGGGCTTGAGGGAGACCCAAGTCCAATCCTGAGAGGGTGAGGCCTAAGGAAGGCCACAGGCTCCTGGCTGCCGCCATCATGGTGCATGAACTCATTTGTGGCCAGCGAAATCACCCATCCGTACACACCTGTGGAGAGGGTGGCTGGGATGGAGCTAATGGAAACCCGGCGGGCGCCCTGGGCCACACCGAGGCCGGGTCTTACCGCGCTAGCAGCCCCATGGCGCCCGCCCAAGTGGGTGCGGGGCTCACAGGCTGGCTTTGTTCCCGCCCTCTCAGGTGGCTGCTTCAGGTGGTGGCCACTTCAAAGGGGCCCCATTTAAAGCAAGGCCTTGCCTCAAGTTTCCTAAGGGCCCTGTCCGGGCTAATGAGATCATTAAGAGGCTCCTTGTTAAATGGGTTTAAATAGAGTTTGCCTGTACGGCCCCTGGCTGAGCCCAGTGCCCGGGGTTCAGCTTTTTTTTTTTAATTTCAAGTTATGTATATTAGTGTCTGTGTGTGTACTTAACAACGTGCTGGAGAGTGTAAGCTTCGGCCTCAGGCTGCTGGGACCGAATCCTGGCCCTGCCACTTTGTGGTGGTGTGACCTCAGACTGGTTACCTACGGCTCCTCAGTGCCTCAGTTTCCCCATCCAGAAAAGGGGACTAATCATTCACTGTACCGCTGCATTGTACCGTAGAACCCTCCACTGCCCTCAGAAGAGCCCCCAAGTCCCTTAGAGACGTCAGCCTTCACTGTCCTGCCCTTGGCCTTGTTCCTCACCATGCCCATTTTCACACTTGCCGCTCTGACCGTACAGACCAGCCCTCTGGATCTAGTCTTCACGGCAGCTGTTTGTCTATCTTGGAACACTCTTGCCCTTCATCTTCCCTGCCTGGCTTTCCTTCTCTTGTGGGTCTCCACTGAGGTCCTGACTCAGGGAAAGGGCTGCTGACGTCCGAGCCCACCTGCGCCCACTGCCCTGAACTGGAAGGCCAATACTTCAGCTTTCTTTGCTAGACTGTAAGCTCCCTGAGGAGAGGGGCTCAGCCCTGATCCTCATGTTCCCAAGGACTAGCACTGTCCATGATGGTTTCATAAGAAGCCCCTGTCACTTGCCGTTCACTTGAAGGTTGGGGCTTCCTATGGGTCTCCAGTCGTTAGCTGTTCCTTGAAATACACCCCCCGACATCCGTGCTTTCTCTCTAGCCTTGACTCAGGACCCCACTGCAGCAAAGCCTGTACCAGGAAAAAGGCACAGGGAGGCCCAGACCCAGGCGTCCAGGCCAAGCCCACCCGGAAGCAGGCTGTCATTCTTCCTTCTGAGAACTCCAGCCTCTGAATTAAGCCCATCCCGGACCAGCTAGGTCTTTGCTTGAGGATGGTATGTCGATTTGGAGAGCAGGCCAAGTCTTTCTGACTTTTTCCCCTGCATCGAGCCACAACATCATTGTTTGCTCAGTGTCTGGATTGATTGACTGGTAGGGCCCCATGGTCAGGAGGGGAGGGAGGCCCCTCAGGGTGGTGCCCAGCTCGGAGTGGGAGGTCTCCAGGCTGTCTGGCTGGCAGTGTAGCAATCTTTCCTGAGGTCGGGCGGGCGGGGGTTTGTGTGTGTGTGTGCGCGCAGGGACGGCATTTTTCAAGTCAAAGGGGGTAAGGGAAAGGTACATAGATGGGAGGCGGAGTAAGAAAAGTGAAGTTGGGCTGGGACAGTCCAGCCAGGCACAGTGCCAGCTTGGAGAAGTGAGCCGAGGCTGGTGGCCAGGACCAAACGTGTGAACAGACAGAAATCACGTTGACGTGTGCCGCTGCTGAGAGCCGGGCAGCATTCTGGGGCCACAGAGGCCACAGAGCCATTTTCCCGCTAAGAACAGGAGCTCCTCAAGGAGAAGGACTGCGTACCCTGGGCATATCTGCGTATCCGGGCCCCCTGGTTTGCAGAATGAATCCCAAATCCTCTAAGCCGTCAGCATGTAACAGGAGAGTTCTTCCCCCTGGGTGCTTAAAATGGATGAAACTCCTCCCCCTCCTAATAAAAATAGATAACATTTGTTGCGTTCTTACCATGTACCAGGCACTGGGCTGATGACTCCACATCCATTATCTCTGGGCTTGTCAGGCACCGGGCCTGCACTGGCTCACCACTGCTTCCCTGGGGCCTTCCACAAGCCTGACACAGAGTCGACGCTATATACTTCTTTGTAGAATGAGCAAATAATCCTGCCTCTAATTCACATTTTACATGTAAGGAGCTGAGTCTCAAGGAGGCTAAGAAGCTGAGGTTAGCTAGCTAGTGGGATGGGCAAGTCAGGATTTGAACCCAGTTCTATCTGACTTCAAAGTGCATGAGCTTAGCCACGCTCTGCTGCCGTGGCCATGACCATGAGGCTCACCACCAAAGTAGGGTCTGAGAACCAGTGTCAACAGCATTATCTGGGAGCTTGCTGGAACGGCAGATTGCCAGGGGCAGCCCAGACCTATTGGATCGGAACCTGCATTGTAATAAGAGGCTTCAGCAGTTCAGATGTACATCAAAATGCAAGAAGCCTGTTTTCAGTGGCCCCAACTTCCTCCCACCACCCCAGCCAGTCCACCCCCACCCTCACTCAGGGGTTCTGGGCCCTCGGCTGCCAGGCAGCCTCAATCAAACTGCACTTGGCTGTTGGGTCCTTTGTCCTTTGCCACGAGACTGCTGGGTGTAATTGTTAGTGCTGGCGGCTGTGGCTGTGATTTTCAAAATTACCAGTGAAGGATCAAAAGCCTATTTCACTTTAAAATCCTGCTTGTCCGTCAGGTTTCTAGCACCCCCGGGAACATGTTCATGAGAATAGAGGCAGAGTTTTCTAGCTGGGGGTCTTGCTTGTGAGCAGGATCATTTTGGATGGGGTCTCATCCCAACAGGGGCTCTTCCCCATCCCCTGCCCTTCTCCACCCAATCACAGAGACAGGGGAGTTCTCAGCCCAGTCTCTGTTTATTATGAACAGATAATGTAATCCAATAATTATATTCGTAAACAATTCCCCAATGATTTAAGAGGCTCGGCTTGTTTATGCAAAGCTTGTGAGTTCGGTCTTTTAAAACAGGTTCAAGAATTGCTTTGTCTAGCAAAAGGAACAAAGAGACTGCCTCATGGTTTATTTTACCCAAGTTTCCCCATCCCCTCTTTTCTCCCTGATCAGCACCCTATGCCCCCAGGTCTTGGGGCCACAGACCTTGTGTGTCCCTAGCCTCTCTGAATAACTTAGGTGGTGCTTTTGTTCAAGAATTCAAGTTAGGCATTTGCTCCGGACTTGCCTAACTTCTGTTTATGAGTTTATCTAAATCAAGAGATCTTTTTTTTTTTTAAAGATTTTATTTATTTTATTTATTTGACAGAGAGAGAGATCACAAGTAGGCAGAGAGGCAGGCAGAGAGAGAGGAGGAAGCAGGCTCCCCGCTGAGCAGAGAGCCCTATGCGGGGCTTGATCCCAGGACCCTGAGATCATGACCTGAGCCTAAGGCAGCGGCTTAACTCACTGAGCCACCCAGGTGCCCCTAAATCAAGAGATCTTAATCTGAAATCTGTGAGATGAACCGGGAGACCAGGTTAATTGTACATGAAATCTGGGGCACAAGGGCCTCCTGACCAGGGACAGATAGTACTTTTCTCAGATTCTCAGAGGGGTGAGACCCCTCAAAGTTCACTTGTCTCATCCACGTCTGAATGTTCAGGACCTACGTCTGTTTCTTACCCTGTAGTCAAGTTGCTTGGATTCTGTTTTCTTTGCAAAACTGCAAGCTCCATCCGAGTTGGGACTGAGCCAGTGCTATTTCTGGGGGGAGGGGCTACCTTTCGAAGTTTGAGTCCCTTTTGCGAAATGCATTAGCCATCCCACTCCGTCACACGTGATAGGAGATGAGTGATAATTTCATGTATTTAGTTTACAGATAATGCTTGAGGTACAGACAGCTTCCCAGATCTTTAAGGAAATCTCTACTCCTCCCCTGCAGAGAGATCTGCAGCTCGATTACAGATAATAAAAAAGGAAAGAATCCTTCCATATTACCAGGTCCAACTCCCCCCCTTGACAGATGAGGAGAGTAGGCTACAAAGAACAAAGTGACTAAGGTTACACACAAAGTACCCAGTCTGAGCTGGGGTTAGGAACCAGATCCCATGCCTATGTCCCCTACCCTCTCTGTAGCAGCACAGATGTTCTCAAGAAATGTTTTTGAAATAAATGAATGAATATTGGTGGGATAAAGATGCCTGTACTTGTGAAGTTTTCTCTAGTTAGTTAAAATCAGCTGATGGGATCTTATTCTTTCCCCCTACCCCAACCCCTAGAGTGGGCTGATGCATGTATTTGAGACTGGAGGAAAGCACAAGTGGAAGGGGTGGGGTGGTCAGAGGGCTTCTCTTTCTGAAGCTTAAGGTTAAGGAGAGCTAGCTTGATTGCATCAGATTCCAATCTCAGTTTTTACTAATAACAATTACCATACTGCTTTTCTGCTTTTCTTTTCTTTTCTTTTTTTTTAAGATATTTGTTTATTTATTTATTTGACAGAGAGAGAGAGAGAGAGGTCACAAATAGGGAGGCAGGCAGAGAGAGAGGGGGGCGAAGCAGACTCCTTGCTGAGCAGAGAGCCCAATACGGGGCTCCATCCCAGGACCCTGAGACCATGACCTGAGCCAAAGGCAGAGGCTTAACCCACTGAGCCACCCAGGAGCCCCACCATACCACTTTTCAAACATGCACGCATCCACTGCTGCTGAGCATGATGCTGGGCTAAAAATGAGAGGGTCAGGAAACTCAGGCCCAGCCCTGTCCTCTGGTTGCCTGTCATCATATGGTTGCCTGATGGCTCTAACCATCCCACGCCATAGAGCCCAGTGTCCCCACTCTCCTGACTGCAAGTCAGACAGGTATTCAATGAGTAAAGGGAGTCCAAGTAGCTGGGATCACATCCTTCTTGCACTGGGCCCTAGAGCATCTGCCATTCCCAATGCAAGGACTGGAAGGAACTTGGAGGACACGAGGTTCAGTGCTTTACTTCCTATGGAAACTAAGGCCTGAAGCAGCCATGGGACTTACCCAAAGTAAGAAGAGAACCAGGGGTCCACATAGGACCATCAGCTGGGTCTCAGAGGCTGGTCCTGAGGGGTGGATCAAACCAGGCAGAGAGAGGAGCATCCCGGTGAAGGACAAGAGCAAGGACAGAGGCCAAGCGGTGAGAATGCACATAGGGTGAAGGGAACAGGGAGTGAGATGGCTCTGGCTTTTCCTAAATTGCTCTGGAGTCAGATAGACAGAGGCTGCCTTGGATGCGGGGTCAAGGTCACTACCACGGAGAAGTTGTCATGTGGCCAGCTCCAGAAACGGACTTCAGTCTAGGGACTGATACCGCTCTTCGGCACGGGGGGGGGGGTAGGGGTGGGGGGGGGGGTGGGGGGGGGGGGGGGGGGGGCTGGCAGGAGGGAAACAGAATTATTATCAAATTTATGAAGTGTTTTTGTGTACCAAAACGTTGAGATTATTGACCCTGTCGATGAGAAAATTACTGCCCACCCTAGCCTTCCCTGAAGAATCATGAGGCTCAAATAATAATTATGACTGTTTGAACGGTAATAGCGGCAGCCATTTACTTGAATGTGAACACATGCTTAAGATAGAGTGTGACCCGGTAAGTAATCAGATGTGCTAGTCACAGCCAGGGGAATCCAACCCAATCACACAGGGAGAAAGTAGCTGTGCAGACAAAATGAGATTTGCTCAGGGTCCCACATTAGACCAGCAGTGGCAGGGGGGATTAGGACTTGGGTCCTCCTGCCTACGGGTCAGTGCATCCCGATGCCACCCTAGCTCTGTAGCCAGCCCCAAAGAGGGCGAGCACAGCCTTGAACCTGCAGGGGTGTGCTGAGCCTCCCCAGATTCTTTTTACAGCCCCACTCTCCCTAACCCTGGGGGTGAAGCATGGCCTGGGCTGTGTCTGCTCTTTCTGTCCTGCAGACGAAGGCATCACCATAGGCCCAACTGTTGCCAGATGGGCTTTGAGTCTTGCTGGTGTCTCTGGAGCCACTGTCCCCAACAGTCTCCAGGTAGGAGGCTTCGATGGTAATTCTAGCTTCTTTGTAGCCAGAGGGAGACAAGTAGAGAGAAGGCCCAGGCCTGAATCCCAGAGCCTGGTTTTACAATAAGGCAAAGAAGACCTAGCTCAAACCTCGGATGAGAAGAAACCAACTGGACAAAGTGTGGACAACTGTCCCTGGAGAATCTGTGTGGCCCGGGAGGCAAGAATTCTAGGTTCCTTTACCTATGTATAAGAGAGCGAGGTGATTTGCATGGTGAAGGGACACCCTTGGCAATGAACGTAGGTGGTATCCAGGAACAGCACCAACATACCAACACTTAAGGAGAAGGAGATGAAAAGTTCAGTGATATTTTCAGTCCTCCTCACTATACTGTTTTAATTTGATGCTAACATGTCTTTAATACCTCTCCAAGCCTTGCTAGTGTGTGTGTGTGTGTGCGTGTGCGTGCGCGCAAGCGTGTGTGCTAAAAGAAAAAAGTTTTTTTTAAGAGCAGGCCTTGGGCTCTGAGCCTTTGGCAGGCAACAGTATCTAGTTAGAATTTAATAACATTGTTTTTATTGTATTTATTTTTACTTTTAGGTCCTATTTATGGCAGGTGAGACTGGTTTTCCATTTGCCATAGTGATATAAAGTTTCCATTTTAAAGACATTTATTTAAGTTAAAAAGAGTCTATTTAAAGAAAAATACTAAATGAATACTAATACAGGTGGTATGCAGACATCGCCTAGGTGGTGAAGGTGATGTGGGTACAATAGAAACTTGGGCAACATTGACATATGCAGTCATGGAACAAAAAAGTCATATATTCTCAGAACCAAAGGCCATTGAATTGCAGAAGCTGAAAATTCTAGAATGCCAGAATGCAGACTCCTAGCATCTTAAATCCTAAAACAAATAATAAAATATATCAGATACCAGAAAACATAGTCTCTCACAAAATATTAGCATGGTGGGGAGAGAACGCCTTGAAAGTCCAATCCCTCATTTTGCTGGGAGGAAACTGAAGTCCCAAGAGAATTCAGGGTAGAATGAAGTAACTTATGTGAAAGAGCTTTGTCAAACATAATGGGCTCTTCAAATATTAGGGATATTTGAAAGAGCGCCTCCTCAAAGTCACAAGCTTTCTAGTAGAGAACTAGGAATGAAATCAGTTTTCTTGACTTCTGTCCCTACATCTCTTGTTTTCCTGCCCATGAGTCCCCCACCCCCACCCCACCGGCTTTGATAAGGTCCTTGAGGCTCCTCCTGCCCAAATCCAGCCTCTGCTGGGAGCTGCGGGAGCATCTGCACGGGCATGGCCTGCCGGGCCCTCTCCAGAGATGGGAGCCAAGGAAGGAAAGGGGAGTCCAGGTTCAGCAGTCCAGGGTAGAGGGAATCATGCAGCCCTGTGATGTGGTGGAGTGAGTCTGAGGCACATTTAGTCCTCTCCCTTCTCTGAGCTGGAGAGGTCCCACCTGCAAATTCAGCCTGGTGCCAGATGACCACCAAGGGAAAATCCATTTTATAATTCCAACTCAGCTTTTTTCTAGGGCCTCAGGTTCTTTTCCCTTCCTTAGTCAGAAACCTAAGCAATGCTCTTCCTGACCCCCAGGGCTTCGACCATAATTCCCGGGGTCTTATCTGGGAAGAGAATAGGGCTCCATCCAGGAGAGCTCTACGACAATCTCAGTGGAGCACAGGACCTTAGGCAAGGCAAGGTCTTAAGAGTTACTGATATGATGAATGGAGAAGAAATCCATCACACTCTTGGGAAAGATCTTATCCCTCAGCTCCTACCACAGTGACCTTCATTTCTCCATATATCTGGAATGTATAGGCTCTCTGCAGCCCAGCGTCAACTACCTTGGGGAACTGAAGCCCCAAGCTATGGCAACAGGCTGGGCCAGTTGGGTAGTTGGGTATGCTATTCTGACTTGGTTCCTCTGGGTATCAACTTCTAGAATTGCCCACCAGGCACAGGTGCAAAGGCCCTGAGGGCACTGTGTAGAGGGAAGGGACCTCTACCAGGGCTGCAGTAGGCAGCCGTTTCCTCCTGCCACACAGCCAGGGTGCCCTTTCTCCCGGTGATCAGACCAAAGGGGACTCCTTCAGACTAGTCTCCAAGGTCACCCAGTTGCCCCCTTTTCAGGGATGGTACTTCATCTACCAGGCTCAAATTTTCACACCCACTTCTCAAGTGTGTTCTTTCCCTCTCCCCTGAGAACTGTTTCATGTGGCTTGTGGGAGGGGAAATACCAAGGGCTTCTATGTAGTTAGTTGCCTGGCTGGGGCAGCAGCCTCCCACCCCCCCCCCACCCCCGCGAGGGAGCCAGTGGCGGGTGGGGGGGGCCCAGGTGTTCAGTGATGTGGATTCCCGCTCAAGTTCCAGGCAACCCCACCGCAGACCTCACCAACACGGCTGACCCTTCCCAGCCCACCACCCTCCAGACAGGCGCCTGAGGAGGAGGGAAAAAAAGGACCACTTCTCCTCGCAGCCGGCCCTCCAAAGCGTGTAAACCATTCTCTCCACATTAATCATGGAAAAGCCAGCACGCTGAGCCTGGGAGGGAGAAAGCACCTTTCTCATCTGTCTGGCTACATGGCTCTCAACTCCAAAGTTCAGCCCTGGTTAAGCTCTTGCCCTTGACAGCTGTCCTGACCCATTTCGGCCTCTTCCGCCCACACCCACAAAGGGTAACAGGATTAAGTCAATTTCACTTTTTTCTGAGAAAACGCTGCCTGGCATGTCTTATCCACGGTGCCCCAGAGGCCAGCTCATGGCTCCTTGGCGCCCATCTGCGGGCTCCCCACCCTCCCTGGCCGTTACCCTGAGCTGGGACTGTTAAGTATTTCCTCATTAAAGCCCTGGCAGCTCGGCTCAGTCCTGCGAGCCAACACCAATAGTTACAACCGCCCCGGAATGTTTGGACAGATTTCTGCAGTTACAAGTTTATGAAGTTGAAAGCTTTTATAGATGGGGACTATGTTGGTGTTAAGGGAGACCATGTCTCCAGGGGGCCTGAGTTTGCTATCTTAAGATCCCAGCAGCAGGAAGAGGAGGGGACAGGGCCAGGAGGATCCAGGGTGGCCTACCAAGGAGCAAGAAGGACGGACCCAGACTTCAAGGGGTCTGCGGAATTAGGTGCAGGAGTGAGAGGGGGCCCCGAGGGGCACCTTCACCACCAAATGAGGAAATGCGAATTTCATGAAAGGGGAAGGCCAAATCCTGAGCACCTTTTGCAACCAAAGGAACAGCCCCTCCATCTCATTGTTTTCTGTTCCCAAATCTGAAAACCTCAGAGCAAGATCAGGGAGTCAGGTGTAGGCTTCAAAGGGGCTGGGGATACCCTCTCCAAAGTTGATGTAAAATGTTGCATCTCTGGGGCACTTGGGTGGCTCAGTTGGTTGAAGAGACAACTTTTGATTTCGGCTCAGGTCATGATCTTAGGGTTCTGGGATAGAGCTCTATGTCAGGCTCTGTCTTCAGCGGGGAGTCTGCTTGGGCATTCTCTCTCTCCCTCTGCCACTCCGTCCCCCATCCCACCCCACCCCAGTAAATAAATAAATCTTAAAATAAAAATGTGTGGGGCGCCTGGGTGGCTCAGTGGTTAAGCGTCTGCCTTCAGGTCATGATCTTAATGTCCTGGGATCGAGCCCTGCATCGGATGCCCTGCTCAGTGGGGAGCCTGGTTCTCCCTCTCCCACTCCCCCTGCTATGTTCCCTCTCTCGTTGCCTCTTTCTGTCAAATAAATAAATAAATAAAGTATTTTAAAAAAATGTTGTGTGTCTGTGTTTTCTCAGGGAGGGGATTCCTAAACTGTGCTATATTTGAAAAGTCATCTATGACCAGAGCTGAGTAATACTTACACTCCCATTGCATTGATAGGTGAATCAATGGATGGAAGATCCTCCATCAACCCTTTCATCAAATATTTACTGAACCTTTAAGCATTGAGCCCCACAGTAGGGAACCAGACAGAAGGTCTGGCTCGTATGATTGCTGATGGCCACAGGGAGGGGAAGTGGAGACACACACAGACAACAAAACACACAAGCAGGAAATGTTCTGGTGATGGAGAAGACTGTGGAGATGCAGACATGAGCTCACAGGATGGTTCTGAGGGCCAGGGAAACCTCTCTGAGGAGTAACAATGTTGCTGGGGCTCCAAATGCAAAAAGGAAGCAGCCATGTAAAGGTCAGAGGAAGAGAGTTCTAGGCAGAGGGAACAGCCAGTGCAAAGGTCCTGATGGTGAATGAACTTGGGGGGAAGGCAAGAGGCTATCAGGACAGGAGTGTGAGCAAGAGGCAGAGATGGGAGCAGGTGAGGCCGGTAAGACAGCTCATGTAGAGCCATGCTAAGGTGTTTAGGGTTTATTCTGGGGGCAGTTAGAAGCCACGGAGAGTTTGGAACAGAGAAGACAGAGGTACTAATAGGTGCAGATAGTACCCACCTAGAGAATCTCCAACTTAGAATTCCTGATGGAAGGCTCAGCATTCTGCCCATGGCGCTGCCTCTTCCCCAGGCTGTCCCGACTCACTCCCTCTGTGCTCTTAGTGGAAAAGGAGGACATTTAGAAAGTATCTTGGTGGGTGGGGTTGCCTCCTGGTCCACCGCAATAATTGAGCTCTCTATGAAAGGGCCCTACCATAACATCAGGCCCAGAGAGGGTAAAGGACTTACCTAAGGCCACACAGTATATTCATGGCAGAGCAGGAAGTAGACCTAGTTACTCTCCAGGCTGTGGTCTCTCTGTAGGTCCATGTGCTCTGGATTATCACAGCCTACTCTGGTCCTAACAGTTAGCCATAGGCCAGGGCCAGGCTGGGGCTCTGACAGGGGGTGGGTAGGGGTTTAGAGTCAGAGAGAAGGACAGACAAAGGAGACCCAAGTGATCCTGAAAAAGAAGCTCAGAAAATGACCAGAAAACTCCATAATTCCTCCTGTATTAAAAGTTAGTTATATAGAAAAGTAGGAAAAAATCCACCTATTGTCTTAACCCCCCAAACATAGCCATGGAGGAACAATGTGGTGTGTTGTTGATTTGGGGTCTGTTTAACATAACTTTCCCGTCTACTGGAAAACAGCAGCATAGAAAGAGCTAGACCTCTGGGCCAGGTGGCCAGGCTCTTGTCCTGGGTGTGTGACCTATGCAGTCACACTGGGCCTTGCACTTAGGAGGGCCCTGTGCTTGGATGAATGTCCTGTAGTCACTGTTTTAAAATTCTTAATAATGTTTGAACTCACGGCCCCATGTTTTTGCTCTGCGCTGGGCTTGCAAATTAAGTAGCAGGCATGCTGCGTGGCTGAGGTGAGAACATATCTCCGTCTCTGCTTGTTGTGTTTCGCTGCCCATGACTTTGTTTCCTAGCCTGGCAGCCAGGTGATAAATGGGGTACCCTGCCAGCCTGTTGTGAGAAGTCTGTGAGATCAGCTTGTGGGCAAACAAGTGTCCCCTAAGGCCACGTTCTGCTTCTTCCTCTGTGGCTTTGCTCATTTCCTTCCCTCTCGCTGGAGTTCAACCTTGGTTGGCCCTGTGTGGTGGGCGGGGAGGAGGAGCAGTGGTCCCTGCCCTTCCTGGACTAATTCAGCGCCCCCTCCTCCAAGAAGCCTTTCCTAGGATCTGTGTCTGGAGAAACCTTCCCTGAACCTCTTTGGCACGTTGCTGGAGTCTTAGGAGACCAGTTTCCACTTTGGATTAAGATAACTTGGGTCCTGGGATGCTTGGGTGGCTCAGTGGGTTAAGCGTCTGCCTTCGACTCGGGTCATGATCTTCAGGGTCTGGGGATTGAGTCCCGTATCAGGCTCCCTGCTCATTCGAGAGTCGGCTTCTCCCTCTGCCTACTGCTCCTCCTGCTTTTGCTCGTGCACACTCTCTCTCTTTCTCTGGCAAACAAATTTTAAAAAGAAAAAAAAAAAACTTGAAAAAAAAAAAGAAAAATAAAAAGAGAACTTGGGTCCAGCTCTTTCCTCCTCCCCAACTACACTCTCAGACCTGAGATCTCATAAAACCAGACACATTCCAAAAAAAAAAAAAAAAAAAAAAATTAAAAATCAGGAGACCAAAACAGGATTGGCAACTATTTTCTTTTGCCAAAGACACTTGAAAGAAGGCTATCGTTGATCATAGTGACGATTTCCTTAAAGAGAGTACTTTTTGACATCAAGCAAACCAGGAAGGGCATAACCCCTGAGTTAAACTGAGTGAATGGAGCTTTAGGAGCTCGGCTGTTCTTCCTCTCACCTTGCCACGGTCTATGAAATCTCTCCCTCGGAGCCCACTTGGAGCTCTTCCCCATCGGTCTCTGCCTGGTTCTGCTTACGAAGGTCCTTGGCACAGCTCCCTGGGCTCTCAGGCTTCTCCCCCCAGACCCCAACAGCGGTGATTTTCAAGGGGTTATTTTTTTTTCTTCTTGAAAATAACAGCAGGGTCGGTGGATTCCAAAAAGTGTTATTAATCCTTAAAAAAATTCCACATTCCCACCAAAATGTGGACATGCTTCGAAATGTTTGTAGTGCCTCCCTTCCCGTTCAGCTTTCAAGAAGTGAGGACTTCAAAGGCCATTTCCTGGCTGAAATAAACATTGGGGCTGGAGGTAGGGGAGAGAAACATGGGCTTGTTGAGTGGAAAAGAAAATTGTATTTTTCTTCTAAAAGGCATCCAGACCCATCACCGTGAACACGGCCGCTGGTCTGGAGGACAAGGGCCGGGAGAGTATGTGGGCTGGGATGACGGGTCCCTTGCCTTTGTGTGTTCCTCGTGGGGGCAGGGGTGAGCCCGAGCGAGTCTGTGTGCAGGGACCACGTCAGTGACTCGGAGATGCTTTATCAGTTGAGCTTAAGAGCTTGACTCGGGAGCCTACTGGCTTCTACCGCAGCACAGTTGCTCAGCAGCTGTGACGCTGTAACTTTCCCTGCCTCGGTTTACTCATCTGCGAAGTGGGGATAACAGCTTTGTGAGATCAGACCGCATGTGTGATTGTGTACAACAGCACCAGGCACTGGATGGTAAGTACTAAATAAACGGTAGCTGTTGTAATTACTATAATTTATGGCAATGTCCAGAGGGCAGCATGGTCCTCTGATTCCCTTCTCCAGGGTTCTGCCCAACATTGAAAAGATCCACAATTCTGGGGCTTCTGGGTGGCTCAGTTGGTCAAGTGACTGCCTTTGGCTCAGGTTATGATCCTGGAGTCTCAGGATGGAGTCCCCACATCGGAGTCCCTGCTAGCGGGGAGTCAGCTTCTCCCTCTGCTCCTCCCCCTTCTCATGTTCTCTCTTAAATAAATACATTAAATGTCCATGATTCTGACTCCCAACGCTATCCCACGCTATCCCAACACCACCCAACACTATCCCACTTCCTCGTGACAGAGCACAGCTGGATTCCCTGAATTAGGAGAAGGCCCTTGGCTCAGTCACTGGCCCCAGAAAGCCCGGCCGTGGGGGTGTGGAAAGGATGGGCTCTTCAGCCAGTTACAGAAGGCTTCAGTGTCGCGCCCCTGTCGCAGAGCCCCTGCTTGACCACCTACTGAGACAAGTGTCAGAGGGAGGCACTGTATGCCTGCTGTTCTTGCTCCTGTTACTGCTGTGGTTGTTCTTAACGATTGTTGTTGTTGTTACTATTATTGTTGTGGTTGCCGTTGCTGTTAAATAGAGCCTGCCTGACAGCGGCCTCCCTGGATGGCCTCCAACACCACCTAGGGTCAGCTAGGTCCTGACTTGGTAGAGAAGCGTGGGGTGGTGCCCCGGCCACAGGCGGAGGGCAATCAGAGAGCCATTGCCGCAGAGGCAGGGGAGAGAGGGTGGCCGCTGCGTGCTGTGGCAGGGCAGAGGTCGGGGAGTCCATCCAGGGCCTGCCCCCCCAACCCTGGCCAGTGTTAAAGGGACCAGCGAGGGAGCGCCCATGGAGAGGTCAGGCAGCCGAGCCCACCGCAAGGCAGAGAGCAAGGATCTGTCATCTAAGGGTGCAGGGAGAGGCCCTGGGTTGACTGGAGGAGGGTGTCCAGCTGGTTAGCTAAGGAGCAAGTTTCTTAGGAAAGCAGGCCAGACCCTGGGGCTGCCACAGTCCACACCAGGGAGCCAGTCTCCTCTCCCCATCCCCTCATTGACCACTCAGGTCCCTTGTCACTTCCTCGGAGAAGCCTTCCCTAATTCCTCCCCCCCCCCCCAGCCTGTGACCTGTTCCAGGGTCGCATGGTGTCCTGCTCTCCTTCACTGTACTGATTACAAGCCTGGTTTACTGTTTGGGTAAAATGTTAAATTATCTCTTCCTTGGAGGATATAAGACCCAGAGGAGATGGCCTCCCTATCCCCTGGGCTCGGCTCCACGCCTGGGCCAGAGCCAGAGCCAGCTGGCAATAAATATTGGTTGAACAGATAAATACAAAAAGATATCGCTTAGCAACAGCAATGGTGGAAAATGAAAAGGCATTTTAGGTGATCTTGGCTGAATTCACGGACGGAGGTAGCATTTCCTTTTTCCTTCCTTGCCTCTCTCCTTCTCTCCTCCCTCTCTTCTTTCCACAGCAAATCAAGCACCTACTATGTGCCCAGACCTATCTTGGGCACTAGAGTGCTGTGCTGAAAAAGACAGACAAGGTCCCTGAGATTAGAGGGCTTATATTCTAGTGTGGGAGCCTGGGGAAAAGTAAGCTACAAATAAGTGTGTAGTATGATTTCCGGTAATAAATGTTTTAGGGAGAAGCAGTCTCAGGGCTGTGTGTCTGCCTGTGGTTTCCGATAGGCTGGAAAAGGCAGGCTTTGCCGAATGCTAACAAGCAGACTGAGGTGAAGGGGAGCACCATGCAGACAGAGTGGGGGTGGGGAGGACATGGGGGACATGCCTTCTGGAGGAGGGCACAGTAGACGTTCAGGCCAGGTGGTGAAGACAACCTTGACTTGTTTCAAAAGAGGGCTGGTTGTTGAACTATAGACAAGCAGACCGGAAGGGCTTTGGTCCTGGCCAGCCTCCTTAGTGATGGAGAGAAGAACCACAAAGAAGGAAAGGAACTGCCCAGGCATGTTAGTAGCAGGGCAAGAAGCAGAACCAGGAGTCCTGGCCTTTGTCTGAGCTCCAGCCATTGTGTCTTTGCTCAGCCCATCAAGATCCGGGGCCTAAATTGCTCTAAAAGGCCCCTGCGGGCTAGAACCATACAGCAAGAAAGGTGCTGGGGCCTGCCAGAGACTGCTCAGGTGAACACCCTCATTGTACAGAGGAGGAGACTAAGGACCCGAAAGACAGGGGCCATTCCCAAGCCACACCGTGAGCAGAACCAGTGGGATCTCCCAACAAACCAGACCCATCCTTTCTGGAGTCTAATGGAGCACTAAGGATCTAAGGCTAGGGGATGAAGGCAGGAACAAAGGCCCAAGAGCTAAGAGGGGGACACAATGGTTGCAATGCACTGTGTGTCTGTATGTTGTGGGGGCTATTTCCTTATGGTGATAATCAAATCAATATTAATGAGCGCTGATTCAAGTTTACCATGCGTCAGGCACCGTGCTGACTTAACTGCATTGCCTCTAAATTTAATTCTTGCAACAACCATATGTGGTGGCAACCTTCTCCCCACTGTAGAGGGGAGGAAACAGACTTTCAGAGCCAAGGAACTGAACTAAGGAACAGGAGAAAGAATGAGTTCATGAGAAACCCTGGGAATGGAGCGGGTGGGGGGCTGAGGGCCCAGCCTCATGCATGTCTAATTAGCAGGGTTGGTGGAAAACCCACAATTTTGGTAATGCTGCCCAGCTCAGGTGAGAGGCTGAGAGGGAAGTCAAAGGCTAAGGGGCAAGTCTTCTCATTTGTGTATGGGTTTCCAAGCTGCAAAGCCCCTTCCTGTTCCCTGCCCTATTTGGATCTCATGAGAATCTGGTTAGGGGTGGGGCACGCTTTTCCTCATCTTACCATAAAGAATGATAAGGCCTAGGAAAGGGGAATGTCTGAGGTCACCCTGGAAGCTGCTGGCAGAGTCCAGGAGTCCTGGTACCTGGATCAGAGCTCCCATTCACCTTCTCCCTCCATTTCTATGCCCCCTTCCACCTGCCAGCAAAAACCAGAAGCCAAAGGCTTTCTGACTCCTAGTATTATGGGTTGAATTGTGTTCCTCCCAAAAGTCCCAACACCAGTACCTGTGAACATGACCTTACTTGGAGATCAAGCCTTACAGATGAACTCATAATCCAATATGGCAGACCCGCAAGGAAAAGACCACACAGCATGAGAGAGGCAGAGATCAGACACCTGTGTCTGCATGCCAAGGAACACCGAGGGTGGACAGTCGCTATCAGAAGCTAGGAAGAGGCGAGGAAAATTCAATCCAGCATGTCAGAGGGAGCATGGCCCTGCCAACACCTTATTTTAGACATCTAATCTCCAGAAGTATGAGAAAATCCCTTTCTGTTGTTTTAATCCACCCAGTTTATGGTACTTTGTTATGGGAGCATGGGCAAAGGAATATGCTTGGTCTCCAATCTTTCCAGCCAGTATGCAAAGTGACCCTCAGAATCAGGGGAAGGGTCCCCGGTCTTCAATGCACAGGCCAGGAGCAAGGCCAAGGCAGGATTTCAGGAAGCAAGGATCACACTGATAATTTAATGCTTATCAACTTCTCACTATGTGCCAGACACTGTTCTATTGCTTTACTGATGGTAACCCACTGAACCCTCCCAGGGGTTTTGTGAGGAGTGGAGCCCTATCTCAGTCTCCATTTGAGTACTTGAATACTCCTATGAGTCCGTTCCAGAGAGGCAAAGTGACTAACCTAGGATCACACAGTTGGTAATAAGCAGAGTGCAGATCCAAACCTAGGCAATAGGTATTTACCACGATGTTGGCTTTGGCCAGTATGGAGGTGAAGATCATTGCTGCTAGAGAGAAATGCATAAGCAAAGCCCCAGGAGGGGGCAAGTCAAGGGCATTTTGGGGAGATGGTTGGTCCTCCAAGAGAGTGATCTCAGGGAAGAAGACATGGCTTCTACGGGAGCACGAAGGCTTGGACTTGGCCAGTGTCCACACAGCACAGGGGATAAGGCTGTGGGCTCTTCAAAGGGGGGCAGGATCTTCAGCATGATTCCGTGTGGTTTGCCACGTTAGTCAGAACACTTAGATGCCGCAGCAGTGAGTGAGCACCCAAAACTCTTGATGGCTCTTAACATCAGGGCTTAGTTCTTACTCCTGCTGCATACCCACTATGGCTCCTTCTCTCTGGGACCCTCACTCAGGAGAAGAGAGCTTTGGAGGGCACAGCAGTGCAAAGTCCCAACGCATAATATGGTACATTCTGGAAACAGCTGTGGTCATGTGGTCCCATCTCACCACAAAGGGACAGGGCGGCATCTCTTTCCTCATGCCCCGGAGGCATAAACCCAGAAATTCTTGGTGGACAGCACGCAGGAGAACCACGTAGCTAAGCTGTCCTGAATGACAAGGAAGCATGTGGTGAAGAGCTGGTCTCCTTTCAACCCCATTTAGCTTTGAGGTTCTTTCAAGGAGGAACCTCCCTTGGGTACTAGCCTATCACTGGCCCCTTTCTGACATGCATTCATCTCTCTCATCCACTGAGAGCACCTTTCAGGTTCAGGTCTTTGAACAGCAACAGTTTTTTTAGACTTTAGTTAGAATTTACTGACATTATTTGATTTTTGTTGCATTTATTTTTGCCTTTGCCCAAGACGGGTTTTTCATTAGTAGTAGGAGTAACAAAATTAATTTGAGAACAAAATTAATTTGTGTAAATAAAACACAACAAAAAAAATTAGCATGAGCTTTAGAGTCACACAGAAGGCCTGAGTTCAAATCTAGATTTTTTTCCTCTTAGTAGTTCCTTGACCTTGGGCCTATAAGTGAACCTCTCCAAGCCTCAGTTTCCCCATCTGGAAAATGGTGGTATCGTGAATGGCTGCATCCTAGGATTATTGTGAAATGTTGGTCGAGCTGTTACCACACTCCTGACCCCTGACAAGTTCTCAATGTTTGGGTGTTATCTAGCTGGGTGGCCCTTCCCCTCCCTGGCCTCAGTTTCCCTGTCTCTGAAGTGGGTTCAGGAGATGATCTATGGTAGGGCAGGCTGTCAACCTTACTTAGAATAGGCAAGGAAGATACAGGTCATCGGTGTGACTGAACTTTGGGAGGTGAGGAAGGACCCAGCGAGCCTGGCAGCCACCTCCCCTCCCCTGTCCAGGTCCTTCCTTGCAGGCCAACACCTGCTGGGCCTCTGGCTGACAGCTGTGTTTTCTCTGCTCAGCCCAGGTCTTCACCGTGAACAGCAGAGGTCGGGTGACCTCCATCCCTGGAAACCCTCACCCCAGGGGCCTGGGCAAGAAAAGGCTCCTTGTGTCTAGGGTAGATGTGGACTCTGCATTCCTCAGGACCAACTATCAAGGCAGATTTGCTCCGGGATTGCAGCTGGAGTGCTCGGCCCCCCGCCAGAAATAGCCTCCAGGTGGCTTTGCCGTGGTGTCTCTGTTCCAGGAGAGGCTCACCTCCACGGGCCCTGCTGGAGCTGGGAAGCCTCAGAGGTACAGCAGTGGGGACAGAACTGAGGCTGCCCCCTTGGGAAAAATGGCCAGCCTCTTGCCAGCTTTAGTCCTGATTCAGGCATTGGGGTGTCCTGCCCTCTAGGGAACCCTGGCCTCCAGAAGCATGGAATCGTGTTTTGGAGAAAATGAACATGTTTTCACATGGCTTGGAAGGCCGTGACACTCCTTGTCCTCATCTCGAGCCACTCCCCTTCTCAGAGCAGCACCGCGCCCCTCCTTGACGTGCCTTCCCCAACAGACTGTCTCCTGGCACCCGTCCTCAGCCTAACTCTCACCCTGGCCTGGAGGCCTTCCTCCTACCTCCTCACAAGGCTGGTTTCTTCTCACGGGTCCGCCCTCACGTCTCTACACAAACATCACCCTCCCCAGAGATGCCACCTGGCCACCCCATCTACGTGGGCCCCCTGTCCCAGCCACCCTCAAGTGTACAGCTGCAATTGTCTTTCTAATTATCCATTTAATTTTGAGCGGTCTCTCTTCTCCCCGCTAGAATGTTAAGTTCTAAGATGCAGGGACCGTGACTGTCGACATCTGTGTTTTCTTGGCTCAGCTGTGGCCTTTACCATGAATGTCAGCTAGCGGGTGACCTCCGCTCCCTGGAAAGCCCTGTTCCCAGCTCTGTCCCCACCTGGAGGCGGTCATTAAATACTGGTTAAATGAATGAAGGAGTGAATGGGTGAGTGCACACAAGGAGAAAGCCAGAAAAGACCCCGGACAGTATTTACGACCTTAACGATCGCTCCCAATTCTTGAGTGTCCTCTCTGTGTCCTGCCCTGTGCCAAGTGCCAAGTACCGCACATACATCGTCTCGCTTCTTCCTGTTGCTCCCTTGTAGGGTTAAGGAACCGGCCAAGTTCACGAGTGGTAGGAGGCCAAGTTGGGGCTCCAATCCTGAACCAAGCTTGTCTCATGGCCACGCCTGTGCTCTTAACATCTCCCCTACACACGGTGGTGGAGAGTGACTTGCCCGAATTGAGGCAGAGAGGAGATCAGGGAATCTTCTCACTGCACCCCCCACAGCCTCTCCCGGCCAGGACAGTGGCTGAGGCCTTCCACCCGGGGTTCCTACGGAGAGAGCATGTAGGGTCAGCGTCCAGCTCCTGGGCAGCACAGAGGCAGTTGGGGATTCTCTGAGTCATCTGAATCCCTGAGGCCCCTACAGGTCAGCTCCCAGGCTGTCAGGCCGTGACCCGAGGCCACTCATCTGGCTGACTCTGTCGCGTCTCGCCTCTCTGGAGAAGGTGCCAGGCTCACCGAGGCACAAGGCAGGGCCTGCAGATACAGCACGGCGCTGTCAGCCCCCAAGAATGCTGCTGACTCACGGCAGCCAGGCCGACTGTGACTCAGCGTGGTGCAGGCACAGCCCTTGGGAGGGGAGGAGAGGGTTCCTGGGTGGGAATGGAGGCCAGGCCCCTGCTCGTGGCCTGACACGCGAGAGAGCTCTCTCCAGGAGAGCAGTCGTCATCCTTGAGCTTGGTGACCCAGACAGCCCTTTCCTCCGTGGGCCTCGATTTCCCTGTTGGTGCCTAAAGCTGAGGCCCAGAATGATCCATGATGGGATGTCATCTGCCACTAAGACAATGAAAGGGAACAAGAACCAGGAGGTACAGGGCCTTGAGTGCCCCATGGTGGGGGAGACTCTGGGCTGGACTTTGAGGGGACTGATGCCCTGGAGGAAGGGTTGGGGTCCTCGGCTCAAGTCTCACCCTGAACACAAACTCACATGTGAACTAGGTAGAACCACTTGCTGCCTCTGGGCCTCAATGACCTCATCCATCGATGGCCAGCTCGGCGGGCACAGTGGACTGACACTGACTTGACTTTCATCCACATCATCCCCTCTGCTGAGGACACCGTGGCCACTGTCTGTCTCCTGATCCTTCAGGGGCCTGGTCAAATGCTGCTTTATCAAGGAGCCCTGCAGAACCTCCTATTCAAAATCCAACTCTCCCAGATGTTAAAGTGATGACATGAATCTACATTTGATTACACAAAAAACTGTACAAAATATATTAAGCAGAAAAAAGCAGGAGACAGAATAAAGTGTATAAAATGCATTTTGATCCATATATATGTGTCTATAATTGGAAATGCAGAGAGAAAAAAAGGCCTAGAAGGATATATATAAAAATGTTAACCATGACAATCTCTGAGTCATGAAGATTGTGGTGATACTTATTTTTCCTTAATATTTTTCGAGGCTTTCTAAGTTGTATGCAACAAGCATGTTGCTTTTATAAACAGAAAGACATTAGAGCTTCATTCCAATTAAGAACTTCATCTCCCCTTCCCCTATGTTTGTGTGGTCTTTTGCCAATCATCCTCTCTGTGGCGTGCACTGATTTCCCGGCGTGACTGGGTGCCTGGCCCCCCAGAGCCTCTCAAGACGATCAGTGAATGGAATCAAACAGGCTGCCCAGTCATTTCTTGTGGGTGTGTCTTCTCTCCCATGAAACTGAGAGCCCCCTGAGGAGAGACGGCACCTGCAGCGGGTGCCCCTGTAGGGAAAGCCCGTCATTGGAGTAGGACTCAAGAAGCCCGAGTGTTGGTTCTGGCTATGGCCCTAAAATATTGTGTGCATTGATGTAAGTCCTCTCCTCTAGGTCTCATTTCCCGCACCTGAAAAATGAAGAGCTTGGACTCATGATCCCTAAATTAGTGTTGTCCAATAGAACTTTCTACAATAATGGAAAAGTTCTATGTATCTCTGTTGTCCAATATGGTAGCCACTAGCTGTTGAAAGGTGCTGATGCCATTTAGAAACCAAATTAATTTAAGTCTACGTGGCCATACGTGGGGTGCCTGGGTGGCTCAGTCGGTTAAGTGTCTGCCTTCTGCTCAGGTGACGATCCCAGGGTCCTGGGATGTGGAATCCCGGCTCAGTGGGGAGTCTGCTTCTCCCTCTCCTCTCCCTTTGCCTCTTCCTCTGCTCATCCTCTGTCTCTCTCTCTTTCTCTCTCAAATGAATAAATAAAATACTAAAAGATAAATAAATGGCCATATTTAACTAGTAGCCACCAAACAGATGGTGTAGTTCCAGATTTTCTTTTAGCCCTGCTGTTTGGTGATTCTTTTATGAAACTAAGGTTTCATTGTCTCAGAAGAGGGCTCTGTTTCCCACCTCTTCAGGAAAGGAACTTCCCCCAACTGCAACCATGTGACTCCAAGGCGAGCTGCCCTGTCTTTGTAGATCCCACCCCTAATCCCTGTTGACTGGAGGGTGGGCCGGTGATCCAAGCTAGGCCAACTAGAGCTGCTCTCAGGGGCTTTTACATTTTATGGTCGTGAAATGAGTATGACCTTAAATTAACTTTCTAAAGGTGAGGGAGCAATTCAACATTGGACAACCACCCCCTCTTCCTTCAGAAACCTTTTCATCACCTCCAGAAGAAACCCAACAGCAATTAAGCTCCACATTTCCTTTTTCCAATTCCTCTGACAACCACCAAATTGCATTCTATGGATTGTCCTTTTCTAGCTATTTCCCACAGATGGAATCAGACAATTCACGACCTTTGGCATCTGGCGTCTTTCCCTTGGCATATTGGTTTTGAGGCTCATTCACACTGAGCATGTCTCAGTAGTCCATTCCTTTTTATGGCTGAGTGATATTCTATGGCATGTGTTTACCAAAAGTTGTTTACCCATTCATCCACTGAAAGATGTTTGAGTTGTTTCCACCTTCTGGCTATCATGAATAGCGCTGTATGAATATTTGTGTACAAGTACATGTTTGAGTCCTTATTTTCAATTTTGGGGGGCATACAGTTAGGTATGAAATTGCTGGGTCTTAAGGTAATTCCACGTTGACTTTTGTTTTTCACAGTGGCCGCACCATTCTGAATATTCCCACCAGTAATGTGTGAGCTCTCTGGGACTTTATAACTTGGGCCAAGGAAGGGTCTGTGAGTGTTTTCCTGGTGAGCCTGGAAAAATAAAAGTGACAGCTACAGAGGGGGCAAAGGTGAAAAAATGGGATAATGTAAGTCCCCGCAGAAGCCCCATTCTTCTTCTTCTTCTTTTTTAAGATTTTATTTATTTATTTGACGGACAGATACCACAAGTAGGCAGAGAGGCAGGCAGAGAGAGGAAGGGAAGTAGGCTCCCTGCTGAGCAGAGAGCCCGATGCAGGGCTCGATCCCAGGACCCTGGGCTGGGTCCCTCAGGTCATGAGCTGAAGGCAGAGGCTTTAACCCACTGAGTCACCCAGGCACCCCCTCCTTCTTCTTCCTCATGGCTCCATCAGTCAAAAAACTCCCCTTTCTTGCATTAAGCAGGCAAGATGGGTTTCTCTCTCTCCAAGGGTCCTGATCAATCCCCTTTTCTCAGTGCCAAGTCCAGAATCTTGATGAGTCAAGTTGTACTCGAGGTTGTTCTAGAACCCTCCGCATGGTGAGCCCCTGAATCCCTACCTGGCTGCTACAGACGAACCACCCTGTAGTTTCCCTCTGCTTCTGCCCACATCCTTAGCCAAGAGCCTCAGACAGACGCCTAAGAAAAACAACCCGAGTGGCCAGTCATCTGATAAGAGAAAGGAGGCTGGTGGTAAGTGTGGGTGGGAGGTGGGTTGCAGAGGAAGAGGGAGGGCTGAGTTCCCCTGAGGACACTGTGGGGCACGGAATATGGAAGAGAGGCTGGAGGCCAGGCCAGGGGAAGGAGGAGGAAAAGGTGGAAAGAAAAACCCAGCAGAATCGCCAATGTTTAGATGGCCTTTCCAGGGTAATTGAGAATGTTCGCCTGGGGCCAAACATGAAGGCAATGTTCCTTCAGGGTCTGAGAGGAAAGAACTCTGATTTGGTTTTCTGGGCTGGGGGAAGGAATGGAAACTGACGAGGAAGGGTGGTTTGGGGGACAGGGTTCAGGTCACTCTACCCCTCAAACCTCTAGAATCTTCAATTTGAGATCTGGGCCCATAGAAGCAGAGTCCAGCCGGTTGTTTTCTAAATATGATGTGGGAGAGCACACACAGGTAATGGGAGGAGGCCCTTGTGGTGGAGGTAGGGAAGTCCTAGCTGCAGACAATGAGAGAAAGCTCCAGATGGTGGGAGCCGTGTAGTTCTTGGAGGGTGGGGGGCAGAGCACCGGTGTCATCTAAGGTATGCTCCTGGAAAGAAAATGGAAAGATAATCGGCTCCTCCTTCTTGCAGGATTAACTGGATTTTTCCTTTTGATTTGTGTTAGTTGGAATGCACGAAACATGGGACTTCACACATGGTTGTTCTCACCGTGTGTGGTGTTGCCCCAGGTTTGGGACACACACACACAGGTCTTCTGATGACTTCTGTTCCCCATGTGGATTTATTTACTTGGACTTCCTTAACCAAGTTCCATGCTGTGGGGCTTAAACCACAGCAATGTATTGTCTCCCAGTTCTAGAGGCTAGAGGTCTGCGATCAAAGTGTTGGCAGTATCGGTTCCTTCCGGGGGCTGTGAGAAAGAATCTGGTCCAGGCCCCTCTCATGGCTTCTAGGGGTTTGCTGGTAGTCTTCGGTGTTCTTGGCCTTGTAGAAGCATCACCCTGATTTCTGCCTTCATCTCTACCTGGGGTTTCTCTGTCTGTCCATCTCTGTGTCCAAACCTCCCCCGTTTTATAAGGTCACCACAATTATATCAGATTAAGGCCCCTTCTAGGGGTCTTGTTTTAATTTGACTACCTCCAAGAAGACCCTGTTTCCAACTAAGGTCTCATTCTGAGGTACCGGCAATGAGGACAACAACAGATCTTTTCAGAGGGATGAAGTTCAACCATAAGCCACAAATAAAGAAGGGAAGGCTTATCTGCTTACAATCGTAGAGGCCTGATCATCGGAAGAACTGTCTATAGCCTCGCTTCCAGCTTCCTAGATTTCAAACAAGCCCTCCTGTCCAGCACACACAATTCTTTTGCCAGATCCTGGAGGACAGGTTCATGGCGCCATGTAGCTCGGAGCCTTCATCTCTGTGTCTTTATGCCAGGTGAGTGGGCTCGGGAGACAGCAAGGGGTCCTTCAGGACATTCTTATCCTGAAACAGCTGACTGAACTATATGCAAAACCTAGACGGCTGCCAGATGCAAACTAAAGGTATCACCAACTCCACTTCTTCTTAGCCAGATCCCCCAAATTCCACAGCTACTCTCAAGGCACTGGACAAAAGGAAGACCTGACAGTAAGGAGGGCAGCATGGAAAAAGTGAGTGATCTCAACTGATTGCAGTTCAAATGCCTTGTGTAAGTCTTATAGAAGCACATGACCATGGCTGGGTCCCCTCCCAGGGCTTAGAGAGGGGCCAGTGCTGGGGAAGGGTCTGCATGCTTAAACCATACTAGCTTCACAGTCAGCTTGCCTCGGGATGGGCATACTCTCTCCTTCGGAAAACCCCCCACAAGTAAACAAGCACACCAAAACCCACAAACATTCATTCGAGAAAAACGCACTCATCTATTATATGTCAGACTCTAGATCCAGATGAGGCAGAGACAAACAAAGCAAGCTGAGAGCACATCCAACTTCTAGACATCACAGCCTCCCCAAGGGGCCCAGCCCTGGAGAGACTGGTCTCTCCCAGGGGCTGAGTCATCAGATGGAGGAGAAAAACGTGTCTCAGCTTGGGCTGGAAAGTGGGCCTTTCACTTTGAGAAGTGTAGTGAGAGATCCCAGGAGAAGAAATCTCCTCTTGGGATAATCCCGAGGCTGGAGAGCCTTTAGTAATCAAGTTCTAGCCCAGGAGGAGAGGCTATCCACTCAGCCTGGAGCATGGGAGCCAAATCCCCCAAATCAGACCCCCAAAACAGACCACACTGTTCCCAGGAAAACATCCCCTGTCGGGAGTGCTAGAGCTGGGGGTCTAGAGTCTCAGCCTCTGTGTCCCACTTCTTGCTTGGGTCCAGAACCTTCCTGCTTTGACCTAGGATAAGCAGAAACTCATGAATTGCCCCAACCATACCTTCCTGACAGTGACTGGCCAGTCCCAGCTGCCTGTCCCAGCTCCTGGCCAGCCTCATTCTGAACCATGGTACCCTGACTCATTTGAAGGACACGTACTTTGGCGATGTCCCCCTCTCTGAGTCTCAGTCTCTTCCTATGTCAAGTGGGATGACAGTGGACCATTAGCTCACCCCAAGGGCTGGGTGGTTAGTCTTGCCCATCCCTGCAGTCTCAGCCCTGGGAAGTAGTAGATGGCACATAGCAAGTGTTCAGTGTTTGTCGTGTGAACGAACGCAATGGAGAGACCCCTGACCTCAGTGTGGAGGAGACAGGATATTTGCAATAGCTGGTACTTGTTCAGTTGTAGGTGACAGACACCAATGCAACCTGGCGCAAGATAGAAGGTCTGTAGCCATTCCCATTGCCAAAGTCCGTAGAGAGTTGTTTGTTCGGAATTCCTCGGCTCAACTGACAATATGATGAATCTGTCTTCACCTCTGCACTTGGCCTTCCTCTCTGTTAGAGTTGGCCCCTAGAGTCAGCCTAGAGTTAGGCTTCCAGTCCAGCAGCAAAGAGACAATCTTGTTCTCAGAAATGCAAACAAAACCTCAGAAGTGAGTCTCATTGGACTCCCTTTGAGCTGGGTCCCCTCGCCTGTCCCTGCACTAATCACTGTGGCCAGGGACATCTGATGCTCTGATTAGCCACGCCTGCCTCGGAGTGGACCCACCAGGAGGAAGGAGTGGCTCTGCACAGGGAAATGCAGCTTCCAGCACCAGGAAAGGGGAGAGGGCTCCACGGCTGACAACGGGCACCCACCGTAGCACTCGGCAGAGGTCTGAACATTTAGACCAACCTTCCTGTCTCTGAGCCTCAGCCTTCTCGCGTGTCCTGGGCAACAAGAACAACATTGACAAAAACCCTGCCCTTCTTCTCATCCTAGAGCTCTGGTGGGGTCCGAATGAGACTGTGGTTAGAATAATGACTAACATTTCACTGAGGCATCGCGAGCATCTGGCCCTGTGCTAAGTAAACTCTTTACACGTTTATTTTAATATTTACAACGATCCATTTTATGGACGAGAAGCAAGCTGAGAACAGTCACTGGGCTTGTACGTTGTCACAGAGCTCGCAAAGGAGGAGCTGGGGTTTAAAGTTTAAAGCCCTCGAGCACGAAGCTATATATAAACTGTAAATAATTTTACAAGCTTAGGGATTATTAGTAAGGGTCTGTACTGTTAATAATAGTAATTTTTTAAAACCCTGAAAGGGAAACTCAAATAAATTCAAACAAATGTTTGTTTAGCACCTACTATGGGCTGATCACTCACCGGGGGCTCAGAGGGAGACACATAAATAACTGTGAAACAGGCAGACTGTGATCTAAGAGAGCCATAAACATGCCCCAGGGGAGCGCGGGGTGCAGGAGATTGACTCCACCTGGGGAGGGGTGAGAGGAGGGGACCTGGAAAGATCTCTTAGAAGAGGTGGGATTTGAGCTGAGCTTTCAAGATAAAGGAACTTCGACCAAGGAAGGAAAGAGAAAATGAACTTTATAAGCTATCTGGAAGGATCTGAAGAGCCAGTGCAGAGTTCCTGGGTAAGAGTGAAGCATGTCTATGCAAAATAACTCTCAGACCAGCAGGAGATTCATAGAGTGATTGACTAAGCGGAGCAGCGCAGCCGTTCCCATGGAAACCGAGGCAAGCCTCTTCCCCGTCATTAGTGAGCATCCCTGGCTTGGAGCTGTCTAGCCAGGGCCAGGAGGCAGCCGGGGCTGGGCTGCACTGTCCCTTAGAAGAAAAGCCCTGCAATACAGCTGCCCTGGGAGACAGGCTCTTGTTTCACAGGGAGACAGAGGTGACAGGTGATATCTGTTTCTGAGAAGTCAGGCAGCCAGGGGAAGCCTCTGCCTCAAAGGACTTCGGGGGATATCCCAAGCTACTGGAGCAGGCACTGGGACCTCGGGGAGGGGATGCAAAAGGCAGGGATCAGGGCCAAGAGACACTGGGGGCCAAGTGGTGGAGCTCTATCCTAGATGCCAGCATATGAGGCTGCCTCTCAGGACCCCTGGAGAGTGCCGGGGGATTCCAGTGCACTGAGAGAGCTGGGGTCCAAGCACCAAGGGCACTGGGGGAACCGGAAGCGAAGACCCCAGTGAGAGGCTGGAGGGTCTCTAACAGGAGAGGGAATAGTGGCACATTCAGTACAACAGCCCTTGGATCCCAGACCTGTGTTCAAATCCTGCTCTGACACTTCCTAGCTGTGTGAGGTTGGGCAAATTACTTCCTCCTTCTCTGCTTCTCAGTTTCTCTATCTGGAAGATGCAGGTGATGGTAATAATTTTACCTGTGTCCATGAGAATTCGGTGAGATGATGTCATCACGCATGGAATGTGGTACATAGTGGGTGTTCACGAAATGCAGGCTATTATAGCATTATTACTACAGACTGTGCATAGCTTGCCATGGAAAATTCTGGAAGAGAAAAAGGGCTTGATCAAGGGAATGCAGATTTTTGTCCCTGAGGCTATGGACTTGTAGGAATAAACTCCAAGTATTATAACAATAGAATTTAAATATAGTAACAATAATAACAACAGCTATCTTTTCATGAGAGCTTATAACGTACCAGTCTTCATGCTCAGAGAGGCTCATGCCTTGTCTGCTGTAAGCCTTAAAACAACCTTATGAGGTAGCTACTATAATTATTCCTGTTTTACAAACAAGAAAACCGAGGCACCGAGAGGTCGACTCAGGTAGCTAAGTCACACAGCTAGCCAATGGCAGAGCTGGGCTGGAACACAGCCATTGGCTCCCGGGGTCTCAACCGGGCACTCTTTCCTTCCCTGAACCTGGGGTGGGGGGACGCTAGTGGGCAGCCGGGCAGCCTCACTTTTGCGAGCCCCTCCACTTATCTGGATCTCAGGGCCCCTCACTTTCAGTCTCACCCTCTGGGACTTCACCTCTTTCTCTGAAAGTCCCACCTGGTGTGAGCGTGTGAAAGAGAAGCCAGCTGACCAGGGAGGACGGAAACTTCTGGACATCAAAGTGGGCAGAGCCCCGGATGGACGGGCTGGAGGCAAGCCTGGGTCCCGCTGGGCTAATTCCTCCTGAGGCTGGCAGAGGCCAGGCGGGAACTTCTGAGAAGGTGGAGAACAAGTCCTTTCATACGGCCTCCCTTTGAGCTGGCCTCGAGGTGGGGCCGGGGTCGGGTGGGTGGAGGGTGGGGAGTGTGCGGAGAGGCAAGGCCGCAGTAGAGCTGGGCAAACAGATTGGGCAGCGGCTATGAGCACAGAGCGCCCATTGTGGACCCGGAGCTCTGCTTTCAATAACCTGCTTGGAAGAATGTTTCATTGAGTGCCAGAGAAAGAAGCCATTGAAATGCCCAGGACTGGGGCCCCGTGAAGGGTTAAAGGCAAGGGACCAGGGTGCCCTGGCTCTTGGCACTCGCGGTTCAGAAGTCTGATACGGGGATCCTGATGCTAAAACAAGGGGGACTCGGTGAGACCACCAAGAGGACCGGAAGCAAGGGTCGGGAGTGTGTCTCCCTGCTCAGAAATGCAGAAGGAGGTGTACCACCATCAAGAGGGAAAATGCTCTTCCTCCTAGAACCATTTTGTCCAAATAATATCCAGCAAGGACTGGGTCTTGGATGCCCCTCAGCCTGCCCCCACCCCTACCCCCCGGAGAGAGTGGCTTCTCTGGGCGGTCAGTCGTCTGTGGGCTGCACCCAGCACGGCTTCCTAAAACACCTCTGACCTCACCTAGGATCGTTCATTCATTGTAACTAACGAGGCACCAGTCAAGCGTGGGAGTTAAAGTGAGAACCTGTGGCCACTAGACTGGAGGGCGAAAGAAACCTGTGGAATTTTCTCTCGGGGAGGCATTTTGCAAATAGAGAAACTGCTCATTAGGAGGAGACGGCCTGATTGTTGGAAAGGATGCCAGGAGCCGAATTCTGGGCTCCCACTCAGTGTGCTGAGTGCCACATCCCACACGCCCCACGCCCTCTCAAGCCCCAGGAGCTTGCAGGGCTTAAGTGCGAGGAATGGAATACTGGCCTCCAACGGCTCTGAGGAGAGGCAGGAGGCCGTTGAGCCCGGCCTGCTGCTGGGGAGCCCGACCTCCGGCACCTGGGCAGAGCTGCATCCTCCTGCCTGAGCCTGAATCTTTGGGGAAGGTGCTCTCCAGCTGAAGCTGAAGCTGGGCTTACAGCAGGAACCACTCAAAGTAACCAGTTTTGATAGAAACCTTAAAACATCGCGGATGCCTTCTCCAGCTTTCTTTCTTTCTTTTAAAGATTTTGTTTATTTGACTGACAGAGATCACAAGTAGGCAGAGAGAGAGGGGGCGGGGAAGCAGGCTCCCTGCTGAGCAGAGAGCCTGATGCTGATGCCATCGATGCTGATGCCAGGCTGGATCCGAGGACCCTGGGATCATGACCTGAGCCGAAGGCAGAGGCTTTAACCCATTGAGCCACCCAGGTGCCCCTTTCTCCAGCTTTCTTAAAAAGAGGATCTTGAACAGAATTTAAGTGCCGAAGGGTGACCCCACATTCCCTTCTGTGGCATGGCCATGATTTGGTGGTGCCCGTGGACATAGCTCTTTGCTTGGACACCAAATGGCCCTAACCTCCCCGGCTTTGGGGAAATTCACTGGTCTGATTTTATGTTTATTCTTTTGTTTCTTCCTGACACTTTCACTGTGAATCTGTATTACTACAAAACAGGCAAGTGCCTCGAGCCACCGTCTACTTTATTCCCTCTGAACTTTCTCCAATATTCTCAGATTGGAAACACAGTCGTTAGCCTTGTAACTTGCATACAAAGCAAGAGTCAGTAGGCCTGGACTGGGGAAAGGCTGAAGAGCTCTACTCTGAATTAAGGAATTGAACTCTAAGACATTTTTGACTGTCCAGACGACTTCTGTGTTATCTTTCCAGTCCTTGACTGGGCCCAGTTTACACAAATTGACCTCCAGAGGACAAGAGCATGCATAATCTGTGCAAAAGATCTTTGCCAAGGTCAATTAAGTCAGAAGAAAATATTATCTGTACTGAGTTAATTTTAGCTCAAAAATGGCCAAACATACACACACACCTACACCTACACCACACACACAGCAATGAAAGACAAAGCCACAAAACGGACCCACCCACTTTTTCACTTTTAGATCTCTGCATCCCAAACAGTTTTCTATGGGTAAATAATCCAAATCATAACATTTTCAAGTTGGAAAGAACTTTCAAAGTCCTTCAGTTTTGCTCCCCATTTCAGTTCAGAATCTCTATCCCTCCTGGGCAGATGGGCACTTTTTGCCCCTTTTGCCTTGTGCTAGTAACACGGAGCTCAGAGCTTTTTGAAGTCCAGCGGGAAGTAACAGCGCTATACCCCCACCTTGTCTGATCTGCGTTCTGTGAGCAGGTGTTAGGTTTCTGGTCCTGTTTTAATGCAGCTGCTCTTTGTGGGTGATGGGGAAGTGTGCACCTGTGTGAAGGAGGGGGTAGATCTCCCCACTCTGTAGAGGATGGATGTTTCTGCTGTCATTCACCTCGGAAACAGGTAGGTCCTGAGACAGAAACTGCAAAGGCTAGCTTGGCTCAAGAGGGAACTTCTGTTTCTCTGAGACTTATTTTGGGCCTGAACTTGAGACATTTTCGAGTTCTTGAATCCATCTGGGTGGCAACAGGGCTGATGGACATTGTCTCAGGGAAGAAGGCAGGTAGGCATCCTGTAGGGAACATAAAGGGAAGATGAGTGAGTCACGTCTTAACACTGATACGACTTGATTCACGTTAGTCCTTGCTTATTCCCTGCCCCCCTCCCCCCGCCCCGGCATCCTTAAGCCTTTGGAAATGTCCGGCCTAAGTGTTCCAGCCTGGTCCGGCTGTGTAATGGCATTCAGAGTTGCTGGCCAGTGTCCATTTGCCTAGAACGTTAGAGGGGAAAGATGTCCCCTGAGACCACCATGGGTTTGGGGGAGTACCAAGGGGCCCTTAAATAAGAATGCTGGGGAACATGAGCTGGGCCCCAGAGTCCCACCTACTCCTCTCCATGTGCTGATTCACCCATCACTGCCATCCTTTTATTAAGAAAACCGCCAGATTTCCTACAAAAGTAATCCCTTAAATTGGCCTGAAATCTGCCTCCCGGTAACATTCAACCACAGGACTTAGTCTTCTCTTCCTGAACCGCAGAGAACAACCATCATAATCATTCACCTTCACGGAGTACTTACTCTGGGCTGAGCACTTTCCTGAACACTGTACTGTGTCTCATTTATATTATGATCCCATTTTATAGAAGAAAAAATTGAGGCTGAGGGAGGCCAAATAATCTGCCCTAGGGCCTGATCCCAAATAAAAGGGAGGATTTGAACACAGGCAGTTTGATGTCAGAGCCCACCTTCTTGAATTCTTAGAAATTCAGCTTGTATTGTACCTTTGACACCCCATCCCCTCCCCACCCCGAGATCTGCAGCCTGTGATCTCCCCTCCCCATGTCCCCAGGCCTCTTTCCTTCCAGGCTACATCCCTCCCCAACCCACCTCCCTTGCCATTCTCCCTGGGCCACTTCTACTCCTCCTGACCGAGGTCTGGGACAATGCGAAGACTTCAAAACCCAAGTCCGTCTGACCCTCGTGACTTGTCCCACTTTGACCTCCAGCACAGCCTTCAGGCTGAAGCCTCCAGAAACACCGTTTTAGCAGCATTTCCCCTCAGGAGGCTGTATTTTTCCTGTCTGTCCTCAACGTTTTTTTGGCCAGAACAACAGGCTCAGTTTTCCCTTCTGATAAATCTGGTCACCCTCACTATGGGGCTTTGAGTAAAACAGGAGCTGCCGGCTCCATGCAGCCCTCATTTCAAAAAAATGTGGGTTCACTCCGGCTGCTATTCCAGAGGTCTGGTTTCTTTCCCCACACACAGTGGTTTTAAGGAAGAGGGAAGAGATTATGACAGCATACTGGCAGGGGAAAGATGCTAGCAGAGAAGACACACCTGGGCACTCTTCGTTCCCCTCAATTCCCCAGACACTGGCCCTTCTAGAAGCCCTGTGGAAAGGACAGTCCTTGGCCACATAAGATTGGAAAATACAGCTTTACCAGCTCCCCTCCTGGAGCTCAGCATAGCCAACATCTGAAGTGCTGGTGGTAAGGGAGCCTAACTGCTTTTGTTTAATTCAGTTCTCCCATTTAAAAATGCAGCCTAGGACAACTTTGGAAAACAATAAAGCAGAACGGAAGTGGCAAAAGGCACCTGACGGCCTAACATATTCCTCAGGTTTGAGTTGGCCTTTGCAGTGCTTAAATTTGCTTTACATTAGTTGCTAGCACTTAACAGTTGGGATATTTCTCATAATAATCCGGATTTGGGTGTTCTTGGAAAATCAGAAGATCTGGAAACACTGGCCCACATTCTTGCATGGCAAGGGTCAGCAGGACACAAGTCTGAGGTCTTTGGCTTGTCTTTGGCTCTCCGGAGCCCCTGCCTTCCCTCTGGCAACACAGCCATCCTCCTGCTTTACCCCTTTATGATACCTGCCTGGCATAGAAGTCCTCCAGCTTGCCTTCTCTGCTGGGGAGATTTCCTTGGGTGAGAGTTGGCCTGCACTCCTGCGGGAGGCCCGCTCATCCATTCATTCATGCAACACGTGCTGATTAACTTCTGGATCCTGTGGATACAAGATGTATTCAACAGCCCCAGCCCTCTGGATTTTAGCGCTGGCGTTCTATCCCCGAAGGGCAGAATGAAGAGGGGGAGGGGTCGGGATGGGGAGAGGGAAGCTGGCAAAGTCAAGAACCTTGTTTCCTGATTTCCAGCCTCAGGCGCTTGCTAAAGGCGTCCCTGTTCTCCACTGCGGTCTCTACTGCCACTCTAGCAGCCACCGAGCCCCCGGCGAAGAAGTTACTAACATGCCCTGTGACTTACACCAGTTTCTACCTATCTCAGGGCTTCAGTTTCTCCAACTGTAGAACGAACGGGTTGGAATAGAAAACTATGCGCGACCCCTCCAGGGCTGGCACACAGGGGTGCTAAGGTTCCAAGATCTTGGAATGTCTGACCGGGCCATTCCGGAGCTGTTCCACTGAATTCCAAGCAGCCCCTCTCCCTCCTGTTCTCCGCCCGGGACGGCCGGGAGGGGGCCGGAGCCAGGGAGCCAGAGGGCCGACCGGGCCTGGGCTTCCCGCCCGGGGGGCGGAGCCGCTGCTCCCCGTCCCGCCCCTCCACCTGGGGTTCTGCCCCGGCAGATGTTACAACTTTTTCGCATTCTCTCCCGCGGTGTCCCCTCCCGTCCCCAGGCCCGCCCAACCCGTGCCTCCCTCCCCTTCCCCGCTGGGGTCCTGCCCGCCTCCCTGCGGGGAGCCCGACTGTTCTCAGGACTCGGGCGGGGCGAGAGGCAGGGCCGGGGGCTGGAGGGTCGGGAGGAGGAGGAAAGGAAAGCAGAGGCGAGAGAAATTAGGAGGCGGGAGAAATCGAGGGCTAATAGGAAGGGGAGAGTCAGAGGATGGTGGAGAGCACTTTTTGGAAGCAGCCACGCCGCGTCTCAGGCTGGCCCGGCTGAGCTGGGAAAGAGGGAGCGAGGGCGGTGCAGGGCGGGCGCGCGGGCGGCGGGAGGCAGCTCTGCGCGGGCCTGACCTCCCCAGAGCGCCCCGCTGCGGCCGCGCAGGTCCCCCCTCCGGTCCTGATCCAACTTCTGGGCTGCCCCCGGGGCCGCTGAACGATCTCGCAGCGTCCAGGCGGGCCAGCCGGCCGTTGTGCGGGCCGTGCGCCCTGGGCGCGCGAGGCGGTGAGGCCCCGGGAACCCTGTGCGCCGGGACGCGCGGGCCGGCATGGCGATGCACGCCCTCACTGGCTTCTCGCTGGTCAGCCTGCTCAGCTTCGGCTACCTGTCCTGGGACTGGGCCAAGCCGAGTCTGGTGGCTGACGGGCCTGGGGAGGCCGGGGTGGAGCAGCCTACGGCCGCTCCACCCCAGCCTCCCCATATCATCTTCATCCTCACCGACGACCAGGGCTACCACGACGTGGGCTACCACGGCTCCGATATCGAGACCCCTACACTGGACCGGCTGGCAGCTGAGGGTGTCAAGCTGGAGAATTATTATATTCAGCCCATCTGCACGCCTTCGCGGAGCCAACTTCTCACTGGCAGGTAGGTATGCCCCAGGCTGCTGGGACTGGCCCCATGTGCCCCAAATAAATCCCGCCTGTCGATTTCCTCTGCATTCCCAGAAGCCCCCCTACCCCCAACCCCTCTGGGACCTGGGAAACCAGGACTCTGCCAATTCTATCTCCAGTTGCCTTGTGTGATCATTAGTTAAGTCCTTTGCCCTCTCTGGGCCTCAGTTTCTCCAACTGTACACTGAATGGATGGGATCATCTTTGAGGTCTCCTCCTTCTGATGTTCTAGGACACACACTGTACACCATGCGAAGGAGACACCTGGGCATCCCTTTGTGAGAGGCACACAGCAGTCTCTGACGCTTAGGTTTTAACCCTGCTTCTAATTACAGACCCGGAGACCATGAGCAAATCATTCAGCTTCTCTAAGCTTCTGCTTCCTTCTCTGTCCGTAAACAGAGTGGAGGGCAGTGTTTATCCTGAAGAAGGCGAGGATGAGATGAATTGTATGTATCCTGCTTGGCTATAATAAATGGCAGCTTCTAGGTCACCGGAGGGATCAGGGTTCCCAAACCGAGGGCTGCATGGAAAGGAAACCAAGGAACGTGTAGCGGGGGCAGAAAGACACACACAGGATGCTTTGACCTGTGACTAGTTCCTTCACTTCTCCAAACCTCTGTTTTTTCATCTGCGAAATCCTCCTAAGTTGGCTGGGAGCCCCCAGGAGACGTGCTGCTTTCTCCGTAAGGAGTTGTCCACAGGCAAGGCGGCTGGATTACAGGATTAAAAGAGCAGGGTAACAGGAGGTGGGGGTGTGGAAGGCAAACTCTGGCCACTTAGGAGAAAATCCTTTGGCAAGACTGAAGCTAATCCTCCTTGGATAGGGTCCAAGTCATGCCTTCTCCAAAGTTCTCCCCAAAAGCCATTAGTGTGATCTCAGGAACCAGAGCCTTGCTCTCCCTGTTTCCCTGGGTGGGAGAAACTGAGGCATGGAGTCGGGGATGGGGGGGCCAACTCATGCCTCTGCCCAACTTCGGGGTCGGTGGGAGAGGGGGCTGAGCGGCCAGGTGGTTGGCAGGGGTCCCAGAGCTGGGAGTCGAATAGGTCCCTTTTCTTCCTCCGCTCCCAGCGCAGCATTCAGCTCCAGGAACAGAGAGGGAGGGAGATAGAACGGGGAAGTGTGGAAGAGGGGCTGGTGTATGTATTATGGGTTGGGGCGTCAGTAGTGTTGGCGAGGGCCAAATGTGGACTAACCTCCAGCAGGGGAAAAAGAACCTGCATCTCCAAGAATTGTGCACAAGCTAGCATTTCTCTCTCGAGAGGTGACTTTCGGTTGAAGCAGGGGAATGAGCAGCCGGCAGGGCTGGGTTCCAACCCCCTGATCTGGGAAGTTAGCTGAGCGTGGCTGGGCAGCGTCTGCCCTCCGCCCCCTGCAGCTGGCTCCATCTGACTGATGCTGACGACTCTCATTAGTGTTTGTTAAGGCATCCAGTCGTGCTCTGCAATGCTGGAGAGAGTCAGTGTTTCTCATGTTACCCCCTTGCAGCCGGGCTTCGGTGACCCATAGCTGGTCCGCCCACTTTACAAACAGGTCCTCCGAGGTACCCAGCCCTGTGATGAGGCCCCACCACCGCTTGGCCCTGGGGTACTTCCCATATTAAATGGAATCATTCATTAGCTTGATTGGGGGCTGCAGAGCCAGCATCACCGAGAGGATTTGAGCACAAGCTGTGTAGACCTGGGTTCCAAGCTCGGAGCCCCTGCTGGCTAGCCGTCTGCAGTTGGGCCCGTGCTGTACTTTTGAGAGCCTTAGTTTCATTAGCTGTGGAATGGGGATAGTAATAGTCTTCCCTGTAGCTTTTAATGAAGTTTAAGTGAAATAATATATGTGGTGTAGAGACAAATATAAAAATGGCAACAGTAGCTAGTGATACTAAGGATGAGAGCTCTAAGTTAAGGAAACCAAAAATAGGAGAGCCCCCCCCCCCTCCGCCGCCCCAGGCCTGGGTTAAAGGAGTCAGGTTCTCAGGTCTTGGCTTAACTAGGATTCCTCTGGGGTGAGAAAAAGCTGTGGGATTCTAAGACTCTTGTGAAGTTCTAGCCTTCTTATTTACTCTGGGCTTTTAAGACCTGAGTAAAGGCTGGACACCACAAGCAGATCACATGGGGACCTTGACCGCAGAAGGGATTTGAATGAATAGATGAGGAATGCAGGATTCTGCTAACCCATTTGCTCCTGCCTCAGAGCGTCAGCTTGGGTGAGTGACCCAGATCCAGGGGCCACATGAATGTATAGGCAGGCACGTGAGAACTGGTCTCATAAAATTTGGGAACTGGAGGGTTTTCAGAGACCTGCCATCCTACCCAGCTCACCCGTCTATGTGAGCTCACTGAGGCCACCATGGGGGAAGAGACGTGGCAGCTGAGTTTGCTGGAGACAAGTCTGGGTTTGGACTCTGCTTGGACTTATGTTCAAGTCCTGGTTTTGCCCCTGACCCCTGAGTGACCTTGAGCAAGGCCCTTCCCCTCCTCTGGATATGGGGTTTCTGTTTGTTTGTTTGTCTTTTTTTTTTTTTTTTTAAGATTTTATTTATTTATGAGAGAGAGAGAGAGCGCACGAACTGGCGAGGGCCGGAGGGAGAAGGAGAGGGACTAGCAGACCCCCTGCTGAGTGTGGAGCCTGATGCAAGGCTCCACTCCTCGCTCCATCCCTGGGTCCTGAGATCATGACCTGAGTGAAAGTCAGACGCTTAACCAACTGAGCCACCCAGGTGCTCCTGGACCTGTGTTTTTTATTTTTTTATTTTTAAAGATTTTATTTATTTATTCGACAGAGAGAGATCACAAGTAGGCAGAGAGGCAGGCAGAGAGAGAGAGAGGAGGAAGCAGGCTCCCTGCGGAGCAGAGAGCCTGATGCGGGACTCGATCCCAGGACCCTGAGATCATGACCTGAGCCGAAGGCAGCAGCTTAACCCACTGAGCCACCCAGGCGCCCTGGACCTGTGTTTTTAAAGACAGAATAAATACACTAGAAATTGACTTCGATCCCTTCTGCCTCTAAAATCCTGAGTGCCTGCCTGCCTTCCTTCCTTCCTTCTTTCCTTCCAGACGTAATTGAGGATTGTTTAAACATCACCTGAATGCCGGGAATACAAAGTTGAGTAAAGGACAGCCCCATTACATACCACTGGACCCACGAGCACGTACAACTAAGCAGAACCCAATGGCCACATAGGATGATGATCATGTGTACTAAATGTTAACCCAGAAACAAAAGTGACTCATTCTTTGAAAGAACTTAGGAATTCTGAAGTCTCTGAAGGCCCCTGGGATTTAGATCCCCACTCCAGTTACTAATTGTTTGAATCACTTGGCAAATGACTTAACTTACTGAGCCTCAGTTTCCTTATTTGGAAAATGGGAATAATAATGACACGCATACACTCCCTAGGTTAGTGGGGAGTTGGTGAGATGCTTAGTATAAGGGGCTTAGCACAATGCCGAGCACAGAGAGAGGACTTGGTATTAGTTATTATTATTTTTTTTTGTCATGATTAACCTGGGTTCGACTCTTAACTCCCCCACCTTCCTGGCTGCGTGATCCTGGATGAGTGGTTGAACCATTCCAAGCTTCAGGCTCCTCATCTGTCAAACAATAAATAATCAGCTTCTATTGATTTTGAGGATTTTGAGGATTCTGTTGAGACAACGCATTTGGAGTGCTTTTTGCATGCCTATTACTGTGCATTTGCTGGAAGTGCTGGGAGCAGAGCCCCCCTCAGGGAGGGCACTGGAGTGGTGGTTTGTAGCTTCCTTGTGCCTTCCATACGCCGTCCTCTTCCCACCAGGTACCAGATCCACACCGGACTTCAACACTCCATCATCCGCCCTCGGCAGCCTAACTGCCTGCCCCTGGACCAGGTGACGCTGCCCCAGAAGCTGCAGGAGGCAGGCTACTCCACCCACATGGTGGGCAAGTGGCACCTGGGCTTCTACCGGAAGGAGTGCCTGCCCACCCGCCGGGGCTTCGACACCTTCCTGGGCTCGCTCACCGGCAACGTGGACTACTACACCTACGACAACTGTGATGGGCCCGGGGTGTGTGGCTTTGACCTGCACGAGGGCGAGAGCGTGGCCTGGGGGCTCAGCGGCCAGTACTCCACCATGCTCTACGCCCAGCGGGTCAGCCACATCCTCGCTAGCCACAGCCCCCGGCGGCCCCTCTTCCTCTACGTGGCCTTCCAGGCCGTGCACACGCCCTTGCAGTCCCCTCGCGAGTACCTGTACCGCTACCGCGGCATGGGCAATGTGGCCCGGCGCAAGTATGCGGCCATGGTAACCTGCATGGATGAGGCCGTGCGCAACATCACCGGGGCCCTCAAGCGCTACGGTTTCTACAACAACAGCGTCATCATCTTCTCTAGCGACAACGGCGGCCAGACCTTCTCCGGGGGTAGCAACTGGCCGCTGCGAGGACGCAAGGGCACTTACTGGGAAGGGGGTGTGCGTGGCCTCGGCTTCGTCCACAGCCCCCTGCTCAAGCGAAAGCGCCGGACAAGCCGGGCGCTGGTGCACATCACTGACTGGTACCCGACCCTGGTGGGTCTGGCAGGTGGCACTGCCTCGGCGGCGGATGGGCTAGATGGCTATGATGTGTGGCCCACCATCAGTGAGGGCCGGGCCTCGCCGCGCACAGAGATCCTGCACAATATCGACCCCCTCTACAACCATGCCCGGCATGGCTCCCTGGAGGCTGGCTTTGGCATCTGGAACACAGCTGTGCAGGCTGCCATCCGCGTGGGTGAGTGGAAGCTGCTCACAGGGGACCCTGGCTATGGGGATTGGATCCCACCGCAGATGCTGGCCGCCTTTCCCGGCAGCTGGTGGAACCTCGAGCGCATGGCCAGTGCCCGCCAGGCGGTGTGGCTCTTCAACATCAGCGCTGACCCCTACGAACGGGAGGACCTGGCTGGCCAACGGCCCGATGTGGTCCGTGCCCTTCTGGCCCGTCTGGTGGACTATAACCGCACAGCCATCCCTGTGCGCTACCCAGCTGAGAATCCGCGGGCCCATCCCGACTTTAATGGGGGTGCTTGGGGGCCCTGGGCCAGTGATGAGGAAGAAGAGGAAGAGGAGGAAGAGGAAGGCAGGGCTCGAAGCTTCTCCCGAGGGCGCCGCAAGAAAAAATGCAAGATTTGCAAGCTTCGATCCTTTTTTCGTAAACTCAACACCAGGCTGATGTCCCAGCGGATCTGATGGGGGGACGTCATGATCTCTGTCCCCCTAGATGTACTTACCCAATCAGGCCTGGCCCTGCCCCTCCCCACCAAGGGGCCTGAGGTCAAATTCCCACCTGTAGGGAAATGGGGAGCAGAGAGTTCCTCCATTGAAGGGTGGGGAGCTTGGCCTGGGGGAGAATAAACTAGACACGGTTGCCTGGATTCCAGTCCCACCTCTCCATTGACTTGCTCTGTGACCTCAAGTGGCCTGCGTGAGCTCTCAGGGCCTCCGTGTCTTACTAGGTGAAAGAGCTGTAATGACTTGGTGGCTCCGTGGAGTGAACCTGGCGCCTGGGGCCATGATGGAGTTCCCGTTGACCTTGCCACCTCCCAGCTCTTCGATGACCTTGCCCTTGAAGCCTGCACCTCTGGGATACTGCTTGGGTGAGGGGCCACATGGAGGCGTCTCTAGGCCTGGACCCTCGCTGAGGCATGGTGGTCGGGCCAGAGTGCTGAGGGCGGAAGTGGAGGGATAGCGGCTGACTTTCCTGGTCCTCCCATGGTTTGGGCCAATCTCGAGGCCAGACAAGTGCTGGGAGCTATGGGAGAAAGCTCTCCTTCTGGCCCCTAGCACCCAGAGGACAGACTGGGCTGTTAGCTACAGCAGGATCAAGGGTGATGGGAACAGCTGTGAAAAGAGCTCCGAACTAACAATCAGGACACTGGGTGCTGCTTTGACCTTGGACCCAACCCTTCCCCTTTGGGCCTTGATTTCCCCATCTGCAAATGGGGTTGTTAGCCCTAGCTCCGCCTACCTCAAAGGGCTATAGAGATATACTGGCCAAGGTAATGGTTGTGGAGGAGCCCATGAACTTGATTAAAATGCAGTCACATGGACGCCAAGGCCGCAGGGCTGTCTGTGAGCACCGGTGTGGGTGTGTGCTTCCTGAGGGCAAGTAGAAGCTCACCACTGACCGAGTCTGTGGGAGAGGAGGTAGACAGGCTGGTGGGGAAGCAGAATGTACGAGTTTTGGCCCAGCCTTGCCACAGGCCCACCGGGCGACCTCTGGCAAATCCCAGAGCCTCTCTGGGCCTCAGTGTCCCCCTGTGTACAATGGATGATTTAAGAGCTCTTCCGACTTGGTCGTTCCAGGGACCCCTGTACGTGTGTGCTGGGGAGCATGGGCTGAGTGGCGGGAAGAGGGGCCTAGGGGGCTCAGAGCCTGCTTGCTGCAGAGCGTGCCTCTATCCGCACATTGCGTTCTGCATATCTCCCTTCAGGTTCCAGTCGGTGCAGCGTGTGTAGGCGAAAGCCCTGCTGTGAATTTTGAAAATAGTTATTTTTGTCACTGGCAAAGGAGGCCTGTTAGGACTCGTCAGCTTGTGGATGAGCAGGACGGGCGGGGCGGGGTGGGCTGGGTGCGGTGCAGTGGAGGGGGTTTGGGGACGGGTTCCAGAGTGCATCCCCTCTGCAGAGCTAGCTGAGCCCAGCAGCGAGCGTCTAGCCTGGGGCTGCAGGGCCGAGGTGACGGACCATAGCCTGGGCCCCTTCCTCTGCCCCCAGCGGGATCTTTCTCTGTCTCTAGGAGGTTGATGCCTACGCTGTGCAGGACAGAGCACAGGGGCCGGGACTGGCTGAGGCCTCTGGGTTCCGGCCACCGCCAGCGCTTCTGCCTGCTCAGGAGGGAGACTGAAGAAGTCGTCCACTGGGATGGTGTCCTGGGCCCAGCATATCCCACAGATGGGTTGGTCAGAGTCTGCCCGTTCTCCAGGACACACCAGCTCCACTGGGTGCTTCCCCAGCTGTAGGGCTGTGCCCTTCCAGAATGGTGTGGCTCCAGGGCTCTCCTGCAGCTCCCGGCTCCCACCAGTTCGCTGGAGGCCTCTCCTAAGACTACCCTTAGGTGGCCTAACTTTGAGCTGCAGCCCTGCTTCTTTTCCTGGGCCTCCATCCGTTGGGGCCATGAGAGCAGGACCATAAAAAACCCTTTCTGCACCTCCCTGGACACCACAGCCTACCCCCTGTGGCTAACCTGGCCTTCAACAGAGTCCAGCTGGGCCTTGAGGCTGCCCCGGGGAGGAAGCTCTGCAGCATCTCAAACCCAGCCTAGAGCTGGCCTGGCCCAGAGTCCTGCATAACCCAGAACCCAGCAGACAGCCCAGGAGCCCCACTGAAGCTTCAGCCTGCAACCTGGTCCACAGTCCGGCTGTCCCCAAGCCTGCCTACCCAGGGCCGAGATGGGTGGAAGGGACTGGGATAAGGAGCCTCCAGGATTAGGGCCTTGGGAGGAAAGGCTCAGCCTCCTTGTCGTGGTTTCTGTTTTGTCCAGTGGACAGTGTGGCTTTTGGCCCCTGAGATTCTCCTCCAGGCAGAGCACCTGGCTCTGGACTCTGCATCAGGCCCCTGACTGCTACTGCTGAACAGATGCTCATACACCTATGGTAGGGAGGAGTGGGTGGAAGGGTGGACCAGAGGCAGCTCTGGCCCCTTGGGTCACTGATCTGAGAGAATGGAGCCTAGAGATGCCAGACAGACCCTCAGTTTCCCCTAGAGATGCCAGACAGACCCTCGGTTTCCCCCTTGGCTGGATCAGATGGCAGCACATCTCCCAGCAAGCCAGGTTAGAGCCAGGGATGGCCCTATCCTAGCTAGGCCCTGCCTGTGGAGTCTTGAGCAGACGTGACCAGTCCCCTAGGAACCAGGAGGGAGCCCCGGACATGGCTAGACAGCAGGGCTCTGAGATCCACCCTGGACCTTGGCAGTGTTTCTTCCTCTCACTTGGTACCGACTAGCTACCCTGGGCCTCAGGCAAGCAGCCCGGCAGCAGCAGGAAGGGAGTAGGCAGAGCAGGGTAAGGGAAGGAGCACTGTTCCAGGAGTCCGGAATTCTGGATTATGTCCTGACTCTGGTCCTGACTTCTGCTACTGAGGGAGGGCCATTTCCTGTCTCTGGGCCTTGGTCTCCATCTGGGCTCTGTCAGGGCCCCTCCAGTCCTCATGCAGGCCAAAGAACATAGGACGGAGGTGCAAAAGTCACCCAGACCCTACACGGGCAAGTCCTGTCGCATCTCTGCAAAATAGGCGGTGACCGAACCCATCCCACAGATATGTGTTGTGAGGCATAAATTGTACAGTATGCTTAGCACTGGGCCTGGCTCTAAACAGAAATAACTATTTTTCATATTTTTGGAGTCAGCGAGGGAACATCTTGTCCCCATATTTCTTAGGAGGAAATGGAGGCCCCAGTGGGAAAAAGACCTGCCATAAGTATTCCTAACCAACAGTCGGACTTGAACTTGAGTCCTCTAACTGCAGGCTGTGTCTTCTAACTGCCATGGCCCTCTGTCCCCTGGCTCCCTGCTTCCCTCTGCTCTGCAAGCAGTGCCTCCTACGGGGGACCCTGCAGGGGACAGTGCTGGCCCCTGCCCCCCGACTTCTCTCCCAAGTGTAAGCCTGGCTTTACTTGCTGCCATTCATGAACCAAATGGCCCTCCACCTAGACAGACCCCCTGCAGGATCATTTCTCCCTTGGCCCACTTTCCACCGATTCTGCCCCCCACGCTCACTGCCCTTAGTGGGACAGGCCTCGTGGGGACCCTTCCGATGGCATGTTCTCTGTGGTACCCTGCCCAGACCCTGTAGGACCCTGAGGCACTTGGGTGTGTGTGTGCGAGTGTGTACATGTGGGCTGTGCAAGGTGGGATGTGAGTGGGCTGGCACAATGCTTCCCAAGCTCTGATTCCCCCTGTACCCCCCACCGCTGCCATGGCCCAGGAACTTGGCCCTGGCCCTAGTTCTTTTCTTTTCCATCCCATCGACATGGGGTATAGCTTGTGTTCCCGTTCCCTCTCTTAGCATGCTGGGGCTGTGCTCAGCGACCTCTGGGGCTCCCGCCCCCAGCCACCAGCCTGTGGCGGGCAGGCCAGCTCTCGAGTACCACAGGCGTGTTGCAGATGGGCACACACGTGCTGGCTCGCATGCCTGCCATGGCCCTGGCAGGAACGGTCCCCCGCCATGCAATCGGCTCATTCTCTCCACATCCCAGAGGCAGGCCTGGCTCCTTACTGCCCGCCACCACCAGGCAGAGCTGCCAGGCTTGTGGGCACAGGGGAGGCAGTGAATTAGCTGTCGTGGGGGGCAACAGTCAAATCCAGGATGGGGCGGGAGGGCCCGTCCAAGGCAGTGCCCATACCCTGAGCTAAGCTCTCCAAGATTCCAAGCGGGTGTGTGCATAAGAGAGAGTTGCCAAGGAGACCTTTGGGTCTTCTCCCTCCTCTCCAGCCATCTCTCTGGCACCAGGTCCTGCGTGTCGTGCCGTGTCCCACCTTCCTGCACGGGGTCTGGGCTGGGGAGGACAAGAGGAGGCAGGAGGGAGAGAGGGAGAAATAAAGGGGCGGGGGAAGGCACTGGAAGGATAGGGAGGATTGAGAAGAAAGCACTTTGGGGAAGGAGGAAAGTGGGGTAAAGGTGGGAAAGAGAAAGGAGAGGAGGAAGAGGAGTGAAAAAGAAGACAGAGGTAGGAAAGGGTGACCAAGAGGGGTGGGGGGCGGGATGGAGTGGTGCAGGGCTAGGTCGCCCTTGCTCTCTGAAGTCACACAGGTCACCTCCATGGTTGCTGTCAGAAACAGGGAGGGAGCTGGCCATGAGCCTCTGACCCTCTTGTCCCCCTAGATCTTCCAGTGACCTGAGGGCAAGACCTCCAGACAGGTGTTCTGCATTCTACCTGCTTCTCTTCACCAGTGGGGGGCTGGGGCTGGGGCCCCGAGCCCAGGAACTGGATGGTCAGGCCAGCTCCCAGCTGAGCAGAACTTTCACCTCCTTTGTCTGGAACTTCAGACTCCCATTCATATAGCCACAGGGACCCGTTTGCCATTTGTTTAATGTATTAACTTCTAAAGCCTCATTAAGTGAGCTGAGAGGTCTCTGAGCCCTCTCATCCCAGCCCCTGTCCTTTGTCCTACAGGCATTGCTTGGACCTGGCTGGGGCCAGGTGATGCTCAAACCAGGAACTCAACTCCAGTGGGACTGCAAAGTGCTAGGAGCAAAGACATGATACGTGCTTCCACGATTCAGACAGAGCAGAGTGAGGAGAGAAGGTTTCTTTCTGAGTCTCTTAATAGTAATAATTTCCCATCTCTGAGCATTTACAGAGTGTCAGCGGCTATGCTCATCTGCTCATCTCCTTCCTCCTTAAACAGCCCGGGAGATAGGGAATATTGCAGATGAGGAAACTGAGGCACAGAGAAGTTAGGCAACTCATCTAAAATCCCACAGCCTATAAATGGTGGAGCCCCTCTCCTCTCCCCTGGACAGTGACCGAGGTGGCCTCAGAGGTCACTAAGGTCTGTTGCAACACCTTCATGAATGGATGCCTCTCCCAGGAAGGGCTAGAGGGTCTGGGCGGGATGGTGGCCGTGCGGCCCTTCCCCCACTTCCCCTGCATCTGCCTCTCACCCCTGGCAGCCTCAGCTTTCCATGCCCAGCCCGCTCCCACCAGCTGTGCGGCCCCGAGCAAAGGCCTCTCTTCTCTGCCTCTGAATTGCAACGTTGGCGGCAGGAGCAGGAAGCATATTGTGCGCAGAAACAAAACGGAGTGGTTTTTCCTTTTTCTGAAGGTGGTAATGGTGCAATTAGTGGCTAAGCCATTACCCCTCCTCCCTAGCTCGCCTCCTCTCCCTCCCCTCGGCCTCCCTCCTGTTTCTCTCCTGGGAAGAAGTGGCTACGTCCTGAGTTGGAGAGCCAATCCCATCATTCTCTCCCACCCCTGATGCCCAGGGAGAGGGGCAGAATTGTGGGAGAGGGTAGCCAGACGTCTCCAGGGGCCCCAGGCCCCAAGGTAGTGAGTCAGGGACCCGCTAGGGTTGGGGATTACCAAGAAGTGGACAATATGTTCAGCAAGTGAGGTGACCAGTAAGGCAATTGGAAGGTTCAGAGGGGTGGGTTAGCAGCTCCGAAGGTTGGGATCTTGGACCCTTTTATCTCACCTGGGCTCCTTGTGGGCAAATGCTGGCATGAGACCTCAGCCTGGTGGGCTGTGAAATGAGCTTGAGTGGAGGAGGTGGGTGTGAAATTCTGAGTCCAAGCGAGAGTGATGGGGGTGGTCATGGTCCCGCTTTAGACCTTCCTTTTCCTCTTCCAGAAACTAAAAAGAGGCCTCATGTTTACATACTTCCCAAAGGCTTCCACAGCCCTTAACCCACTCCCTCTTCACAGCCTTCCTCTGCAGTGGCAACTTTGTTCTGTTTTGCAGAAAAGGACGCCGGAGGATCAGAGAGGGGCAGTGACTTTCCCAGGGTCACACAGCTCACAAACCGCAGAACTGGAGTTGAACTCAGATCCTTAAACTCCAACCATTTTCCTTCCAAACCACACCTCCCCCACCCCCAGGCTTGAGTGAGATCTTGGGGCCATGGATCTGGCTGCTGCCCTGAAGAGTTGAACTTGGCAGGGAAAAAGGGGAATGAGAAAGAGAGAATGAGGATTTCAGGGCAGGCCCATGGCCACTCCCCTCCATGCCAGGCCATGTTTCCCTCCGCACTGCCGCCTCCGCCTCTTTCACCTTGACTTGAAGCACAAGCAGAAACTGGGACATGAGCCCCAGGAGACCAGATCTCCATGGTCCCTCTGGGGGCATGGAATGGAGGAGAGGGGTGGGGGTGAGCGGGCCGGCAGGGCCGTTCCCTCCAGAATCCCAATGTCTCCTCTGCACTTGTCCCTCAAGCTAGAGCACCAGTGGGATGGACAAGGTGGCAGAGAACGAGAACACAATAAGGAAGACAGAGACAGAGGCAAAAAACAAAATACAGAGGGGAGCAGAGAGACAGTTACAGACTACAGTGATCCACTGGGAGAGAGATCCCAATGAATTAGCCATCGCTTCCTGTAAACCTTGGAACCCGGCTGTTGCCAGGGCAACGGGGCAATACCTGTCTCTCCAGAGGAGATGAAGTTGCCAGGGTAACTGCATCCTGTCTTTCCTGGGGACCATCCCAGAATGTGGCACCCACTGGACGTTACCATGGCAACTGCCTTTTTGCCCCACTTAATCCCATCCTGTCTGCTACAAGGGACCCACAGTTGGAGGTGGGGGAGGTGGGGAGAGAGACGATCACTTGTGGATTAAGTTTGTTCTTCTCCCCCTCCCCAGGCTCCTTGGTCAGTCCACCACCGTGGGGGTGCCGGGTCCACCCGCCCCTGGGCCCACACAGGCCTGCAGCATTGTGTGCGGCTAGGGCCAGGGCGTCCGGGAGCAGGTTTTGCAGTGGAAGGCAGGCAGGTGTTGGGGAGGCAGTTACCCGGGCAACGGGAACAGGGCGTTTCGGAGGTGGTTGCCATGGGGACCTGGATGCTGACGAAGGCTCGCGAGGCTGTGAGCAGCCACAGTGCCCTGCTCAGAAGCCCGGGGCTCGTCAGTCAAGCTGGTTCTCGGCTCTCACTCGGCAGCACAGGCAGGCGAGTGGCCCTTAGTTCCAGGAGCAGAGCAGCAGAGCCCCAGTCCTGGTCCTCCAGCCCCAAGCCTCGCCTGCCCACCCAGCGCCAGGATGGCCACCATCACCTGCACCCGCTTCACGGAAGAGTACCAGCTCTTCGAGGAACTGGGAAAGTGAGTTGCACCTCAGAGAGTTCTGGAGGGTGCAGGGGGTCAGCGTCACGGGCCGGGAGTGTGCACCTGCATGCTTCCTGTGCACGCACAGGGAGGAAGTCTGCATGTTTGAGGGGACATTTGCCCAGAGCTGGGTGTAGGCATGTTCACGGGTGCAAAGAGGTGCCAAGGCCAACCAGCTGAGTGTGTGTGTAGGGGTGAAGGGCTAGTGGTGCACGCCAGTATGCACGCACGCACACAAGCATACACACACAGACACACGCACCCGAGTGCACACTACTGGGCACACACAGATTTCTAGACACTCAGGGTTAAAAAAGGATCTTCCCAGGCAGCTAAATCCGGGGCCAGAACCCCCTGCTGACTTTCTCGGGAGGTGTTCATCTGGCCTCAACTTGGACACCTCTGATGGGAGAGAGTTCGCCATCTCCCAGGTAGACCCTCCTGACTTCAGGCACCACCAGCAACTGTGCAGAGTGGCCAACTTCTCTGTGAAAACACATCCCCTCCCTCCCTCCTTCCCTCCCTCCTCCCAGCTCCTCTTAGAGGGAGGGCATCAGTATAGCAGGGGTGAATAACTAAGGGCCTGTGGGGCTCCCGGGGTGTGGAGAGGCAGGGAGGGGCACTCGGGCAAGTTGGGGGGAGCACTACCATTTCAGGGGCTAAGTGGTATACCAGCTCCGGTTCCTTGGCAGTGTTGTCCGGCCCCAGAGCTCATTTTATGCCCCCTGATGACTGGTGTGGAGAGAAAGGTGTGAGGATGGGGGAGAGGAGAGCCTCTTGGGGTCGTGGAGTGTCAGAAAAGCATCCTAGACTCTCCCAGATCGGTCCAGGGAGGCCCCAGGGATGGCTCAGGGGAAGGGTACAGCTTGGAAGCAGACTTCGCCCCTTGGGCAAAGCAGCTCCCCTGCCCGGGGTGGTCTTGGCCAGGGCAGCAGGAGTGCTGGGGAAAGGGGCGCCGGGAGCAAATCTGCGCCAGTGTGCAGTCCAGAAGGGCACATACCAGTGTGTCTTTTGATGTGTGCTGTATAAGGACTGACTCTGGGGTACACGTATGTGCTCCAAGAGTGTATGCAAATGTTCACACGGGTGCACCGGCAGGAGGTGCTGGCATGAACCACATGTGGAGGGCCTGCAACTGTGACAGCGTGCAAGGGGCCCATGGGGTACCGTGGACCGGTTCGCACGGGGGTGCGGGCGTGAACGTGCGTCACTGTGTGTGCACACGTGTGGCAGGTCAGAGCTGCGTGCACGTCAGCCGGAGACGTGTTTGAGGCCTGGGTCTGTGCAAATATGTGTCTGTGTAAGGATGTGTGTATGGGACTTGGGCAGAGTGGTATCCCTTGGAGGTCCGGACATGCACATTTGTGTGGGGATGGGGGGGGCATACACATGGGAAGGTTTATATGCGTGTGTGTGAGGCCTGGGCCAAAGGCTCGGGTGGGAGTGTGGGTGTTGAAGGCATGTGTGAGCTCATGCTGGTGTCTGCATATGTGTGGGAGGTGGGCCTGTGGCTGTGTACAAGTAGGCTGCCTGCACACACACACACACACCACACACACACACCCTCTCACACTCACATACCAGGCTATCCTGGCACTCCCAGGTACATACCAGGTCCCTTGTACAGGTACACACCCACGTGCAGGCATGTAGTCATTCTTGCCTGCAGACTCACTGTGCTTCTGAGTGTGTTTCTGTGCTGGGGGCAGGGGCGGGCTGTAGGCACGAGATTCTCTGGAGGTCTGATATTGTCTGCTGTAGGGCGCAGAGCCCCTGCCTGGCGGGGTTCCCGTGCTCCCCCCTCCCGGAACGCCAGGGTTCCCCCATTAGCTGGGAGCTGCCTTTCAGGGAATGGCCGAGGCTCGGTGCTGGGAGGGCTGCGTCACATAGTACAGGGAAATGGAGTTGAGATGTGACTCAGGCCCTTCAAGTGAAAATAAAGTGATGTTTTGCCCCAAGAGGAGATGGATATCATGAAGACCGGATGCTTGGTGGAGGGGAGAGGGGGCGACTTGGTGCAGAGAGCCTTTGCGAGTCTTCTCGACCCCACTGCCTGCCAGGACCGGGGCAGGGGCAGAATTCCAGAGGACAGGGAGTCCTGGTGTAGCCATGGCAGGCAAAGCGAGGGTGGCAGGTACGGCTAGTCCGTGATGGATTGATTTCAGACCTCTTCCTTTCGGAACCATAAGGGCTCCTAACCTTTTTTAGGTCGCGTATTCCTCCAGGAATCTGATGAAAGCCCAAGTCTACATTCTCCGGAGAAACACACAGATCTACAAAATGTTGCGGACAATGTCAGGAGCTTGCAGGACCTTAGGAAGACTGGGGATGGGCCTGGGCTGAAGGATGCTTGTAATGGGAGGGAGTGAGGCTTCCCGCCTCTGATGCAGGGGTTAAAAAAGCCAGGGTACCTCAGGGAGCAGCTGGGACTTGTGGTCTGCAAGCCAGGCACCCAGTGGGGCAGGTAGGGGCAGTGCCCAGACCATGACCCAGGCCCTGGAGCTCATCACCCATAGCTCTGTGACACTGGCCACATGACGCACTCTTTTCCCCCTGTAGTCTGGAGATAAAAGCATTTGCTGTGAGGATGCAGTAAGATGGCACGCGTGAAGACCTAATGACAAGCCTGACACACAGTGGGCCTTCAGCAGGGACTACTGTCGGGATCACTGTTGTCCAAGGCGAGGCAGGCTGAAGCCCAAGGCTGGGGACTGCCACAGGTTTACCTTTTGTCTGGACTTGGCCCAGCTTGGGGGAAGGGCCTGACCCAGCTCCCCTTCTGTGGGGAGAAGCCAAGAAGATGTCTGCAGGGCCCAGCCTTCCACTGTGGACCCACAATCCCCGGCGGCCTGGACCCTGTGGTCAGCCCCCAGAAGCTGAGTCCCCATTCCAGGAGCCCACTTCAGATCACTGGCAGGGCGACTTGCCAAGGCAGCTGGCACAGTCCTGCAAGGGAGCAGGGAAGGCACTGGAGGTCCTTCTGCAGGGCCCTGAGCTGCCTGGCTGGAGAGGAGCTGCCTGGCTGGAGAGGAGGGCACGTGTCTGGAGGGCTTCGTGGCATCCCACTCAGTGAGCCCTGGCTTGTGACTGCAGGCCTTCTAGGAGTCCAAGGCAGGGCTGGCTATGGATGTAAGAATAGCTGCTGCTTTCCCACCTGATGGGCAGCCAGCTGGGTGGGGAGTGATCCTGAGTCCCAAGGGCCCTCGGCAGTGGCTTCTGAGGCCCCTCGGTGCTCCTGGACAAAGGTCCCACTCTGCATAGGGTGCACATAAGTAGGATCTTGATTCCAGGTCCCCTAGAAGGTTAAGGTGGAATCCAGAGACTGGTTCACTCACTCCTCCCTGACCCCCACCCTTCTTCCTCCCAGAAGATACAAGAAATAAAAGCCCATAGGAGCACCAGAGCTTGTTGGGAAGCCAGCTGTGGTAATGGCAGCTTCGTGGTCAGAGCGGGTCTGGGCAGCCGAGCCAGAGCTCCGGGCAGAACCCAGGATGTGGGAGGAAGGGATCTGGTTCTAGGAGGCAGAGAAGGAGGATGCCTCCTCCAGCCTTTTGACATTCTCTGGGCTTTGGATCCCACTTCCAGGAGAGGTGAGGGAGGCAGAGAATTGCTCTGCAGCCTGTGTAATCATGGAGTGGTCCAGAAGGAGGTTTTACTTGAGAGAAGGAGAGCGAGGGAGGGAGACCAGATAGAGGGCAGCCTGCTCTTCTCTAGAAACTGGGATATGAAATCGACTGGAGGGCAGTGTTGGGCTGGGGGAGGGGCAAGCCAGGTGGGCAGAGGGACGGGCAAGAGCTGGTTCTGGAGCTTTCTGCCCCTTTTACCCGAATGGTGTGTGTCAGGAACTGGGCCTGGGCGGGGGGACCTGGGGCCCAGAGGCTGCTTCCCACACTGAGGTACCAGGAACCCGGATGCTGTGGTTGCCTCACGGGAGACAAGCTCTAACATCCACCAAGCAACCCCTCCTTCCCTGGCTGAGCTATCAGGAGGCTCTGTAGGGTAATGCTGGGGAGAGAGAACCCCCAAAGATGGGGGTGTGCTTTCATTTTGCTTCTAATAGCCTCTCACATTCACAGAGCTCTGGGGTCAGTGAGGCAGCTCTCCATCCATTAGCTCTGAGGAAGGCAGAGGGCTTCTGCACCGTCAGACAGAGGAACAGCTGAAGCTTGAGGAGGGGGAGGCCCAGTGTGCAAGCGTCCGGCATTTGGGGGGGCAGTTCATGAGAGGGACCCCTCTTGCTGTTGCGTCCAAGGAACACTGTTAGGGCAGAGGGGCCGCCGCTTCTGGGCAAGAGAATTCTGAGCTGAGGCTTATTTTCCAGTCATGACTCTGCCTCGGAGTTACTGGACCACCCCGTGTGGATCCCCTGTCCTTTGTGAACCCCAGCTTTACCATCTGTGAAATGGGATCAGAATAACTCTGCAGATGCTGAAATGCCCCAGTAGAGGTGCTACCCTCTTTAGCTTCCCTCTGTGGAAGGCACACTTGGGAAATTTCCGACTCCCAGAACATCAAACTGGGAGGACCCATACACTGTCTATTTATAGCCTAGATGGTGGAACCAACACCCAGAGAGAAATAGCCCCAGGCCATAGGAAGAGGCTATGCTAAAGTCAAAGTAGGGGACCAGATCCTGTGCAGGGACCGAAGACCAAGGATGGGATGCTGGGTTAGGGGTGAGGGGCAGGGAGGTCCTCAAGGTGGAGGGTGCAGGACCAGGGAAGGGGACAGACTTTCCTTCCTCCCCCTCCAAGCCACCCGAGAGGCAGGCACGCACGCACATGTTCTGGTGCGTGCCGCAGCCCTCCGCCCCCACACAGCCGCCCCCACACAGCCCGAGACACACTGACACTCCACCGAGCCTCCCTCCTGCCCGCCCGCCTCCCCACACAAGCACACAGTGACACCGCTGCCAGCACCCCTGCAGTCTGGGACCCCGGCCTTCCCTGTGTGGGGAAGGCGAGCCTCGGAGCCCAAAGCCTGCTTCCTTGTTGCGCATGCGCGGGTTCCGACAGAGAGTCCGGCACGAGTGTCCCTCCCAGCGCAGGGAGAGCAAGATGATGCTGACTGGGCTTCTGAGTGTCCCTCAGGGTGGGACCAGCACAGGACCTGCTCCCCAACCCTGCCCTCCCCCATTTGTACGCCTCTCCCTGTGCCAGAGTCCACCTTCTTCTGCACGCAGGCTGCCTGTATTGCTTTCTCTTTGGAGCTTCTCTGGGGCACAGTAGGAAGCCTGCCCCTTCCCCGCCCCAGGCCAGGCCAGCGCAGACCCCAGAGTAGGTCCCCACCAGCTGAGGCCTAGCCCAGGCTTTCCAGGATATTACTGCTCCCAAGATGTCTGTGCTGGAGAAAGTAGAGGGCCTTGGGGATCACATAAAAGGAGGAACATGTCTGTGCCTCTTGGATCCATGCAACAAGTGTTTCCTGAGCACAGCCCTGAGCCTAGCCCAGGATGTCCCATAGGCAAGGCTTATGCGGTCCCTGCCCCTTGAGGCTCACAGCCTAGTGGAAAGTGGGCATGAGCTGGGAGGAAGGGTCGGATGCTTAACCGACTAGGTCACCCAGGCGCCCCCAGAAGTTATTACTTAAATGCAACTAGGTAAGGACTACGAGCACAAACACAGAGCTATGAGATGCACAGACACAGCTAGTTGGGATGGGGAAGGTATCAGGGAAAGCTCCCCCGAGGAGGTGACACTGGGGAGCTGGAGGTTGAATCAGAGTTAGTCAGAAGGAAGAAGATGGAAGAGTGTGCTTCAAAGTGGGAACAGCACAGGCAAAGGCTCTGAGGTGTGTTATTTAGCCCCAGGGAGGTTGGGGATTCTGCTCTTCTTAGGCCTGCTCAGTCTGCCCCCGACTTTTGGGTGCTTAGGGCCCAGAGAAAATTGTAAAAGCCTTTCCTAGATGATCTTAAAGAGGGAGCCTGGCAGGGTGGGGCAGTTCTGGAAGCCAAGCCAAGGGAGGGAAAGCTGAGGAGCCGGAGGACTTGAGCAGGAAGAAAGGACCCCTCTGAGAGGGCTTGAGGGAGCATGTCCTCTCCTCTCCTCTCCTTCCCCCTCTCCCCTCCCGTCCCCTCTCAGCTGGTGTCCTCTCCTGTGCAGAGCCAAAGTGGAGAGGAACACAGAGGTGGAGCTCAGCTCAGCATAGGCAGGACTTCTGAATTATGAGACCCGCTCGTCTCCCACCACCACGCCCCAACTCCAGGCCCCCAGATGGACACGGCCTCAGGAGGCAGGGAACACTGTGGCCCCAGACAGGCACACACTCACAGCCCTCCCCACCCCTTGCCTCCATCTTCCTCCTGCCTTCGCTGGTGAGATGGCACAAGCATGCAGTGGGAGATGGTTTAGGGGCCAGAATATCCTCAGGTTCACTCGGAATGGGGAGTGCTCCTTTGTCCTTCGGATCGAGAACTCAGGCCCAGAGAGGGCCAGGGTCCTGCGCAAAGTCACACAAGCCAAAGACATACAAAAGTAGGGCACTCCAACCTCTTTCCAGTCTGGCGCTTGGCCCCCTTAGCCCTTGGAGCCTCTCTCTCTGAACCTCTGGAAGCCTTCAGGGTGTGCAGGTTCATGTAGCCTGGGAAGAAAGCAGACCTTCCGCATCGCCCCCTGCTCTGTCTGCTCTGGTCCTATCTCCAAGGTCTGAGAATATTTTTCAAGTTCCCTTTTTGTAACCCATTCAAGAAAACCCATGCACAGCCAAAACAAGAAATATGTTGGGACTTCTGTTGGTTCAATGTTCCCCTCAGCAAACAGAATCTTCCGGTTCCCAGGCCTTCTGTGTCCCCCACGAGACTTCTGCTGGGTTGGCATGGGGTAGGTCTGTGGGGTAGGGGACAGCTCAAAGACACCGAGTCCCTGCCGCATCTTCTGGAGCCTGGCCGTGGGTGGCTGCAGCCTGGGATGGGAGGAGGGAGATGTGTGGCTTCAGTAATAAGGTCCTAGAATTTTCTGGCTGTAAAATGCTGTCTTTTGTGGAGTTCTGGGCAGAGCTGCTATGGTGAGCTGGGGAGGAGAGAGAGAAAAACCAAACAAATGGGGTCTCCAGCCCCCACAGGCCCTCTCTCCTCTGATCTGTTTGCCATTTGGGGACCTGAATAGCTGTGTTTTGTTTGTTATTTTAAAAGGGCATCACCGCTTGAAAAGAAATAACTAAGGGAGAGTGGGTTTAGAATTGACCCACAGCTGATTTCACAAATAGGCAAACTGAGGCCCAGAAAGGTGAAGGGATTTGCTTAAAGCTCTCAAAGGTAGGTGTTTTGGAAACAGAGTATCCCTTCTGTTTCTCAGCAAACCTAATCCCAGCTTTTTAACTTTTCAGGAAATCTAGGACTCCTCAGAGAATCTCATCTGACCCACAGGCACTTTTCCTAGAAAAATGCACACTCATGACAACCAACAGAATGTGTGTATCATTCCCGCAGATCCCTCTGCCCTAAAGCCCACAGACCCCAGGTGAGGGGCCCCTCTGATCTGAGAGGAGGGGTATTGGAGAGAGCAATGGACGATGAGTTGGGAGTCCTGGGTTCAAGGCCTTGGCCTCAGTTTCCTCATCTGTGAAATGGGGAAAGGGTGGACCTCAATGGGAAGATATCACTGGTCACGGCAGCTCCTCTTGCAGCCACATGTGGCCCACATCCTGGCCCCTTGGTGGAGCTGCTCTGGTGGCCGGCCCCAGCTCTGTCCCTTCCCCCAACATTTTGCCTCCATCTACTCTGGCTTCCACACCCCTAGGCCTTGCTCTCTGCTGAGTGATCAGATCAGCTAACCTGGGCTGTGAGCTACTGACCACCAAGGGGTTCAGGATACTAATCCTCTCATAGATAACAGGTCTGCCTGCATTTAACTGGGAAGTTTCTGGAATCACCCCAGCTCATCTCAGAGAGGGAGAATGCTTAGGTGTCTTAACTGAGAGTGGGGAGACTTTCCTCGGGAGATCAGATTTTGGTTATGAGCTGCCTGTCACGTAGCATCCAGACAAGATGATGAGTGGCTAGAAACTCTGGACTGGAATTCTGGAAAGAGGAGGGGTTGTAGAGATGCAGGTTTCAATTTTGTATGGCAGTCCGTGGCTTGTGCCATTTGCACGGGTGGTGGGATCACAGAAAGCTTTGTGAAGTTGATGAACAGAATAATGCACAGACACAGAACCATTTTATTGACAATATAAGGGTGTTCATGACCACCCAGGGCCTCCCCAGGGATTCCCAGCTAAAGCCCAGGTGGAGGAGATGGAAGGAAGTGATAAGAGGGCAGAGGAGAGAGAACAGAGGGTAGTGATCTTGGGGGAGAAGAGGCGGGGTGCCAGAGAGAGTGCAGCCACCTAGAAATGAAAGGGAAGCTGGGCCTCCAAGCCTGAGGTCAGTGAGGCCAGATGTCGCCTGGTGTGGGGCAGGCAAAGTGGATCAGGTCCATTGGGGCTGCAGGGGCTTGGGGGGGCATTGGGTGGGCGGGCCTGGCACAGCTTCCTTCCAGGGAGCCCGGGGGTGGGCACCAGATTGTGGTGGGTTCATGAAGTGTGGGAGGTGGAAAGAGGAGGCAGCGGATGTCGGACACTTGTTCTGGAAGTTTGGCAGCAAAGAAGGAGGAAGGAAGTGGCCCAAGCTGTTGGGTCGAGAGAAAGGTTCGTGGTTTTTAATTTAAAAACTTTGGGGGAGCAGGATGATGATTTTTCCAGAATAAGGGAGACATGTGTGCGTTTGAGGAAGCAGCCAATGAAGAGAAGACCCAGTAATTATCAGGACCCCTGACAATTCAAGGGTCCGGTGTGGAGGGGAGTTATCTCCAAAAGGCCCCCATAAACAGTCTTCTGCCTGCTGAGACCCAGGGGCCTGCGCTGGGCTCTGGGCAGCTCAGAGTAAAGGTGGGGCCATTTACTTTAGAGGAAATTGGCAGGAAGCAGTCTTGGGTAGTAGGAACCTCTTCCCAACCCTGTGTAGGAGAGACTTCTCACAAATGTCCCAGGAAGAAGTGTGGCTGAGGGTCCTCATCCCTATCTTGCAAATGGGGAAACTGAGGCCCAGAGGGTAAACAAGCTGGTAGCCACGCTGGGTGAGGACCCAGCTCTTTCAACTCCCTGTCGATTGTTCCCAGGCTCACCTGGCTTCCACGTCAGCACTTTGGGCTGTTTTAGGCCAGCAAGAGTGGTGAGCCCCCTGTGGGCTGACAGCCAGCAACTCCCAGGACACTGAGCCTGCCAGGCAGCCAGAAAGCAATTTCCCAGTGTGAATCTTGCTTTTCACGGCCCATTAGCACATTCCCTATGTTCTTAGCCTTGCTGGACCCACTCTCAGAGCGCCCTCTCCATCTGTCTGTTGGAGGGCAGGGCGGGGCCTCCCTGCCTGCTTGTGTCCACACCCATGGGGCAGGGTGCTCTACCCTGGGTTGCAGCCCCTTTCCCTCCTCACCGTGGCCTCCGCAACCTCCTCTCCTGGATTTCCTCTTCCCCGAGCTTGGCAAACAAGGTCCATTTTGTTTCTGATGATGCCAGCTGTTCTCATCACTTCATAGATAATGATGCCTATAAAAGGCGTTTCTCGGGCATTTACTAGACTCCAGGGGCTGTGCTAAACCCATCACATACCTTATTGTATCTCACTGAATCCTTGGAACAACTGCACAGGACCAGTACTGTTCTCATGTACATTTTGCAGGGGAGGAAACAGACTTTCGGAGGTTAAGTAGCTTGCAGGTAAGTGGCTACCCCGTGATTTGAACTCTGGTTGGCCCGGCTCAGGAATCCCTGTTCTTATCCCCATAGAACTTCCCTCTTCAACATGGTAGTCACTAGCCACATACATCTGCTCAAATGAAATAAAATTAACAATTCAGTTCTTCATTCCTACTAGCCAGCTTTCAAGTTCTCTATAACCATATGAAGCTAGCGGCTGTCACATTGGACAACACGGAATATTTTCACCGTCACAGGATATTCTGGTAGAGAATATTACAGATGGAAAGGGCTCATTCCCACCCAAACCCCCATGTGGCAGATGAAAGAAAGTGAGGCCCGTGTTGGGGCAGGCCCCTGTCCAGGACCTCCCAGCGGGGCTGAGAGCTGAGATCCTGTCCCTCCTGTGTCTGTCTGTCTCACACACACATGCTTCCCGGCCCACGTTCTGTGCTTGCTGATGTGGATGTATATTTCATACCCAGGGTGAGACACGTGCGCTTTGTCACACCCAGAGCCCCATGGAATCTCACACACAGGGCATTGCCCAGGCTGGCCGCCCACAGCTGTGGGCAGACAGGCCCCCTGGACCCCTTGTCACCCAAGAACACCTTCACGGACCCTCCTGGGACCATCTGTGGACGCTCACACTGGGTTCTCACACGCAGGCCTCGTCCCTTCCTCTCAGGACCCCCGGTCCCAGCCTTCCACCCTGAGCTCCCCACCTTGGCCTCCTCCCCTCCCTGCCCTGCGCCCTTTCCAAGTTCCTGCCCCGCCCCCTGCTGCCCACCTGCTCCGCTCAGGGCCTCAGGGCCTCAGGGCCGTGGGAGGACTGGGCTGGCTTTTTTGTTGTTTGTCAAGGCTGCTGGGCTGTGGCCACTTGCTCATGCAGGACGGGAATGCAGAAATAGGCCTTTTTAAAGCAAAAGATACCAGAGAGGAGGTTAGTCTCATTTCTGCTGCAGATTCTCCTCTGCCCCTTGTCTCTTGGCCCCCCAGCACCGTGGTGAGCAGGGTAGATGGAGACCCGAGGCTGCATAGGTCGGGGTGAAGTGCCTAGTTCAATATCCTGTTGAGGATAAGTCTGGGCTCACAGCTTTGTGAGCCCAGAGCCCCTGCTCTAGAGGGTCACAATTTCCTGCCTTTGGTGGAGTCAGAAGAGTAAGTGCAGGTGACCTGGATCCTCTTCACAGATGCACTAGGAATATGCCTGTTCACTCGAGGCCTCAGTTTCCCCATCTGTTAAATGGGGATCCTAATGTCACCTCCACAGTTCTGCTATGGTCTAGAAGGAGCTTAGTGGTGCACGTGCATTTAAAAGGAAGATACCGTCTGGGTGTGTGAGAGGCTGGTACCCTCTGCATCAGTAGCTCTGAACTGGTTTTGATAAGCTCCTCCCTCTGAACAGCTGCTAAAAGCTATGCATCCTTGCCCCAGAAAAAAATGCACATACCTATTCTCAGAGGCACAGGATGTCCTTCTGTGGGTACACGGGCCCTGTGGCTGCCCTCCCCATGTCAGTTCCCCTAACTAGAACCTAGTTAGGACGCCCAGTTAGGGGCGCCTGGGTGGCTCCGTTGGTTAAGCAGCTGCCTTCAGCTCAGGTCATGATCTTGGGGTCCTGGGATCAAATCCCACGCCAGGCTCCCTACTTAGCAGAGTCTGCTTCTCCCTCTTCCTCTGTGCTCTCTCTCTCTCTTGCTCTCTCTCAAGAAAATAAATAAAATCTTAAAAAAAAAAAAAAAAGGACCCCTAGTTAGAAGCTGGGATTTACACAAAAGCTTGGCACTGTGTTCTGAGAAGGAAGTTTAGCAAATGTACCTTCTCTTGTCTTACAGATGCAGCTCTTAGGTCCTCAGCTCCTAGGGCAGAGCCTAGGTTCATGGGGCTGCCAAGCTCCCCTGCAGAGAGTTGTATGTGACAGTCCCCATCAGTGCCGGCGTCAGAGCCTCTAGCAGGACACCCCCAGAGGGCAAGCAGGAGACAATCCCCTGGACCAAATGTTAAATGAAAATACAGATTCCTTGTGCCCCCACCTAGAAGCTCTGGTTTGGTTAAGTCTGGATAGGGCCTTGGTATATGTGTTTTTAAAATATCCCCAGGGGATTTCAAAGCAGTCAGTTTGATAAGCATGGGTCTAAGGTCTTTGCTTGGAACAGAATTTTTCATTTCGTTTTGTACTTTTCACTTAGAATTTGTTTCTTTAGTGGAGAAATTCTATCCATCCTGCCTTCCTTGCCTTCCTCCCCCTACTCCTCCCCTCCATCCCTCCAGCCCACATTATTTGAAAGCTCTGGACCAAACACCAGCTAGATGCTGGTGAGTGAGGCAGGACCCAGCCCCTGCACTCAGGAGTTCTCTGCCTGTGCCCCTGCTCTCCCTGGAGCTCTCCAACCTTTCCCGGATGAGGCCACTTTTAACATTCTCACCTGGGGCCTTTGGGGATTGTGATCTCCAGCTGGGCAGGGACCTGAAGGTCTTTGGGTCCATCCCCCTGTCTGGGTAGGGTGGGCACCTTTGAGAGACCAGTCGTGCCCTACCTTCTTCCGATGCCTGTTCCTGTTCCTAACACCCTGACATAATGTCCATTCCCCTGCCTCGGTCAGTCTCTCTCACTGTGAATTCAATCCACTTCTTATTTCTGCAAAGTAACATTTATGGAGGCCCTGTGTGTAGAAGACACGGGATACTAGGGCAGGGGACGTGGGAAAGAAAGTTACAGTCCTGTCTGTCAGGAATTTACCATCAGGTGGGAGGGACAAACAGGACAAACAACAGAGCAACTGTGAACTTGGGCTAGATGGGGAGGGGCGGAGCGCTCTGGGAACACAGATGAGGGCGTCCTTAACTTGGAGGCTTCCCAGAGAAGGAAACTCAGATCTTGCTGCTGTCCTGGGGTGGGAGGAGCAGGGGATTGTGGGGAAGGACAGCAAGGGCGCACCCCCCCCCACCCCAGGGAGGGTCCACTGTTACATGAGACGAACCACTTGCTGAGGAATTCTAGTGTAAGTGCATAGTTTGGTGCTTTCCAGTGCTTTCTTACAAGGTCACATTTCCTGGTCTCATGCTCATCTGCTGGCTCTTTCTTCCTTATCCCTCTCCAGTTTTCCATTCACTCCATTCATGAGGCTCAGACATGAAACCAGAGACGCTATGCCCAGGGTGTGTGCCGAGATGGCAGGCTTCCTGGGCTTGGACACGCCCTTGTGCGGAGGATAGGGCATCAAAGTCTGGAGGATGTGATGAAGGGTGGCCAGATCAGGAAGCTGGGAGTGGCAGGCTCCCTTGGGCGGAGGGGGGCGGGGGAGATGGGGATGGTGGCGGGGGGGGAGGGGCCAGTGTGTATGCAAATACCCGAGTTCTAGACCTGGCCCTACCGCTAACTATATGAGCCATCTTGACCGAGCTACGCTAGGGCTCAGAGTCTTCAGCTCCACTGCTGACGTCCGGAATCAGCACCTGCATTTTAATAAGACACCTTGGTGACTCATATACACATTAAAATTGAGGAAACCTGCCTATAGACCTGCTTCTTGCCATTAGTCTGTGGTTAGGGAACTAATGGCGGTGACAACCATCACGGTCTGGCTATTTAGGGGCCTCCTCTGTAACACGACAGAATTGCACTAGATGACCTTCATGGTAGGGGGGATGAGGTCGTTCCTAGATGCACCACCTGACCCTCCTTACACTAGGTTTGTTTTTCCAGATACTATGTTTACATTTTTTTTTTTTTTAGAATAAGGGACCAGTATTTAAAAATTGGGAAATTTCACATAAATATCCAGACTGCAGGCTTTTATCAAAATATTGAACAATTTGGGAAACGGGCCACCTTCCACATAATCAGTGTCCCCATGCAAAGCACAGACACAGCCCTCGCTCTAAGTGTTTCCCTACCGCTGGTGATATGAGGATTACAAATCAAACCCAGCGGCTGTTTCCCACCTGTCTCACTAGCAAAGATAAGAAAGTTTGATAACACACTGGGACAAGGGTGGAGGAAAATGGTCCCCTTGCAGACCGGGGAAAGTAAGTCGTTATGATCTCTAAAATGGATAATCTCCTATCATCTACGACAATCACTAATAACACCTACCCTTTGACCAAGTAATACCAGTTCTCGAAGTGGGTCCACAGACACCTGCACATGTGGGAAACATAATTCTAAGGCACATGTAGAAGGTTAGTCATTGTAGGGATGTTTGTAATATGCATGGAACTATGGATTGAACTAACCTAATTGCCCATTGGTAGAGGACTGGCTAGATGAATTATAGGACAGCCATTTGATGAAATAATGAGGAGCTCTGTATGTTCCAGTATGGAAGGAGTGTCTCTGAAATATTTCCTGAAAAAAGAAGGATGCAGAACAGCATGCGGGGTCCAAAGCCCTTTATGTGGTGGAGAGTATTTGCGAAAAGATGCTCAAGGAATGGAACACTGGCTGTCCCTGGAGTCGGGACCTCGGAGACTGCTGTACAGGGGTGGGAGGGAGCCTTCTTACTACCTACATTTTTTTTATCTTTTGAACTTTGAGTCATGTTGATGTGTTCCCTACTCAAAAGCCTGAAAACTAAAATCTTTCGGAGGTAAGATTCTGTGATTCTGACCCTACATGATTCTAATGTTTTACAACCTGGTGGACCCAAGTTCTTACACTTCTGGAAGGCTCATCCTTCACAAGGCTAAGGTCTCATAACCTGCAGGCGGGCGTTCTCCTGGGTCGCCAGCCCTGCCCTGTCCCTGAGTCAGGCTACTCACCCCTGTGAGCTGAGCAGCCCTGCAGGGGGTCTCCCTAGCCAACGAGGTACAGGTGCGTGAACCTTGGCACGTCCTAACGAAGCATGCCTTGGGCCCTTCCTTCCCTCCTTCACCTTCTCTGTCCTCCTAGGGGAGCGTTCTCAGTGGTGCGCAGGTGCGTGAAGGTGCTGGCTGGCCAGGAGTATGCTGCTAAGATCATCAACACCAAGAAGCTCTCGGCCAGAGGTAGGTGGCAGATCCATGCCTTGCTTGCCCCTCTGGGGCTCTTCTCCCCTCCATGCTTTGGGTTAAAAGCAGGACCTGGGTGTGACCCCCTGGGTGATGCTGCAGAGGGAGATTCTTCTTCCTGTGGGTATTATGAGAACAGACCCCTCCATTTTCCTTCCTCATGAGATCTAGACAAGAGGACACAGCCTCTCCGACAGGCCAGGCTCTCTGCCTCCTACCCAGGGTGAAGGCTAAGGTGCCAGGCGGGACTTCCTTTTCCTGCCCTTCTGCCACTTGCTTCTTTTCTCATCTCCAGACCTGTGCACCCACCATTCCCTTATCTGGCTCCTTACAAGGCTGACCCTCTTTCAACATTCAGGTTTCAACTCAATGTCACACCCTTTGAGAGAATTCCCAGACCCCTACATCTGAGGCCGTCTCCCCCATCTTATATCGGTTATTACTGTTTACCTTCTTTATGGCTTTCCCCCAGTCCCATTTGCTGGCTTGGTCCCTTACTTAACATGCATCTTGGCTATAAGCTCCAGCGGGTGGGGACGGCTCTCATTCCCTGCTATACCCAGTACCTAGGACAGCAGCCAGCACATCCTAGCGCTCTCCCGGTATCCAGTGAACTCTAGGGGCATCCTGCTTCAACCACACTGGTCCACCCTCTCATCCCTAACTAGTCCCTAGAACAGGGGCTCCCAACCTGTCCTCACCCTGGAACCCCTAGAGAGCTTTAAGAACTCTTGATGCTTTCCTCCCCACCAAGGGGTTGTGACTTCATCCATATGGGGTGTGACCAGGATTTGAAAAAAAAAAAAAAAAATCCCCAGGTAATTCTGGTTTAGAAGTGGTCCTAGACCAGCAGTGTCAGCATTACCAGGAGATTGCTAGAAATGAACATTCTTGTTTCCAGGCTTAAGAAATCAGGATCTGCATTTTAGCAAGTTACATTGGTGGTCCATGTGGATATTGGAACTTGGAAAGCCTGCCCAGGAGCCTGGCTTCTTGCCCTTAGCGTGTGGTTAGAGCAGTAATGGTAACATCCACGGTCAGTGTGTTGGGGAAAGTTATCTTCAAAACTCTAGTGCCTTCTCTGAATGGTGTCTAAGCTGCCTTGGGGACCCTTGGAGGTGGAGGGTGTCCTGCCGGGTGCGGCGGGTACAGGTGCAGCGCGGGAGACGTCATGCGAGGAGCTGGCGTCATGGCCAGGTGTTGATCTGGCAGAATGCATCTGTGTGGTGGCTGGTGCCCAGCAGGTGTAAGGTTCACAGAGTCTGGTACAGGATGTTCACACGGCCCCCCGCAGGCCTCCCAGCAGGCCCCATGTTGGACCGCGCATTGCCGTCTTTCATCTCTCTGGCTCAGTGCTGCTGGGAGCCCAGCACTTTCTCCTAGTTACTGAACTCCCCCGTGGGCAGCCAGTGTCCTGTGGGGAGAAGAGGCTGGATGTGTGGAGGGTGGTTCTCTGAGGGTCGGGGGCCGAGATGGCACACATTCGGCATGGAAGCTGGTGTGGACGGACGATACCGGTGGAAAGTCTGGAGCTGGAGCCAGGGGCAGGGAGCCAGGGTGTGTAGGGCGGCTGTGGGAGCGTGGCCTCACGTCCAGATGCTGGGACCTGCCTGGCTTCCTGTGGTGTGAGTGGCAATCTGGCGCCCTTTGTGTGCTTTGGGTCTCTTGTGATCAAAGGAGATGTCCCAATCCCTGAGATACAGGGCGGGGGCGGGGTGGGGGCAAGATTAGTGCCATGGCTTGGGGCGACTGGTTGATGTTACTACAAAATGAGGGAGGGTCAGGGTTCAAGGTCCTCCCTGGGCACTGGACCTCTAAAGCCACTTCACAGTATTCTCAGAGCGACACCTCTCCCTGCCTCCTGGTTCTCAGTCTCTCTCTCTCTCTCTCTCTCTCTCACACACACACACACACACACACACACACACACGCTCTGACAGGAAGAGACAGATGTGTATGGGAGGCAGTGGAAGGGGCACTGTCCCTTTTCTGGAAGGTGACTAAGCATTCCTTGGGCAGTGGGGACTCTGGGCAGCGCCAAGGGGAAATCAGCAAGTCCCCTGTCTTTGGCCATTTGTTGGGACTTTGATATCCTTACAGGAAGGCAGCCCAGGCCTAGCTGAGTGTGGAGGGTGCGAGAGGGGAGGTTCTCAGGGGAACCATCTCAGAGAAGTCTGCCAACTGCAAGGCTTCTCTCCCCAGCGGGAGAGGAGGAATAGAGCTGCTTCTAGCAGGTTCCTTTGTTTGCCACTTATGGTGCCTGGGGAGGGGAGAAGTTTGATGCTGAAGATTTGGCAACATACCCTAAGCTTCCCCTGCTGTCGCCCCTGGGGACTTTGGCAGCTCTCTGCAGGGGGGCCCGGCCCACCCGGAGTGTCCGTCCCTCCCTTCACCCCAGGGAGCTGCGGCTTCCCCTTCCCCACCCCAGTCAGCCTCTTGTTCTGTTGAGTGGCTCCCCAACCCAGGAGATTATTTTTTCATATGTATTTTAAAAATACCCTTTTAGATAAAATGCTTGTAGTGTAAACAATTTCAAGAAGTCTTAAGGACATGGAATGGAAAGTGAAAATTTTGCCTGTCTCAGGCCCTGCCAGATCCCCTCAGGAGCCTTCAAAAAAAGTGGCTGCCTTAGTTCCATCCTGGAGGGCTGGAGTCAGTAGGTGAGGCCCAAGCTCCTACAATGAAAAAACCCCGTCCGCAGCGACCATAGCTCGCTCGCTCAATGATAACCCCCTGTCAGGGGGCTCCGTAGGCTTCCCAGCCACAGCCTTAGCCAGTGCAGAGAAGAAACTCATTAATATTTTAGGGGATGCTGGGCACATGGATGTGGCTGGTGCAGCCAGGAGTGACTGGCAGGGGTACAGAGACCTCCATAGTAACCATTGGCCACTTGAGCGCTGAGAGATCACCTCCTTGGCTCCCGGGCACCCAGTCCCAGGACACTGGGCGAGAAGCGTGGCACGAGCTCATTCATGCTGCCTCTCAGCTTCAGGTTCATGCTCTAAGGATCCAAAGACAGATCCTTCTCATCTTCCTCAGCTTACTCCCCACCCCTGCCTGGCAATCTTGGCCCTTGGGATTATTCTTCCAACCTCCCAGGAGCAGAAACCCAGTTGAGGCCCTCTAGAGGGTGGGAGCATTTCCTCTTCCAAGACTTGGAGGTCTATTTTTTCACCCCTGGTTTCTGTTCCTCTGGTCAGAGTCCCACCTGCCCGGTGGAGCGCCCCCTCCCCCACCTCACTCTGCAGGTAGAGCCTTCCAGGCTGCCTGATTGTACTTCTCCTAATGCTCTGCCCTGCTGGCACTATCTGGCCCCAGGAGCTTCACCTTGAACCTTACTTTCACTTACCCTTGCCTGCCAAGTTCTTGGGCAGGGCAGGGCCCCTTAGCCCCAACACCCTGGAGGCCTACCCCTAGGGAGGGAGGAGGAAGGTTCACAAGGTATCATGGTGAGCATTAGGGACAATCCTTCCAGGTACTTGGGCTGGAGGAGTCCCTTGGGAATTTCACCATTGGGAGGCTGTTATCTATCTAGCTGAATAGATTGATTTGTCAATTAATTAATTATGAGAATGGGAGGCAATACGGTACAGTAATTTTGAACATGGGTTGAAATCCCAGTTCTGCCATCTCCTTGGACACGCTGCTTAGTGGCTCTGGGCCCTGGGGCATGGCTGTGACTGACAGACAAGGTTTTGCTTTCATTGCACCTGTTCTCTAGGGAGGAAGACTGTAAAAAACATTAAACATAGAAACAAGTGAGGTAATTTTAGGTAACAACAAGTTATAAAGAAAATGAGACCGGGTAGTGGGGAAGTGATGGGGCAGGAGGGACCCTCAGAAAAGGCAGCCAGGGGAGCTCTTTGAAGAGGTGATATTGTGCTGGACCAGCCTGAGGAGAAGGAGGCAGCCATGAGAAGACCCAGGGGAAAAGCATCCTAGGCAAAAGGTCCAGCAAGTGCAAAGGTCCTGAGGTGGGAAGGGGCTTGGTGTGCCTGAGGCCAGAAAGGTGGTCACTGTGGCTGAAGCTCCAAGGCCAAGATGAGGGAGGATCAGCGGGGTCTGCCTGGCCATGGTGAGGAGTTGGGGTTGCAAGTACAATGGGGAGTCTGAAGGGTTGCTGGAGAGTTTGAAGCCAGGGAGAGATAGAATCTAATTCATATTTTAATAAGAGGTCCTTGGCTACCAAAGACTATTGGCTGGAGTGCGGAGAGCATCCAGGAGTGGTTCCTCAGAGCTGTGGGTTCTAAAGAGGCTTGACCACCTTATTGAGTGACTTTGATAAAGGGACTGCTCCTTATCACTGGGCCTCAGTTTCCTTACCTACAGAACGGGGCAAGGCCTCAGAGGTCAAAAGAAACGCAGTCCCTACTTCCTTTAACGAATGTTAGAAAATAGAAACATGTCAGAGATACAAAAACTGGTGAATAATATATATGTTTACATAAATTCAACAAATTCATGCTAAAAGCCCAGAGAGTGGCAATGTGGCGTAATTGGACAATGCACGAGATGATTGCCAGGTTTATAAAAACAGCTCCTGGCATTTCTGGTAATGAGGGCTGGCTATCAGGCCCAAGTGTGAGGCTGTGTGACCTGTGTGTCCTTTCAGTGCCGCTCCTCGGTAACATGATGTGGGGGTGAAACATCAGAATTCTGTGCTTGGGTCCCTCAGCCCCTGAATGTACAGGCTGGACCAACCTTGTTCCCTGAACCTATAGCCCCCAGCCCCCTCTGATAGGCCCCACTTGACTGGCCTGGTTTCCAGTTCTGCTGGGGATGGGTGGGGTGGGGGAGAGGGTTGTAGGGCTGGTGGTGGGGGGTGTCCAGCTGTCCGCAGTCCGCTGAGGGCCCTCAGCAGCTCAGAAGGGAGAGGCCCCTCCTTTGTGCAGAATCGGTCTCCTACCATCCTGGAGGCTGGGGAAAGAAGCTGGGTGGGGGGGCAGCGGGAGGGAGGGGGGACCAGGGGGAGGTTGCCTCCCCCAGTGTAGGCAGCCTCCCTTCTCCTAGTCCATAGTCCACCTCCAGCTGGGGAGTTGAGCTTACGCTCCACGGAGACAGGCGTGGACTTAATTGCTTTGCTGATGAAAAATCCACATTTCAGTATTGCTCTTGATCTGTGCAGCCCATGGAGGGAGGGCAGGGGTTGCTCTAATGAAGGGACAAGGGAAAGGGGAGCTGCCTGCCTGGGGACAAGGGCTGGGACTTTCTCTGTCCTTACTGCCTTCCTTGGGGGCTGCGTGCTCTGAAGGGGCCAGAGACTGGAGTTCGAATCCGGGCTCTGCCTCTGCGTGTCTGCGTGGGGTCCCTCCTATGCGCCCCAATTTTCCATTCAGAAATTGGGGGCTGGTGGAGGTGGGGGCGATGAGTCAGGGTGCAGAGAGTGCTACAGCACAGTAAAGCACACGCCTGGAGTCTGACTGCCTGGGTACAATGTGTGGCTCCACTGATCACCACGGATCACGTGTGGCTGTGAGCCCGGTACTTCGTTTCTAGGAACCTCTGTTTCCTCCTCTGTAAGGTCGGAGCGTGAAGGCACCTCCCTCGAAGGGTTGTTGTGAGGACTTGAGATGGGCTTGAGGTGCTCTGCACGGTACCTGGCGCGTAGTAAATATTCTACTGGTTCCCTTTGTGTTCTGGTTCTTTAAATTAAGGCATTAACTATGGAATTGTGAAAAAAGCACCAGAAAGGAGATTAAGAAGTGCCTAAAATGGGGACAGTGATGCCCACAGAGTAGGGTCCTTGGGAGGACTGAAGAGAGTCACGGGTAGGATTGTTCCCGGGAGCCCCAGGGTGGGAGACCACGGGACAGATTCTGAACAAGTCCTCTCTCCCTGGGGGTCTGGACAGAAATCCTGGAGAGCAGGTGTGAGAGCTCCAGGTGGTAAAGCACAGAGGCTGCCACATATGGGCTCTACCCTGCAGATTCTCTGGGGTGTCCCTGGCCCAGAGTCCCCTGGAAGGGAGGCAGCCTCTGTGAATTAATATAGCTCTTCTGCTGCACAGAAACACCCCCCCACCAGAAGGTTGATCAGTCCATGGTTTATTCTATAATTCAATGACTTCTTGAGCATCTACTATGTGCTGGGCATTTGAGTAGATGCCAGAGGTACAACAGAGACCAAGCACTTGCCCTTAAGGGTAAAGGTCCCCGTGAGCCAAAGTGAGATGTGCTGTCCTGAGGCCCTGGGAACACAGTGGAGGGGCCCCCTCCTCTTCTGGTAGGACAGGCTGCCAGGAGAGGGCATATTGAAGGACAGGTGGGCATGAAGGAGTGATGGCCAGTGAAGGACAGTGGGAGGTTGAGAGGGAAAAGTTCCAAGCTGAGAGAACCACATGGGTGAAAGCCCCCAAGCCTGAGTGCAAGGACTAAGCAGGGGGGCTCTGGGGAAATGCCATTTAGTAGGGCTGGAGTGCCCTGCGAGGGGCAAGCCTGGAGACGGGGTAGCAGGAGCCTACCTGGGGTGGGGTAGGAGGTGTTCCAGGCTTTGCAGATGGGACTTGGACATGCACCTCATTTGAGAACCCCAGAAACAAAGGCCCAGAGAGAGGAAGGGACTTCCAAGACCCTGCAACCCCGCCCCCTACCACCCTTACTCTGCTGCTTCCCACCACCTTCCTGGAGAAACCAGAGGCTCTGCCAGAAAGGCAAGCTTATCCAGGTGGAGGGGGGCAGGGGCTGCCTTGGGGGCGCAGACCATAAGAGGCCGAGACAGAGTAGGTGAGGTTTCCTCCCTCACCTGGGACTCAGCTGGGCATCTGTGTTTCAGATCATCAGAAGCTGGAACGCGAAGCCCGCATCTGCCGCCTGCTGAAGCACCCCAACATCGGTGAGCTGGTGAGGGTGTGTGTGAGGGGGATGGGTGGAGCCTGGCCCCGTGCCCCCCCCCCACCCCCGGCCAAGCCAGTGGGTCTTCTGGGCAGGGAGGGCAGCTTTTCTCTTCTCTGGGGATGGTGGCAGTAGGGATGGGAAAGGGGGTGCCTTTAATGGTCTCCACGTTTCTCAGAGACCAGCTTGGTTGGGGGGAAGGTGAAGAAGGGGCCCTCCCTCCTTGCCCACGCTGCCGGCAGCCTCCTTCAGAAAAGCTGTTTCAGGAAAACTCCCGAAGCTCCAAAGCTCCGGGAGAGAGACAAAAATAGGCCAGGCGTGGCCTTGACCATAACAGCCCACTCCCCAAACCTACCCCAAGCTGAGTCAGCCTGGCACTGTGGCCTGCCCACCTACCTAGACCAGCAGCCTGCCTGCCCCCCAGAGGCAAGCTCCAAGGTCTTGCCCCAGGGGCAGACTGAGCACAGACTGCAGGGGAGAGGCTGGGCCTAGACCACACTTCACGGCCTGACCTCCCCTCCTCCCCCATGCAGGACTGGAGTTCTGCATCCCTGCCCATCAGTGTTCTGAGTTGGGGTGGCGTGGCCAGGGGAATGGGGAGGGGAGGAAGAGCAGATTCTAGATGTAGTCCTGTCAGGGAATGGCTGTGTGACCTTGGGTGGGAGCCCTGCCCTCTCTGAGCCATTTCCCCCATCTCCGCAAGGAGACACCCTCTGCATCACGTGGGCTTCCTCTTTAAAGGTGGATTCTGGTTCAGTGGCTTTGGGTGGGGCCCGGGATTCTGCATTTCTGGCACGCTCCAAGGCAATGCCAAGGCTGCTGCGTCAGACCACACTTTGAGGAACAAGGCCTAGGTGCTCTCTAAGGAATATTCCCACTCGGGCAGCCACCGTGCCTTTGGCCTTGGTAAGGAAGCATAGCTCAGTACCCAGAGCCCCAAGGGTTAACCCTCCTGTCAGAGAGAAGCGTCTCAGTCTGCTATTTATACCCCAAAGGCACCTCCCCTTCCCCGTGCCCAAGGAAGGGGAGCAGAACTGCGCAAACAGCAGCCAGAGGCTCCAGGACCAGAATGAGAGGAGGGCCAGCAAGATGGCTGGTGGGGGGCAGGCCTGCTTGTACCCCGATCCCTGACCACCGGCTGACAGACTCACTGTGTGGCCTCAGGCAGCTCCTGCCCTGCTCAGGGCCTCCAGCTGCCCAGCAGTATGATGGAGGGGTTGAGAGGGAGCTCTGACTCCAAAGTCCCATGGTTCTTAGAAAAGCGATCAGCACCAGGGGAAGGAGGTGGGGAGTGTGTGTGTGTGTGTGTGTGTGTATGTGTATGTGTGTGTGTGTGTTGCTGCACACTACAACTGGCTCAGGTCAACCCTGCCTCCTCCTCCCTTGCAGCCTCCCCTCTCCCCTCCCCACTGTATATGGGGAGCAGTACCCTATGGGCTCTGGGGCTGACAGTCTGCAGCTCCAATCCTGGGTTTGCAGTTTAATGGCTGTGTGACCCTGGACCCATTGCTGAACCACTCTGAAGCTCGGTTTTCTCATCTGGGAAATGGCAATGATACCCGCCTTGTAGAATTATGATGATTAATTAAAGCATAGCCCCATGACAGTCCCGAGGTAGGGGCTGCTCCCCCTTGTCCTCAGTCTATACCTTCGCACAAGACAAGCTCTCCCGAAACGGTAACCTCCGTGCAATTCTCACTCTCCCGAGCCATCACAATGTTTGGTCACCAGATCAGGGCGCTGTGTTTAACGTGCTGGTTAAGAGAATGCGGTTTGCTCCTGGGGTCCAATCCCAGCTCTGCTGCTCGCTAGGTGTTGGGGCGCACAGGTTCGTGAGGGCAAGCACAGAAGCTGTCTTTTACAATTGCTGGGCAGGTAAAATGAGAAATTGCAAGGAAAGCACTTAGCACAAGGCTGGCCTGTGGCAAAGTCTTAGAAATGGTGCCTCACCATCATCATCATCATCATCATCACTGAGGCCTTTTCTCCTTCCTTCCTCCCCTCCCCTCCCCTTCCCTCCCCCTCCTTCTCCCTTCTACCTACCTTCCTTCCTTCCTTCCTTCCTTCACCTGACGGCAAGGGTATCCAGGACCCCACCACGTGTCAAGGCTAAGGATGGGTGGCAGGAGTGAGGATGGCATTGGGATAGGGGTAGCTAATGCACAGAGACGTGGAGAGCAGAGCTGAGCCCTGGATCAGGAGGATTTGGGGAAGAACCCCGAAACTATCTCAGGGCTGCAAAGGCCCTGCTTCATGAGCCTCCAAGCATCTCACTTCTAAGTAGACTATAATCTCCCAGAAGAAGTGAAGACAGGTGCAGCTGTGGCTGCAGAACCCCAGAGGCAAGCCTGTGGCTGGAGGAGCTGGACTGAGCCCTAGTCAGCCTGCTGGGTGACTCTAGCCACGCTGTAGTCCACGTGGGACTGGTGCCCAGCCCTGGGGGGGACCAGATCAGGGAGGCCCTGGCTCAGCACAGGGGGTCCAGCTGTGCTGCGCACATGGGACAGGAACAATGCCCCACGCTGTACCATCACCACCTGCTGATGGGGCCCACCCTGAGGCCACCCCAGGGAGCAGGGGACACCCTGAGAGTTTAGCAGGGGATTTGGGGGTAGGCAAGAGGAGTGAACTGGTCGGTGAGGTAGACGACAGCGTCCTCATTTGTCAAGTTCTCCTGGTGCCGGGCCCTGAGTTGAGGGCTTTACAAGCATCATCAATTATCCCCCTGCAGCAGGCCAGTGGTGTTAGCACTATGGGTAAGAAAGGAAGCTCAGAGAGGTTACCTAATTTGCCCAAAGTTACACAGCTTACAGGAAGCAGAGCTGGGAGGTGAGCCCAGCAAGAATGACTCCAGAGCCCAGATTCTCACCATTCCATCAAACCTCCCAAGGGGACACCAGGAAGTGTGCGTCGGAGGGCAGAGGCTAGGATAGCAAGCACTGCCCTTCAATTTCCAAGAAAAAAAACCATCCCTGTTGGAAATATGAAAAGAATGTCAGAAATTCGTGAGTCCAGCTATATAAATGAAAACTAGGTTACAGATTTGTTGGATCTATGGAAATATTTTAAAAAGTCAAAAGCTGGCAACATAGCTCAGTGACCACAGACATGTCAATCTCTACCACGTGGTGAGACCCTTTCATACCCCATGGTGGCGCTTGAATCTTCCTTTTCCTCTTTGGCTTTGGACTGTTCTTTCTCAGGGCAGCCTTCCCTGAGGGGAGTGGAGGTTTTATGTGTCCTGTCTCCTGGGTTCTGAGCTGTGCTGGTGCTCCCTCTCAGGGACGAAAGCCTACCCCAGTGCCCTTATGCAGGTGGCGGCTGGAATCCAGCCTGTGCTCCCCTTGCTGGCTGCTTAGATGGGCAGCATTCTTTTCCTTTTTTATAAAGATTTATTTATTTATTTGAGAGAGAGAGATCACAGGCAGGGGGCAGGGGTAGAGGGAGAGGGAGAAGCAAGCTCCCTGTTAAGCAGGGAGCATGATGTGGGACTAGATCCCAGGACCCTGGGATCATGACCGGAGCCAAAAGCAGGTGCTTAACCAACTGAGGCACCCAGGCACCCAGAAAGGGCTTTGTTTTTGTTTTTGTTTTTAACTTTATCTGGCTACACTAATAATGCAAGTTTATGGTAGATCAATGAGAAGACAATTTTTTTTTTGAGAAGACAATTTTTAAAGTATATTCTACAGCCTTGGGACTTAGAGGTTATACTGTATGATACATGTTTTCATATGATACATGATGTCTGTACCTTCTCAGATGTTTCTATACGTGTTGTGCTCCCAAGGTGCCTGGTCGGTTCAGTCCTGGTGGAGTATGACTCTGGGTCTCAGGGCTGTGAGTTCTAGCCCTGCATTCCGTGCAGAGATTGCTTAAATAAATAAATCTTTAAAAATATTTGTGTTCCTGTTCTCCTCCATCTCTAGCCACCTTCTCCCCTGCCCCCATAGTAGATGCCTACTCTGATGTATTTGACACCGGCTTCTCCAAACTTTATGTGCAGATAAGAGAGCCATAAGCCATTGGGGGGACTCGATACTGAGTCAGAAACACGCACATATGGCCAGAATTCGGATGGCACTAGGGCTCGCAGATAAAGCAGAGAATCTCACCCCACCCACCACTCCTGCCCTCCCGATTCCCCTCCCCAAGGTCCCACAATGCCCGCTTTTTTGTATCCTTCCAAAGACACTTATGCCACAAACAGGCCTAAATACATCTTTTTAAGTACCATACACACTGTTTTGCACTTTGCTTTTTTGCCAAACAACATAATTCAGAGATGATTCGGAACCAGGGGAAACGTAACTACCGTATTATCTTAACAGCTGTGTGATCTTCCGTTGGGCGACGTATCCTGATTCTCTGAGCATGTACCCCGCTCTGTGGACGTTTCTAGGCTGTGGCTCAGGGAAAGGATGTGAATCTGTCCTGGGAGAAAATGCAGTTGGCTAGCAGGGTACAGCCCCTGAGTCAGCTCTGGGCCTCGGTCCTTCCTTCCAGAATCTCAGGGGGTAATTTTGGGAGATCTGGGCTCCTGGGAGTCTTGCCCCTGTTCTTGGTAAGTGAGGTATGAAGAGATGACAGTTTCTCAGCAGGCCTACCTCAGGGACCCTCGTCCTCCCACCAAGACCAGCTCTCTTATCTCACATCTGGTTGCCCAGCGTGGATCTTCCCCAGGGTTGGCCCTGGGTGAACACCGCCTGTGTGCCTCATGGAGTTCTCACAACAAGGCTGCAGGTCCAGGAGTTTCATTCTCATTGTTCAGGCAAGAAAAGAGAGGCTCAGAATGGTGTAGCAACTTGCGTAGGGTCACAGAGTGAGCAAGTGGCAGAGATCTGAGCCATTTCCCTGATGCCAGACTATTCAGCCAGGAAGCTAAGGGTTGGAGGAAGGAAGAGAACAGACTTTGACCAAAGCTGGGAAGGGTCTTTCATCTTTAAACCTGGGCCTCTTTTGACGATGCCCGAGGTCAGTCACCATCTCTCACTGGCATTTGTCAAGGCACCTGTTACCTAGCTTGTGCTCAGTGACTGAGAAGTTGGTATGTTGGCCATTGGAGGGGTGAGGTGAGAGGGCGGGAGGAGGTGGAAGCAGTGCTTCCGGGTTAACTGGCTGCTTGGGCCCCTCCCACAGTCCGGCTCCACGACAGCATCTCCGAGGAGGGACACCATTACCTGATCTTCGACCTGTGAGTCTGGGCCCACCCCGGGTCGTGCAGGGGCTCGAGGGGCAGTCTGAGCAGGGAAGACCTAGGTGGGTCCCTTGGCCTGAGTCCCAAATGCTGCCAGGCTGGGCAGAATTCCCTTTTGAGACGGAAGTGATAGGCCTGCCACCCAGACACAGCGGGTGGGTCATCCTGAAACGCCAACGCACACTTGTTACTTCTGCCGTCTTACTGCTTTGTTTCTATTTGTGGCCAGCGGTGCTGGCTTCCCATGTCTAGTGGCAATATAAAGTTTCTTTCTGGAGTAATTCTCAAGTTTTGAAAGCCACTCAATCAAATGACAAACAATAATGAAATGATAGGTTCTTGGGTTGGCAGAGAAACTCAGCGAAGACACTGGCCCCATCTGCTGAAAACAGTTAATCATGGGGAAGGCTCTGCATATGTGGGTACAGGAGAGCTCTCTGGGCCTTCTGCTCAGTTTTGCTGTGTGCCTCACATTACTCTAAAAACTAAAGTTTATGAAACAAACAACAACAACAACAACAAAAACCCCAGCCCCTGGGCTTCCTGATGAACCTGAGTGATCCCCTCTGAGTGTCCCACCCCCTGACCTAACTCCAGCGTGGACCCAGCGGGAAAGAAGGGCAAGTGGGGGAGGGGAGGGCAGTCCACGGAAGGGTGGGATAGGAGCCAGGAAAAGGGCTGCAGCGGGAGGCACCCCAGGGCCCCAGGGACTCCTCCCTTTGGACTGAGATTCTGAGGTCCCTGGGTCACGCCCTTAGCTTCCCAGAGACTCTTCCAGAAGAGGCAACCGCGGGGGCCTTCGTGGGAGGGTGACTCTGTGCCTGTCTCCCCAGGGTTACCGGTGGGGAACTGTTTGAGGACATCGTGGCCCGGGAGTATTACAGTGAGGCCGATGCAAGGTGAGCACCAGGTGCCTGGGGGCAGGGCGTCTCCCCCACCTGCTTCCCAGCTCCCCAGGGGATGTCCACTTTCACAGGGGGACTCTGTCCTCTCTCTCCCCAGTCACTGTATCCAGCAGATCCTGGAGGCCGTTCTCCACTGCCATCAGATGGGTGTGGTGCACCGGGACCTGAAGGTGAGTGACGCACCCAAGGGGGCAGCTCCCCTATGAAGCCAGGGGGGTCATCAGAATCCCTTCAATTGCCCTGAGTTGGGCTGGGCTGGGGAATACCTACCCCATGATTCCGATGAGGAAATGGGGTGCAGGGAGGAGTAGCCAAGCTTCGGATCCAGTCTCCTGATGCCCGGGCCCACGTGCTCTGGGCCAGACCAGGTAAGCTGTTGTAAGGTCGCCCCAGTCTGGCTCTGGTGGGGTCCAGGTCCCAGCCAGGCCACTCTCCAGCCACAGGGCCTCAGCTGCCTTGTGGTGGGGTTGCCATGGCAACCTCTGCTGGGGGTTGCTTGTTCTGTCAAAGGAGACAGCACAGTACCCAGTGCGCAGGGACACCGTAGTTCTTGTTTCTGGATCCCTGGCAGGTACAGGCAGAAGAAGCACAGGACTTGGGGCCCCCAGGGTCCTTCCTCTTCCCACTGAAGGAGAAGAAAGGCCTGGGAAGATGTGCAATCTAGGGTTGGCAGTAGCCTCATAGCCTTGCCTGGTCGGCACAGATTCCTCGCTCCCCTCTGCTGAGCCTCAAGTTCCTGCGATTTTCAGAGCAGCAAACAGAGGCCTACAGAGTCTAAGGGACTTGCCCAAAACTCTGCCGTTCAGTTGTGCCTGAGATAGGATGGAGCCCTGGCCTTCTGACCCCAGCCGCTGGGCCTGCGGGGGTCGGGGCCAAAAAGTCACTCATCGCAGCTCCTGCTCCTGCAATGGTCCCTTCTAGGGGCCTGTGAACCTCTGCTGTTTGGCCTTCAGTGACTCTGAACTCACTTCTTCTTCTCTTTTTTTTTTTTTTTTTAAGATTTTATTTATTTATTTGACAGAGAGAAATCACAAGTAGGCAGAGCAGCAGGCAGAGAGAGAGGAGGGGAAGCCGCTGAGCAGAGAGCCCGATATGGGGTTCAATCCCAGGACCCTGGGATCATGACCTGAGCTGAAGGCAGAGGCTTACCCCACTGAGCCACCCAGGTGCCCTTCTGAACTCACTTCTTGAGAGGCAGCCCCCTCGAACCACTGAGAAAGTCTCCTTTCATCTTTCCTACTCTGGCCTGTGAGCCCTGGTGCTGCCCTTGGGGGCCACCCAGATCAGGCCTCCAGCTCAGGCCTGAGGTCCGTGGGTGGCTTCATGGTACCTCCTCCCTCTTGTGCAGGCTGTTCTCCCCCATCTCCACCCAGAACAGGACCCCCCAGGTCCTCCTCAGCCTGGACCCCCTCTCTGGACACTCTCCCTGGGTGTCCTCCACCAGGCCTGGGCCCCTCTCTGGGATCCAGCGTTCTGCCCAGAAGCCCTACCCACCCCCGACTCTCACAGTGGAGCTCCATGGGGCTCAGTCTGGACCCACAGGCAAGTGTGCAGTCCAGGAGGGTCCTGGCCAGACGGCAGGGCCATTCTCCCAGAGGGCCTGTTCCTATTATAGCAACAGCCCCTGCATGGGAGGAGAAAGGAGGAGAAGGAGCACAAATTTAGGCCACTCTGGATAGATTAATTAGTGGCATATTCATCAAATCAGGGCAGGACGGCTACCAAGACCCAGGACACATTGGGCGCGCAGTCCCCAAAGGATAAAAGAGGGCTTCATGAGGGGCAGATGGAGCTATATTTGTTTAGGTCCCACCTAGCTTTGGGCAGCAAAAGGTCAGAGGTGGGACCCCGTCAGAAGTCCCAGTGGGGAAGGGAGTCAGGGGAAACCGGCTGTCTCCAGGGACGTGGAGCCCAGGCCCCCACCCCAGCTCCAGCAGCGATTCTGAGTGCTAATGCTCACCGCGCATGTGCCGTGGGCCACTGCCAAGGGCTCTGCGCGGATTATCACGACTAATCTGTACACCAGCCCATGACGTGGGCTCTGTCCATTTTTCTGAGAGGAGACCAAAGCTACAAGAAGTCAAATGGTTTGTCTAAGTTCCATAGCACAGAAGTGGGGGAGCTGGGTCAGAGGCCAGGGCTACCTGACTGCAGAATTCATTTCAGCCCCTCTCTGGCCTGTGGGGGCGGGGGACATTTCCTGTTCTTTACTCCCAGTGGAAGATAGCAGTCTCGGGGCCCCAGAGGCCAGGTGGCATGTACAAGGGCCCACGTCTCTCAGTTCGACGTGTTTGAGAACGTGGCTCTCGAGCCAGACTTTGCCTCAATTCTGATTCTGTGCTTTATCAGCTGTGTGACCTGGGTCACGCCACTTAACTTCTCTGAGCCTTGGTTTCCTCATCTTTATACATATGACAAATATGTATGAAGTACCCACTATGTGCTGCTCTCTGCCTTGGGTGTCGGTGATAGAGTGGTAGACAGACAGACAGGGAACTCACTGTCTGTAGAGGTGACAGATAATGAACAAGCACAGAGACAGATGGTGGGGGATTACAAATTGTGGTATCTGTGACGGTAACGACAAGTTGCTAAGACTGAAGATACCTGGGGGGTCCTCCTTTCGATAGCCATGGAGGGACAACATAAAGGTGAGAGCAGATGAAGAGAAGACACCAGCTTTGTGAAGCTCAGAGAAGGAGCAAATCAGACAGGGAGAACAGGAAGTGCAAAGGCCCTGAGGTGGGACCAAGTGTGATTGTTTCAGAGAACATAGGAAGGCTGCTGTGGAAAAAGGGAATAATAATGCCCACCCCAAAGGTTGTTGAGGTGACAAGTGAGATGATATATGCAAACACTTAGCCTGGTGGCTGGCACATAGTAGGGGCACAATAAATGTCACTCCTTTTTCCTTATTGTGATGGTAGCTGCCCCCCCAACTCCCTGACCCCATGTCAGCCTTAGCCCCAAACCTTGAGGAGAGGCAAAGGAGGGGGTGGGTGGTGGAGAAAGGGTCTTCCTGTTGCTGAAGACAGAGGTCTTACCCTAGGGTAGTCCCCTCACTGGAGGCTGGAGCTCAGGGTTCTGTGGCTGGGATTGAAGGTGGGGGCAAGGCGCCTCTAGATTGTCTAGCTACTTCTCCTGTGGGCTCAGGCCACGGGACATGAGGTTTGGAATCGGCTCACTGTCCTCTGGTTCTTTCTTCCCTCATTTCACTCTTCTCTCTGGTCCTGGGAAGCCGGAGAATCTGTTGCTGGCCTCCAAGCTCAAGGGTGCCGCGGTGAAGCTGGCAGACTTCGGCCTGGCCATAGAAGTGGAAGGGGAGCAGCAGGCATGGTTCGGTGAGGGGGGACGGGGGGGGCGGGGGGGTGGGGGCCAGGCTTGTGTTGACACATTGGCCCCTAGGAATCCCAGGCCCAAGCAGGGGCAGGTAAGAGATGGCTGGGGAATCAGCCAGAGCTCCCGGAGCAGAGGTCCCACTGCACAGCCTCTGGTCAGTGGGTGTTGCCCATCTTATCTCCACAGGGGTCAGGTTCAGGGACACGGTTATCCTTAAAACAGTACATGGCCTCTCCGCATGCACACGCACCACCATGGCTGGCTGGGGGCTTCCGTGGGTTCCCCTAATGGCCTGGGTGCCAGAGCTAATTATCTTGATTTTACAAACGAGGAACGGAGGCTAAGAAACTTGAAAGAGTTCACGGGAGACTAAAAGGGACAGAGCCAGGATTGAAACTCAGATGACTCAGCAGACTCTGAGGTTTTGGCATAATTGAGTCCTTTCAGCTAGCTGGGGGCACTACTGATCAGTGATTAAGAGACAGAGCTCCGGGTTCAAGTTCCGACTCTGCCACTTAGGAGGTGTGTGATCTTCGGCGAATCATTTCACCTTGCTGAGCCTTTGTTTCCTCATCTGTAAAATGGGGGTGATGATAGCATAGACCTTAGGGCTGTGTGAAGAGTAAGTGAGACCAGGCATGAGCACACACACTCAATAAATAGTAACTGTTCTTATGATTCCTTGTTCAAGTACTTTGGATGTCTGTTTATTTCAAACGATCCTTCTGACACTGCTGGTTGGTAGTAGAGGGAGGAATCCCTAATCTCTCATTTGGCAGATGAGGGAACTAAGGCCTCGAAGGAAAAGAGACCCACCAGGGGACTTAGGGCAAAACCAGAGTTAGGAACCGGCCTCCTGCTAGCACAGAACCAGCTCCTAGAAGGGTGGGGAGTGAGCGAGGGTTCAGCTCAGCCTTCGGCTGACGTGGCAAGGACATTTTGCCTAGAATGCCACCAGCACTTGGTAATGGCTGCAGGAAGGCTGTTAGCAGTGTATGACGCTGAGCAGGACCCCATGGGAAGGACTGACTGATGACTTCTGCCATAGGCTTTGGAGTGGGGAGCGGGGGGGGCAACAGGTACCCTATGCACCTGTCCACCCTGGTCTAGAGGTTTTGCTGCCTTGCTGGGCAAGAACTTTCTGTCCTCGAGCCACTCTTGGGATGGGGAGTGTGTCCGTTCTCTCCAGGGCAACCTCATCCCTCTTACATGCCAACCTCTATGTGTGCGTCTGCTTGTCTGTGTGTCCGCGGAGCAGGGTTTGCAGGAACGCCGGGATACCTCTCCCCAGAAGTGCTGCGGAAGGACCCGTATGGCAAGCCTGTGGACCTGTGGGCCTGTGGTGAGTCCATCCCAAAGCCCTCTCATCCCCCTGGGCTCCTGGCCCTCAGGGGGCCCTCTCCTTCCCTATCCCTCCCATCTTCATCACTTCTCTTCACACGCAGTGAGGTTTCTCCTGGTCCTCTCCCCAGGGGTTATCCTCTACATCCTGCTTGTTGGGTATCCTCCATTCTGGGATGAGGACCAGCACCGCCTCTACCAGCAGATCAAAGCTGGTGCCTATGATGTGAGTGTCCCTCCTCTCTCCAGGCTCCCTGCCATGCCCTGAGTCCCTTCCAGTGAAAGCCAGCACCCAGTGAGGTCAGAGATCTAAGCTGCCTCCTGTCCGCCCTCCCAACCTACTTAGGCCCTCTGCCACTCCCTAGTTGCAGGGGGGTGGAGCTTGCAGGCTGGGTGGCCCCAGCCTCATGGTTGGGCCTCAGCGTGATGGCACTTAGCCTGGGGCCCTGGAGGGCAGGAGTAGCACCGAATTGGGTTAAGAGGTGGAGAGTAGGTCCCAGAAGCCAGACTCTCACCCTCCCTCCCTCTCACAAATGCACACACGAATAATAATATTAGCTAACACGACACTTTTCTTAATGCTTTATAGATTATTAGAGCTCATCCACATACCCATCTATGACATAGGTACGATTATTATGTCCATTTTACAGATAGGGAAGCTGAGGCACAGAGAAGTTAAATAACTGCCCTTACCACATAGCTAAGAAATGGTAGAGCTGGGATTTGAACCCAGGCAATTTGGCTCTAGCATCCATGTTTCTAATGACCAAGCTATACTGCTTTTCAATGAGGCTGATTCTATCAAGCCCTGTAGTATGCGTTTTATATCATAGTTAATCTTCACAGCATCTCTAGGGGCAGCTGGAAGGTCACCCAAAGTCTTGTCTAAAGTCACATGGCCCAGGAGACAGAACCAGGACTTAGACCCAGCCTTCCGATTCTGAAGTCTGGCCCATAACCACTGGCCTCCTGCTCCCCAGATAAGGCACAGCCTCAGAAGAACAAAGGAAGGCCTTCTTTCCCTCTGGCCCCAGCTCTGATTTATCCAGGGGACCAAGGATCCTGCCCCTCCTTGGGTTCCAGAGAGGGTCCCTGCATGGAGGATCCCAGCGACTCCTGGTTGTGGATGCCCAGTGGATGGGCAGTAGGACCCCTGCCTGCTCCCCTGCCAGTCAGGGGCTGGGGGATCGCAGGGGTGGCCTGGGGTAGGCTGGGCAAACCTGGCCCCTCTGCCCCTTCCAGTTCCCGTCACCAGAATGGGACACGGTCACCCCGGAAGCCAAGGATCTAATCAATAAGATGTTGACCATCAACCCATCCAAACGCATCACGGCCGCCGAGGCCCTCAAGCACCCCTGGATCTCGGTGAGCCCTCACCTGCAGGGTCCTTTCTGGGAGCCCCTCCTGGCATCAGGGTGCAGACCCCCATGGGGTTCTCACCCTGTCCCCGGCCCCTCAGGCCCAGCAGAGGGTCAAGGGGGCTTCACCCAGAAATGCTGCCATGCTGTGGCTCTCAGGGGAAGTGGAAGTGGGAGGCGTTCTGTGTCGGCATCACAATGGTGGGTGCTTCTGGCAGGGATATCGGGTACCAGGGCTGCTAAGCACCTGCGGCGTTTACAACGTCCTCTAGAACAAAGATTTGTGCTCCCCAAATACCAAGCACCTCTCTGTAAGACATCCCACTGAAGGGGCTTTGGGCAGGCCTGCCTCCCACTCACAGACCTTTCCCCACTTCCTCCAGCATCGGTCCACTGTGGCCTCCTGCATGCACAGACAGGAGACCGTGGACTGCCTGAAGAAGTTCAACGCCAGGAGAAAACTGAAGGTAACACGTCCTTGCCCTCCATAGCCCCCGGACATGGAGTAGCTCGGTTGGGTCTCCGCAGAGGCCAAGAGATTCACTCACAAGTTCTTTCCTTCACTGAGTCAACAAACATGTCCTGAGCACCTACTGTCTGGGCTGGGGGTGACCATAGCAGGGCCATGAACTAGGTCTGGAAAGATCAGGGAAGCCTCCCAAGAAGCCCTGCTGGGCAGGTGGCTTATGAGCGGACACCACAAAGGATGAGCAGGTGTTAGTCATGTAGTCAGAGCGGACGGACGTTCCAGACAGAGAGAAAGCGCGTGCCAAAGTCTGGAAGCATGAGCTTGAGCCTGTAGGGAGACTGTAAGAGTTTCAGCGTGGCTGGCGAGAGGGTCTGGGGGCTGAGATGGAACTGGGTAGGAGACCAGGGTGGGTGAGAGACCCTGGTGCAGAACACTGGAGAGGACAAGCCAAGAGACGCGGACAGGGGTCACAGCCCAGAGGAAGCCACAGTGGGACCCAGGCGGGCCAGGAGCTGCCAGCCTTGTGAGCAAGTGGCGTGTGCTCTTAACCTGTGATAGCTCCTGGCCTGGACCTCACCAGGGACTCCATGAACAGGTAGGAAGAGTAACTGAGGAGTCCCCAGCCTGCTGGAACAGAGAAGCCATCAGAACGCTGAGTGACAGATGCCGAGGGCCTAGCGCCTTCGGAAACTCCTCACCAGCTGTTCCCAGGCCTGATGTGATGGCCCAAGAAGGGGGCTTGGGCCAGGCGGGTGGTGGCCAGCATGACGCCAGAAGAACTAAGTCCCACCCCACCCCCCAGTGGGAGTGGTCACAGAGGAAATCTCAAAATGTCTTAAAATCATGGGCAGTCAGACTCGGAGAGTGTCCAAAACAGATAGCATCAGAAGCAGGAGGGCCATCCCCTAGGCCCTTCATTGGGACAGGAGTGTTTCTCTATGTCCCCCAGGCTGTGAGCAGGGAGCCCCGGGAAAGATGAACTAGTGATGAAACAAGGTACTGAGCACCATGACGGAGGGTGAAGGGGGCCCAGGAGGGCAGGGGTTATCGTCTTTGGCCTTTAGGAGTCCCCACCAACAGGTGTCTCTGAGCCCTTCCACCACCTCTGGCCAGGACAGCGGAACCTATTAATATCTTCTGCAGGGATGGCCCTGTTCTAGGAGCTGTGCCAGCTAATGCCCAGCTCGCTCCGGCTTCCCCAGGGAGGCAGAGATGGTCTCCGGGCTGTGGGGTGAGGGCAAAGGGAAGGGCAGGACAGAAGGCTCTGGCTCTGTGTCTGAAGGCAGCACCTGCCTCCCCTCCCCCGCTCGTCCCATTTCTCTCTCCTCTCTCCCCCCTCACCTCCAACCTCCTGTCCCCTCCCCCGCTCCTTATCTTTGCAGGGAGCCATCCTCACCACCATGCTGGCCACCAGGAACTTCTCTGGTAGGTGGTGGGACCTCGAAGTCCCGAATATATCCTGCACAGGTCTGTTGGGAGCATTGCCCTGTCGATATCTATGGGGCCTCAGGCCAGGGGCCTGGGGAGACTGAGGGCTACAGAGGACACTAAGACTGGGGGTTCAGGTCGTCTGCACCCAGAAAGGGCTGAAGCCGATTGGTCAGCAAGCCAAAGGCCTACAAGGAAGGGTTAGAGGTTGAGTCTGGCTCCCTAACCTCGCAGCAGGGCTGGGGTTCTCAGGTTGGGCCAGCCCGAGGGGTTCCTCCTGAATATTGGGGTGTTGGTTCAGGCAGGACAGAAGCAGTCCCAGGGAGTAACAATTTTCCCATTTCCCAGTACGGAGCCCGTGCTAAGCAGTCCCCAAGCTTTTGCTCAGGTGGCCTTGGTGACCATGCAGTGGGGGCCCATGGCTAGGCAGAGAGAGGCAGGGCCTGCTTTTCTTCAGCTTTGAACCACCTCAGAGCAAGTGCCCTTAATCAAGATGGGCCACCAGAGAGCCTGGGTAGCAGCCTTCCGGCTGGGCCGCAGCCGGCTGGTTAAGGCAGGGAGTACCCAGCGACCCGCAGGCCACAGCCCGGAGCCCCACAGAGAAAAGGAAGGGATTAGTGTCAGGGCTTAGCAAGAAGCTCCCCTTGGCACACTGGAGAGCGCCCAGGCCAGTGCCTGCCAGAGGCTTCTCTCTGGGGAGATAGGACAGCTGACGGGGCCACTGAGCAGATATAGCAAAGCTCACCCGAGGGGCCCTCTGATGGGCCAGGCAGGACACGTGGCCGGCTCCACAGCAAGGGGTCGGCTCGGGCAAGTTCTGGTTCTGACTTTGCGGAGGGTCCACATGCCCATTTAACCAGCTGGACGAAGACCCAGAGGTGGGAAAACTCGGGAACTTCCAATGCGGGCTGGCCCCGCCGCACTGAATCGCCTTCCCACTGTCTCCCCAGACTAGGGTCCTGCACTTCCTTAAACTGAAAGACGAGCCGCTGGACAGTCAGAGTCTTTTTTTAACCTCTGAAGCACCCCTTGGAAACTCGAGTCCAGAGCTCACAAAATGGTGCCCATGGGTCAGTTCCCATCTCTTGATGGCCCTGCGGGACCAGTGGTGTTTTAAAACGGTGGAGTTTTTGAAGAGTTCCAGCAATTAAAAATTAGGAGATTTCACAGAAAACCCCATATTTCTGTCTTTTCTTGAAAATCGGAAAAAAAAAAAAAAGAAAATCAGAACATGTGACCTCATGGGACCCCCCCACCCCCAGTTCTGTGGTTTCAGGCTGGTGCTGAGAGGCCCCTCTTGAAGCTGGAGGGGGGACTAGTCCCCCTGTCCCACTGTACACCCCAGCCCAGGAAGCTCACAGAGGATGGACAGTCATTCCTCTCAGCTTTGGGATCCAGAGCCATCCACCCCTGCATTTACTTGCCTGGAAGGGGTTGTAGGTGAACTTGTGAGAGGGACGGGGAGGCTGGGCCAGCATGTAGCCCTCTGAGCTACAGGGTGTCTGTGTCCCGTGCTGCCCCTCTTCCCAGGCTCGCCATCCCCAGGCCACCGGGAGAAGGACTTCCAGTGGCTACCGTTTACTGAGCACCTACTGTATACAGGTCCCATGCTGTGCTAAGCGCTTTAGAGATCTCCTGTCTCCTTTAACGTAAGGCATTTGTTTGAGGTCTGAAGCAGCCGGAAGCCAAGCTGGGCAGGGCCGGGCATTCATGCCAGTTCCTGGCTGCAGCCCTCACCAAGGGCTCTGGCCAGGAGGCAAGGAGGGAGGGAAAGAGGAATGACAGAGGTGGGGCCTCCCTTAGCAGCTCTTGCTCTGCTTTTCCCAGGCACCATGGACACCGCCAGCCCCAGCATGGGGCTCTGGAGCTGGAGGGTAGGGAGGCCTCGGTAGGGGATGGGCGCTCTGGCAGGGGTGGGCCCCAGAGTGGGGCATCTGCTTCTTCTCACCGGCAAAACAAGGCTCGCAGCTGTCCAGAGTGAGTAGGCAGGCTGACACATGACCTCGGCAGCAGCATGGGCCTAAAATTAGAGTGGGCCGGGGTGGGGAGGGAGCAGCCAGCCCTTGGCCAGGCAGCCAGGCCTCCGGGTTGGCCACCACCAGCACGGGTGGTGACCAGGATCCAGAGGGAATCCCCAGGCTGAAACAGCAACCCCCGGGGCCTGGGACGCATCGGTCACCTCCTGCCACCCATGGGGCCAGAGGGGCATGCTCGAGATTGCTGAGGACAGGGGAGCCCAGGCCCACCTCGTGGGCCACTGGCAGTCCAAGCCCCAAGGAGGAAGGACGAGCAGAAGGAGGAGGTGTCCCTCAGATCGCTGAGCCGGCTCCGTGCCGTCCGCCTGCCCGCAGATGCTGCTGTTCCTCACCCTGTGGGCCTTGGTGCCCTGCCTGGTGTTGGTAACCCTCTACTTTTTCTCCTCCGTAGGAGGGAAGAGTGGAGGAAACAAGAAGAATGATGGTGTGAAGGTAAGCCCCCAGGAGCACGGCAGGGCCTGCCTCTGGCAGCCTTTCCGCCGACAGGGCCTAGTTTTCAGGGCCGGGGCGAGACCTAGGCCTTGCTGAGCAGGTGTGGTCACTCGTGCAATCGGGCTGGTCCCAGGATGGGTGGGGGCCGGTGGGGGAGGGGGAGGTCCGAAAGTCGACGGGAGAGGCAGGTGGCCTGGGGTTGGGGCGGGCACAAGGAAAGGGGCAGGTCTGAAGGAGATTTCTGTGGTTCTCTGGGATGGGAGGACTGGGAAGTGAGAGGGTACGAGGAAGAGACAGACCTATCATGAGGGGTGACCTCCTCCTTCCCAAGTGTGGGCTGGCTGGAATGGGCCCCTGACCCAGCGTGCACCCCAGTCCAACCCACAAAGCCCATGGAGGATGGATAGCCACCCCTCGTGGCTTTGGAACCCAGAGGCACTCACCCCTGTCAAGGCCTGCCAGTTGGGTGCCAAGAATCCCCTCCTCCCCTGACCCACCCCTGTCTGCACCCCTGATGCCCGAGCTACTTCCTTCCGCACCCTGCTAACCCCTCCTCTCTCTTCTCCCTCTGCTCTCTGGGGCCTGGCCCCCCCTCCCTCTCTGCAGCTCCCTTCTCCCCTGCCACTGGCTTGCCTTGTGGGTTCTCCTCTCTTGAGACCCTGCCTTTTTCTGGGCTCAGAGCCCTGCCTGGCCAGGACCCCAGGGCTGGGCTGTGCCCAGGATGCTGGAAGGTGTGGGATGCTGTCCAAACACAGCCACCCAGGTGGGCTGGTGGCTTCATGCTTCATTGTAGCAGTATTTGTGGTCTCAGGCCACTGGCTTTGGTTTGGGGGTCGTATGGGAGGGATCTGGGCTGGCTGGCTGGCTGAGGCCAGGATTTGGGTCTTCCTGCTGCTTTGAGCCCTCTGGGGGCTTGAGTTTCTTTATAGGTACAATGGATGGAGTGGGAGGAGTGTGGACTCCATGATTTCTAAGATTTAAGCTTTAAAAACAAAAAAGGGAAAGGAAAGGGAAAGAAGAGAAAGGAAAAGAAAAGAAGAAAGCAACTAAACCCTACCAATCACTTTTCCTTCTCTTCTTGGGTACTTGAGGAATACAGAATTACTTGGTTATCAGCCAGCGTCAGTAGATTTCAAACTGAAATTCTTGGAGCTGGAAGGTTTGGGGGAGGCATCCTTAGCAGCGGATGGGGTAGAGTAGGATAATAAGGGGGTGGCTGAGCAGAGAAGATACTGGCCTTCTCGCGCCCACTAGAGCCAGAAGAACTCCATGTAACGGACCTCGCAGTGGTTGAACTTAGCAGTTGGAAGCCTTGGCTGGTTATCTGACTCCCTTGAGCCCGTGTTTCCTCATCCGGGCAATGGGGTAAAAGGGTTTCCCACCTCCCAGGACTGCTTGTGAGGATGAAGGAAGATAATGGGTGTTGAAGACTTAGCAGGGGCCCTGGCATGGGGTACGTGCTTTATGTTTTCTAGATTGGACTTTGACATAAGATTTCTCTTGAAAACAAAGTTTGATCAAGGAAGGATTCGGAAACACAGATCTAAAGCCAAACCAACGTATAAAGTTAACACCTGCTTATCCCAAATGCTATGACGGAATCCAGACTTGAGTTCTGGCTTACTTGCAGTTTTGCATTACCCATGAATCAAACTCTCCCCACCTCTAATTGGAAAGGGTAATGGGGGGATGTGCAATTTGGGGGGCCCTGTTTGGAGCAGCCGGGGCCCTCTCGGCCATAGTGTGTAGACACTGGGGGTGCTCAGTTCCCTGGGAAAAGTCATATGTCGGGAATGTAGGGCGGAGGCCACAGGGGCCTGTGAGCTCTGGTCCGGGTCAGCAGAGGAGGCGGGGGCAGATGGAGGGCTACCCCGGCTGCTTGGCTCTTAGGTTGGCCCTGGCAAAGGGCTGACACAGAGCCACGGGTGTGAGGTCAGGACCTCCCTCAGGCCGGGTCTTGGGACGAAACTCTCTTCCAGCTCCTCTCCAGGCCAGGCCAGGAGACAGAGGCTGTCTGAGGAAGGACATCGCAGAGCGTGGTGGAACTCCGGCTAGTCACTACAGGGCTTACCAGGGGCCACCGCTGAAGGAAAAGCCACTCCTTCCTGTAGCGACTTCTCAGGGTGGCTTGGGTGTGGATGAGAAGACACCCAAAGGCTCTTCCTGGCCAGACTGTCTCTTTGTAGCTCAGCTTCCTGCCCTTTTTGGGGGCTGGAGGAGAGGAAGCCAGCTGGAAGATGAGAGTAACCAGGGACCCGGCTGGGGTTTGGGGAGCCTGGCCTACAACAGGTTGTTCTGGGGGTCCAGTCATGTGCTCCCCTATGAGTCAAGAAGCTGCGGGTTGGCCGGGCCCCATCGTCCCCTCCTTTGGAGACCTGCGTCACCAGTTCTGCTGTCTGTGCAAGGGGGAGGGGCCGGTGTTTGCTGGGCCAGCGAGAGGCTCACACGAGAGTGGGCCTTGGGGAGTTACACCATGAGCTCCTTTAACCAACCCATGCTCGGCCCCTGAGGGGAAGTATGCGTTCTTCTTACAACGTCGTCCCTGGAGAAACCACTGAGGTCATGGAGGTGCAGTGGTTGCCAGAGGGAAGACGGGCTGGTCGGAACGCAGATGATACTAGACTTTATGGGCCCGTAGGGGCTTTTTGAGGCTAATTTTGACCCTACTTTATTTCTACCATCTTTGCAAACCCTAGAACCATGCTTCTACATGTGGTTCTGAGAGATGTGACTCTACTTGTGGTGAAAGACCCCGGTCGGTATGGGGTTATTATTAGCACCATCGTCACTGGTGATCCAGGGAAATCGAATCTTTCTGTTCCCGAGGAGCGCTGACCCCCCACCCCCACCCCTGCCACCTCTAAGCCTCTACTTCCATGAGGAGCAGCCGACTGCTCCCGCCCCTCAGCCCCACTCACTGCCCCTGTTGGTGTCCCATCCGTACCATCGTGACTCCTCTCCCCCATGTCCCATCCTGTCACTGTATGTCCGACTCTGATGCAGTCTCTGCTCTGTGTTCCCTCCTCGTGTCCCGCCTGGAACCCCGGCCCCCGTGTTCCTCAGGTTTCTGCTGACGGCGAGCTGGGAGGGCCTGTCCCCTCCCACGTACACTGTGCCTGGCCAGGCTCCTGCCAGGAGTGAGGCCGACCGTGGGGGCTGGCTGCGGGAGTCTCACTGTCCACCCAGCTGGGGCAGAGGCAGAGGCCGTGACCCCTTACACAGGCCGATGCCCAACGAGCCGCTTCTGCCACGTCTGTGGGGTCCCTGGAAGGAGAACTCAGGATCTTGGGCTCCTGGCGCTCAGACACTCCTGGATCTTGGAGTCAGAAAGCCCAAAATTAGACCCAAGGATCCTCAGAGAATAGCCAGTGCCTCCCCCAGGGCAAAGGCCCACCCTGAGGACATCTTAAGTCCTTCCCTACACACACACACACACACACACACACACACACCCCACTACAGCAAGGATAACAGCCTCCAGGCCTCTCAGAAGGAAGGGCGTCCGTGAAGGACCAGCCGAGGCAGAGAGCAGTCAGACCGCAGTGTCTGGAGACCTGCACAGAGGGGAAAGCCTGCACTTGGGGGTTCCCGCCTCCGCTCTGCTCCCGCCCAGCTGAGAGACCTCGGGCAGGTCACCGCCCTTCTCTGTCAGTGTAAGACCCGTAGCCTTCTGCAAATGCCAGTCTTTACGACTCCTAGCTTAGAGTGATAGAACAAGAAGACAACGTGTCCTCTGTCTTTCTCTGCTCCCTTGGTTCCACGGCCAATAACATGAGTGAAGCTGCAAATCCTCCAAACGCTGGACGAGGTGGGATGGCAGGGCTCAGCTGTGTGTCTGGCCGTGCCTCAGTTTCTCTGTCAGCGTAAGGAGCTGAACAGGCCTGTCGCTGGGAAGCTGGGACCAGAGGCAGGATTTCAAAGGCCACTTAGAGGACTGTCCATGCCCAGGGCTGCTTTGACTTCACCTGGGGATACTGTTTAAAAAGCAGATGCCCCACCCCAGACCTAGTTATTGAACTCCTTGAGGGGCCCTGGTTATGTTTCTTTTCTACAGGTTTCCCAAGGAACTCTGACACCCAACCAAACCAGGACTGGGGTTCTTTCAGTAGAGACACAAGGGGAGGCAAGGAGGAGGCATTGGGCCTCTTCTCCAGACCTGAGCCCCTTTGGTCCTACAAGAACTTTGGCTTCCAGAGGCCTCTGGCAACTGGCATCCAAGACCCCGTCAGAACTTGATGTAGAGGGAGCGCTGGTCCAAGGGAGGCTTGGCCGGAGCTTGCTGGTCAGATGGTGAGCCCCAGGCAGCTGTGCATGAAGCCCCCGAGAGCTTCAGGCTGAAAGAGGACTGGCCCTGCTAGGGCAGCTCTTGCTCATGGCCCTGACTTCTTGCCCCACTGCCACGCCGGCAAGGAACCTTAGAGGATGACCGTGAGGCCCATCATCCTTCCAAGTCCGCCCCCCCTACTGTCGTTCGTTTCTTTGCTCCCTGCCGTTTCTCTGCTCCCTGCCGTTTTCACGCTGTGTCTTTTCCTGTCCCATCTCTTCTCCTTGTTTTTCCAGAAAAGAAAGTCCAGTTCCAGCGTTCAGTTAATGGTGAGTGTCTGCCGTCTCCCAAACGCCGGTAAATGCTGGGCCTCGAACCCTCGCTCCTGCCTCCCTCCTGCAGGCTGCACTGGGAACCCGGGGCGGGGAGAGGCTGCTCAGGGCGTGCTTGGTACGTGTGCCTCGTGTGACAGTCTGTGTGTTGCGTGTGCGTGTTGTTTGCGTGTTTCTGTTGACACCTCCAACTCCATGGCCCAGACCAGCAGCCTGGCCGTAGACCTGAGGACCTCCTCAGGTATGAAGGTTGATTTGAACCCCATCCCACGTCCAGCCCTTGGCTTCTTGCTTCTCCCCGCCCTCTGCTCTGGAACTCATCTCAGGGCTTGGTTTGTGCCAGGTGCGGCGCGGGGGGGCTTGGTTTGGCCAAAGGAGTGGGCGCCCGAGAGGCCCTTCTTGAGCTTCTCGACGCTCCCCAGGGCCCGCCGGTGGCAGCGGAGCCACCAGCCCCTGCCTTCTGTCCAGGGGTCCCAGTGGTGGCATGGCGGCCCACATCCCTCTTCTTCTGATTCCGTGGCTGTCTCCCCCAGCTGTGCGGTTTTTCTGCCCTCGAAAAGCCCAGCCTCTCTCACACTGGGCCTCCCCTCCTCTCTCTCTTCCTCTCCTGCTGGTGTGTGTATCCCTTCCCCATTCTGTGGCCACCATGAGCCTCTCTGCTCTCCCACACCCCGTCTTGGCTCCCTCAAGCAGACAGGGCCGGGGAGCCCTCCCAGCCCTTCCAGAAAGGCCAGGGATCTCCTCGCACCCGTCCCTTCACCCATGCCCCCTGCCACCTGCCACCTGCTTAGCTGGGCCCTCCCCCTCCTTAGGCTCAAGAGTCTGGCAGGGTCTTCAGGGCAGCGTCTGGATGGCAGAGCCGGTGAGGCTGACAGAAGCCGGGCCGCCGCATCAGGCAGCCAGGGGGCAGCCCCCGACGGGCCGAGCCTCTTCTGCTCGCCAGCAGGCGCTCACCACCTCCCGTGTTCTCTTTGGCAGGAATCTTCCGAGAGTACCAACACCACCATCGAGGATGAAGACACCAAAGGTAGGGGGGGGCCTCGCCTTCAACGTCTGGGCCCCCCGGGGCCTCCCGGCAGGCCCCCTTCCCTGACAGCCCCGGCCTCCAAGGGCCCCAGGGCCGAGCTTGTGTCCTGCTCCTCCACAGAGACCCTGGCTGTCGCCCCCTGCAGACTGGGCAGTGCCACCGCAGGACACTGCTTCCCGCGTGAGGTACTCGGGCTAGGGGCACAGGCGGACTTTGCTTCCTGCAGGGGTGGTGTGCTTAAGTTTAGGATGTTTTAGGGGGCAGAACATTAACCTATTCAGGTCACAAATGTATCATGGTGGCAGACATTTTCTTTTTGAATTTTTTTAAAAAATGAGTTGATTTTAGGGGGCACCTGACTGGCTCCACGGGTGGAGCGTGCGACTCTTGATTTCGGGGTCATGAGTTCAAGCCCCACGTGGGGCGTAGAGCTTACTTTAAAAATAAATAAACAAAAAAATAAATAATAAATATGAGTTGATTCTAAGAACGTGAAGCGAAAAGAAGAAGGGAAGGGAACGCAAAAATTCAGAAAATTCAGTTGAACTGGAGCGTTGCCTAAGACCAACCCCCAGTGGCTGACAGTCCCCACAAGCCTTCAGATGGAGGGGGAAGCGAAATCCTGAAGTACTGTGACCGGCATAGTAAGAGGGAAGCTAATAAGGACACTACCAGGAATCGTGGACACCCTTTGCAGGGTACTTGCTATGGGCTAGACCGGGTCCAAGTGCTTTCTATCTACCTGAGCTGTGAGGTAGGTACTGTGATCGAGCCCATTCTACAGCCTGGGAAACAGAGGTTGAGTAAATTGGCCCTAGCTCCTAAGGCTGGAATTAGGATTTGAACCCGGGCAGCGTGGCTCCAGGACTCCACGCCTGGTAGCCGTGGCTCACAGGTTGGGTGCATGGCAAACATGCTTGGAGTTGGAGGAGGAAGGCTGAGGGTCACCTTCTGCTCAGGGGACCCCAAATCTTTGGACGAGTTAGCGATGTCCTGCCGTCCTGTCCACACCAGCCATCCTTGGCCCATGGAACAGGGAGACTAGCCGGGGTGGGGGTTCTCACACTCGGCACATGTCAGAGACCCCTGGGGAGTCTTTGCAACTTAGAAGAACACCACTGACCTGGAGAGATGGCAGCCGTACCAGGGTAGCCATTTTTCCATTTGGATATCGACCCCTAGAAGAGCACAATGAAGGGGCATTTTGTTACGTAACAAATATTTCTGCACAATTGCACAGTCCGCCTCTTAAGACAGTTTGGCACACTGAACACCATGACTCCCTCCACACATTGCCCGGGGGCCGCGGAAGGTCAGCTCCACACTGTGTGTGTCCCTGTGCAGTCATTCCCCACCGGGCCGTGGGGCCAGTCACTCCATCACCACAGCCCAACACTAGAACACATCAGTTTTCCACGACAGAACTAGGCACGACCTTTTAAAAACTGACAATCTTATAGAAAAACTCCCCACTGGGGTCAGGTGTGCATTCTAAGTCCCTCAGGTGTGGTTTTCCAGCCACATCCCTAGCCCTGCCCCTGTGGACTCTGTGGTGAGCCAAGACATGGCATTTCCAAGACTGTCCCCACATTTAAGGCTCACTGTTCTAACGATAAAAGGCACTGGGATTTTGAAAAGACCTGTTAAGGCCTTGTGATGCTGGGCTCAGAGCAGACAGGGGTCATAGAGGTGAACTGGCTCTATGCTTCTTCATGGCAATCCATTTGCTGGGTGACTTTGGACAACTTACTCAACCTCTCTGAGCCTGTTTTCCTTCGGTAAAGAGGGGATGATAATGGTAACAATCTCAGAGGACTGCTGTGCGGATGAGATGAGAGGCTGCGTATACAGTGGTTTCACAGTTTTGGGCACTGATCACAGTTTAATAAATTTCAATTTCTTTTTTTCAAACCGGAACTTACGGCTGAATGACAGGAAGCCACATGGAGTTGTCTTGGAGCATCAGTTTTACTCAAAGATTATTTTAAGACAGATATTTATATGTTAGAAATATTTGGAAAGAAATGTGAAATTTGTATGTGTTATAAATGTGAACGTGACCCATCAAAGACATTCTCCCCCTAGGGTAATGGCTCTGGGTGGCATCCTGAGGCCTCACACTTGCTGTCATTGGACTCCGCTCTGGAGAGATCAGGATGGGAAAATTTGTGGAGTCTTAGATTTTAGTTCACCTGTACCCCTGTTACAGAGGAGCATCTCAGGCCCAGAGAAAAAGGGCAAGTCCAGGTTATCGATGGCAGAACTGGGGCCCTGTTCCCTTCCTCAGTTTTCCCCATGTAAAAGGCCATGTCCGATAGCAGAGACACTGGCTCAGCCAAGAGCTTCTCCCTGTGTTTGGCAGGAAAGAGGAGCCCCGTGCCTCCCCTAGCTTCTTCAGGCCTCAGAGAAAGTTTCAGAAAAAAAAACATTTTCTGGTGTTAATTTGTTAAGTCTTCTCCCTAAGTGAGAATAGCAGCTGGTGGGATAGATTCTGACCTAACATTAAAGTTAATTAGAAATGTCATCCTCCAGGGAACAATTTCCCCTGAGCAAAGAAAGAGACATTAATATTTCAGGGCACCTCAGGCTTAATGCACAGGCCTCTGGCCCTCTGAGCTGTGTGGACGGGGCTCTGCCAGGCTTCCTTCCCACTTCCCTAACTCCTACTGGTCAGTGCCATGAAAAATTAATTTCTTCCCCAACCCAAAAAGCTCTCTCAGAATCTAGGCAGAGACCTTCTGGGAAATACTGGCCAGGAATGCTGATTCCATTTTAGCCTCAGCATGCTGTGAGACCTTCAGAGAGTATCTTAACCTCTCTGGGGTCTCAGCTTTCCCACCTGTATAGGAGCACTCCTAGACTGCATGGGTGAACACCTGGCAGATGAGAAATGCCGGAGGTTGCTGCTGAGAAGCCGCTGAATGAATCTCTCACATAGAACAGGACTGCTGAGGACAGGGAAGGGAATCAAAACCAGAGTGAATTTCTCCAGCTCTAGGGAGCACCAGACTCTCAGATCTTCTGTCCCAGAGATGAAGCTACTAGGGAGATTTCTGCCCACTAGACTTCCACTGTTGTTAAACTTGATGTTCTGAGTGGCTAGAAGCACACCAAGTTAGGCATTGTCTCTGGATGCGTTAATAGAAGTATAGTGTCCAGATTTGAGGAGCGGATAGAGAGTGCTACCCCAGACCTGATATTCTGCAATATTCAAGCCACATTGAGGATTGTGTGCTGACACTCAGAGAGGCATTTAAACAGCTCAAGAACCCCAAAGAGTGGATGGCCAGCTTAAATCAGATCCTACAAACCCTATCCTGGAGGCTTTTAGCCTTAGAAAGAGAAGACTAGTAGAGGGGAGAGGGCATAGGGTCTGAGGAAGCGGGTGCATACTCTGGGGTCCCAGAAGGCAGAAAGGGGAAGAGAACCATAACAAGGGGCTTTCAGAGGGGAGGGTCTGACTTAACAGAAGAAGAAGCTGGGTGCAGAGAGAGAGAGGCCTGATAGTGTGTCAGGCCCCCTGGCAGGCTACAACCCCCAAAGTTTCAAGCAAAAACAGAACCATCATGTCTCAGGCTGCTGGGAAGCATCCTTGCCCTGGCTAGAGACCAGAGGCTGTCCTCAGGGAGAATTTCCAATTCGGAGATTTCCAGATGATAACAATCATCGCTCTTATTCACGGACTGCCAGGCACGGCTCTAAATGCTTTATATTGCACACCATTATTGACATAAATGAGTTGATAGAAAGGGCTCGGAGGTTCTTAATGAGAAGCATACATGTGTTTGTTATTTCTACTGATGCATCCTTGACTCGGTTCTCAGAACCACCTTGTGAGGTAAGTACTATGAGAAGCTCCATTACACATATGGGAAAACTGAGGCACGGGGAAGTATAAGCAGCAGAGTTGGGTTCCAAACCTAAGGAGTCTGACTCCAGAATCCAGGCCCCTGACTGCTCTCCTAGCGTCTCCGGGGTGGCAGTGAGATGGAACCCACAGGAGTTAGGGAATGTCACGGACTCATGGGATGTCAGGCTGGAAGGAGCCTTAAAGTCTGTGCAGAGAAAGCCAGGAGGTGGCCCAGGTCCCATGGCTTGCCAGGAGCGTGTGGACCTCCCTGGATCACCACCCTGCTTCTGCATGGGAGTGGAATGCTGTGTCACCTGGCAGAGATGGGTGTCTTCCTGCCCTCAGTCTCCATGAAGGAAGGCAAAGTTGGGCAGCAGGCCAGGCTTTTGGGCTCCAAGGGACAGAGACCACCTGGCCACTTGGTAGATTCCAGCACACAGGGCAAAGACAGCAGCCCTGGGCCCGTTTCTGTCCATTCACTGATTGGCTCACCCCTGCCTCCTCTGCCCCCACCCCAGGAGAGGCCCCCCCAGTGTGAGCCGGCAGAGCTCACGGTCCAACACAGGCTCATTCCCAGCCCTGGTAAATCTGAGCAGAGCCAGGAGATCAAGAATTAGCCCCTCACTGTGCTACTGACATTGAAGATGGTGACTGTTACGTCTATGGGACACCCACCATGTGCCAACAGGCATGCTGGGCACAGGGCCCCTGCCTTGAGGAGAGTGTGATGGGCTTTGGAGCTGCAGACTCTGGTGGGAGCGGTCAGCCCGCTGCAGCAGACAGTCACCCTCTCTCACCTGTGCTTTGCTCATCTCTGATGTGGCAGTGAGAGCCACATGAAGTCATGCCGTGAGGCTTCCAGATGCTTCAGGCTGAGCAGTACAAAGGCTGGTGTGCTCGTTCGTGCGGTGGTAACGCCTGTGGACCCAGGTCTGTTCCAGGCCCGGGCGTCCAGTGCAACAAAGGCAGCCACAGCCTAGCTTCCACGGAGCACGTATCTAAGTTGGGAGATAGACAAGCATACGGGCCTAACTTGGCAGGGAGCATGGGGCGGGGGGCGTGGGGGCCCGGGGAAAAAGGCCCTGGGCTGGAAACCAAGCCCTACACCAAGGTGTTCTATGTCCTTGGGCAAGTCAGCCCCTTCCTGGGCCTCCATTTCCCCCATCATCTGAAAAAAAAATGGTCATCCATTTCCATCATCATCTGGAGGCTGAGGCTCTGGTCCCCAAGGTTTCTTTCAGCTCGGATGTTGTAGGATTCTGTGTCCCCTGGGCCTGAGGTGAGCTTCCCGGCATCAGGGGTGGGGTGGCAAAGGCGGTGATGAGGAAAGAGGCAGAGACAGGGCCTCAGCCTCCAGATGATGTTCCCCTCCCTCCGTCCCAGACTGAGACACGGCCACGTGGCTCAGCAGAGGCTGCTCCGTAGGCCAGCCAGCTGACTGGGTTGGAAGTGAAGCATGGGCCCGTGTGAAGACAGCCTGCCCCAGGGAACCATGCCAGGCTTCTGGTGGGACAATCCCGCTGGGAGCCAGGACACTGGGCTCCAAATTCCTCCGTCTGCGAGGCTCAGACTCCACGTGTATCATATCGGGGGTGCTGGCCTTGCTGACCTCCTGGGGTGTCTGGGAGAAGAGGGTGAAGTCTATCTGGTACTCCCGTCTGGGTTCGGCACTGAAGGGATGAGAGGTGGTGCTGTTTCCATTTCACAGCTGGGAAAACTGGGGCTCAGAACAGAGCCCTTGTCATGAGAAAGCTGATGGCCTAAGCCTCTACCAGAAAGAGCCATTCGTTGTGTTCTGGGGGTGGACAGCGGAGGCCAGGTCTCAGCAATTGGGATTCATGATGCCTAGAAAGTTCTGAATCCCTCCATGCCTGATTCCTACATGGAATCAGGAATTTTGCTCCACGTGGAGCAAAAGGCTCACCCAGACCTAAGGGAGCAGTAAGCCCTAAGACCTTCCTTAAAGCCTCCAGTTTGGGCCCAGGCGGGGAGCCCTGGTTCTTGGCTGCTAGCGACAACCACCACTGTTTTGATTCAGGTGGCAAAGCAAGGGGATGGAGTAGTGTATTTTGGAGTCAGCCTGGCTTCCCATGAGGCCTAATGTCAGAATGTCCACCATGCATGATTCACTGAGGCCAAGGCTGCCAACCGGGATGCTGACTCTGCCCTTTGCAGCTGAGGGAAATTTCCCACTCTTCTCCACCTTTCTGGGCCTCAGTTTCTGCTTCTGTGAAATGGAAGTAATGGTACCTGCTTCTGTGAAATGGAAGTAATGGTACCTGCTTCCCAGGGATAATGTGAGGCTAACCGAGACCGTCTGTACAAGGCCCTCAGGTCCCCACACAGGGTCTGGCACATGACAGGGACTCAGAAAATGGTAGCTGGTGCTTCGTTATATTACTATCATTTCTCTGTGTCTCCTCCTGCCTTGCAGTGCGGAAACAGGAGATTATTAAAGTGACAGAGCAGCTGATTGAAGCCATAAGCAATGGAGATTTTGAGTCCTACACGTGAGTCGGCTGGGTCCACTCTGCATGTCCTGCCTGGATTGTGGCTCAGGGGGCGCTAGTGGCTAACTTTGGGGGTTCTCGTCTCCAGTCCTCATTTACTCCTTCTGCATGTGCCATGAACCAGACTGAACTTTTTGCGTTTGGACTTTCTGCTTTAATGAAGCTTTCTGTTCACAATATTCTGTATCTCGGTCCTCCCTCATCTCCTCCTCCTCACGTCCTCCTCCTCATCTCTTGTTCCCCAGAAGGAACTCCAACAAAACTCCTTTGCTTCCCCCACCACAGCATGGGCCTCCTCAGGAGATGAGCGGGGGAAGGAGGGGAGGGAGGCGGGCCTCTCCTCAGACCTGCTGTGTGGGCCTGTTCCTCAGCCTGGACCTCCTCAGGCCTCTGACCTCAGGTGGGCAGAAGCAGGCAGGAATCCACAGGGTGCGTCCTCCAGTGAGCAGGGGTGAGGAAACGAACCTCGAAACAGAACCTTAAGTCCTCTGGGGAATAAGGCCAAGTGTCCAAAAATAACATAAAATGAAACAGATGGTATGAGATGTCCCCTACCCATCTGGACCAGCCTTTCAAGAGGCGGCTGTGTGCGAAGGCTGGGCTGGAGCGCCCCCTAGTGTCCACCCAGAGCCTGCATGGTTGGGCCCAGAAGCCGGCCCACCCCAGGGAGAGGGAGGATTCTGGGCTGAGCTCTCAACCTCTCAGCTAGATGCTGACAAGACCCCACATATGATTTTTGGTGGATAAAAGCTGCCACCTAAGGTAGAATGACCCTGCCTTGGGTTCGGGTGAGGTGGGAATAATTTAACTGGGATCTGGGTCTTGGGCAGCTGGTTCCTGGTTTCCTCGGTGTCCAGGACCTTAAGTTTGTCTCCCAAAGGCTTGGCAGGCCAGGTGCATTTTAATTGTGGGAAGGTTTCAGCAGCAGCAGGTGGCAAAGCCCCAGCAACCCACTGCTTCTGTTGGAGGAACAAGGACTCTGGAAGGTACAGGTGTGGGACGGAAGCTGCATGGACGCGTGTGTGCACGCACCTGTCCACATGTGCACATTTGTGACTGTGTGCATAAGGGGTGTGGCTAGGCATGTGTGCACACGTGCACCCAGGTAAAGCCTAAAAGTACAGAAACATAGCACTAAACAGGTCCTGCTGGCAGCCCTTCCCAAGATAACTAAATCAGACCCGGGAAGAGCCCAAAACTATCTCTGGAAGGATACAGCCAGAGAGGGAGAGAAAGAGAGGTGGTTTCTATGGACCCCAAACCCCTCCCTGCAGTGCCATTTCTGGGGACCCCCCCCACCTCTGTGATGTCATTCTCCTGTCATGTGCAGCCTACCCTAGGTTCTGACCCCGTGCCATCACCTCTGGAGCCACTGGTGTCCTGAGTCTGGCCCTGAGTAACCCGTGCTTACTGAGCCTCAGTGTCCCTAGATGTGTAATGGAGTTGGAACAGGGGGTCTCTGAGTCACTTCAGAGTCAGAGACCCCAGAGACTTCCTGGAGAAGGGCTTCTCCCATGAGGGGCTCAGTCTCCCCAACACTTAGGGCTCAGACCCCCAGACTTGAAGACTTCTGGAACTGAAGGGTCCTGAGTATCTTATATGGTTTGAGCTGGGCCCCCACCCCCCACTAATCCATTTGGAGAATTTGGGGTGCTGAGCCGAGAAGCGAGTTGTTTGGGGTCACACGGACAGGGACAGTCAAGGAAGAACAAGGTTAGAGTGGCCTACACTTCCCACAGTGCCCAGATCAGACAATGCCGGGCCCCATACCTGTCCTCCCGTTGTCTCCTGTTCCTCCCCGGCTTGGGATCTTTGCATGTCCGGAGGTACTTCCTGTCCCCGGCTGCACTGCCACTGTAACAGGGGTCTGTGTTGTGCCACAGGTCCCAGAGGCCTGGGGGTGGGGGAGACAGTTTTTCCTTCCTCAACCTGACTGTTAGGGTTCCCCAGAAGGCTGAGACCTGGAAGGGAGCTCTGAGCCGTAAATACATGCCTTCCTCCCAGGCATGACTTCATGGAGGGCTACTTTCCTCACATTACAGAAGAGGAAACCAAGGCTCACGCTGAGGGCAAAAGGGGCACCTTTAAAGAAGCAAAACGCACCCCCTCCAGGGACATAACCTGCTCTGGGAGCAGAGGTCACTTTCATGTGAAGGAAAAAGTCCTCCCCTGCGCCCTCCCCACCCCAACAGGAGAGCAGATTGGCCTGGCTGCCCTGGGCAGGAAGATGCGATGTAGAGACAAGCCTGCAGGCTGAGTGACCCCCAGCCGGCGCCCGAGGGCTACCCACGACGATTTGCAGCCCCTTGCAGCGCTCTCGCTTGGTGCTGGGGGTCTTAAAACCAGTGAGTGGCAGGAGCTGGACCTGCACCCAGGCTTCCCAGGTCTATGTGGCTCCCCTAGTGGGCAGTGGGTGCCTTACGGTGCAGTTGGCAAGCCTGTTCCTCCCCGCACTGACCGCACGGAGCCTGTGAGTCGGGCTGGATCACTTCAATGTCACAGGCCCGCCCTCCTCCGGTCCAGGCCCCTGGAATGAGAAGGTGGCCCCAGGAGGCCACCCCAAGCCCTCTTTTCTCTGACTTCCTCCCCCTAGGAAGATGTGTGACCCTGGGATGACGGCCTTCGAACCCGAGGCCCTGGGGAACCTGGTCGAGGGCCTGGACTTCCATCGATTCTATTTTGAAAACCGTGAGCAATCCCTTCTCTCTGGGGTGCCTGTTGTCTGCTCTCGTTCCATGTCCTGCCGGATGGCACAGCAGGGTGACGGGCAGGGCCCCCGGGGCAGCTCAGGAGCCCGCGAAGAGGAAGATCCCGTGTGGACAGGGGTTGGTACCATCTTGGTTCCCTCTCATAACCCCGGGCCCGTCCGACTGCCAGTTATCCCTCCTGTGGCTGAGGATGGGGACCTGGGACAAGGGTGACAAGCCCTCCCAGCCCTCTCCTGTCCCTGCCCCGGCCCCTGCCCCTGGGAGGGTATGGGGATGGCCTTTATTCTCAGTTTCCAGATGAGAGAGCTTTCCTGCCTGGACATATACCCATGTCACAGCCATCTAGATGTCTGGGGCCACCCCAGCTCTTCCAACTGGTCACAAGCAGGCTGGTGGGCTGTTATGCCTGTGGGTGGGCAGTCTGGGGAAGAGGAGGGGACCCGAGCTCACACTGCTGTGCCCCTGCCTGTGTGTCTAGGTCTCTGTCCGCATGTCTGTCCTTCCTGGGCCTCTCCTCTGCAGGAGAGACCCTGGCAGCTTTGCAACTAGGGGCTGTCAGGGGGCTGAGGCTGGGCCTGACCTAGGGCGCTTTCTGCCTGTGTCCATGTCTCTCCTTGGCCAGGGGTCAGACAGGGACGAACCAAAGCACGTTCAGGGTAGACTCCTCTAGCTCAGGACCTACAGGAAGGCCCTGAGTGGCATATCAAGGTATCCCAAGGGGAAGGCATATACCCCTAAGGCTATGCAAGATGGTTTCTGGAGCACGTGGGCACCGCTTGAAATAGCACTGTTCGCACAGTGAGAAAGCTGGTACCTTGCTCAATTCTCTTTCAATATGTGCAACTTCATCAGGGGGGCAAGGCTCAGCTGGGCACTAAATCAGACTGTACCTTACAGACCAGAGGAGCCAAGAGCCCCCTCAACGAGCTGAGAAGGAAGTTACCTTTTCCCTTGATTAATCAAACTCTGATGCTCCAAGGATAGCAGGGGAAGTTAAATTTTCATGTGAAGATGGGTGGCTGGACCCTAAGTTTTCTCCATTACCCTGGAGTTCCCTGGCTCCTCTCTATATGGGTCTGTCTTCTGGAGGTGCTGGTTTCCCAGTGTCAACTCCCCAATCCCCAATGAGCAGAGCAGAAACCAGGCTGAGCTGTCTCTAAAGGCTCCAAGATGGGAACACAAAGAGAAGGCTGAACTAGCTCTTGGCCTGGGTCCACACCAAGGGCCTCATCACAACACTGGCCCCTTGGACTCTAGGTTTGAACGCCAGCCGGCCCATGAGTGCAAGACCCAGAGTGACTTCTTGGCCCAGGCCAAGTCCCAGCATCCTGCCTGTGTTTCTCTGCTGGAGGACCTGGCCCTTTCTCCCATGCTGCCTATAAGGGTGGGCGTTAGAAGGCCACGGTCTCTTCAGAGATACCACATTAGGATGATCCTTTTTTATAAACGTCCCCCAGAACTCCAGCCCCTGCCAACAACAGCGAGGCCCCCTCAACAATGCTGAGCTTGTTCATCTCTTCTGAGATTGTTCTAGATTGTCCTAATTCAGTCCCATCTGGAGACTGACTTCTTTTAGGTTCTATTGCATTTTTTTCGGGAAGTGGCCCAGCTTGAGACAAGTCAGATTGCTTTTCTGGACCTCAGTTTCCAGATGTGTTTAATGGAGGCATTGACCTAGATGGTCTTGGGTGCCTCCAGCCCTGGTTGTTGTCGAGGATGCTTATGGAGGCCTCCTTGCATTTTGTAGGAGGGCCACTGAGTGACCTCTGGTTTCTGAGGTCACTCCCAAGCCTATAATGCAAAAGCTCTACCTTCACTGAGAGCCCACAGTCTGTTAGTCTGCATATGTAAGACTCAGTGATTTGGTGTTCCGCAGACAAAGCCTGGATATAGTGTGATTATAATATTAGGGATGCTTTTGGCAGTTCAGGGAAAAAAAAAAAAAGACATTTTACATTTCTTAGGAAACCAATGGCTCACAAACTTGGCTGGGCATCAGAATCAGAGGGTGCGGAAGGGGAAGGAGGTTTTCGAATAATATAGATTTTTGAATTGTCATCTTCAAGAGAGGAGATGGGCAGTGTATTTTTTAAACTGGTCCTCTGTGGGATTTGAACCTGCCTTTGGGCTACACAAAGAGAAGGCATGAGGGTTCCTCTGAAGCCTGGGCCCCTCATGACCCCAGTCCAGCCCTTCCCTGGGTCATTGTCTTTCTATGCTTTTGTTTTCTATCTTGCTGAAAATATGGAGAGTTCCTAGAACTAAAATAATTAATAATAATAATAATAATAAATAATAATTGTAATAATAATAGTGGCTCACATGCTTCATAGAGAAAGCTGGCTTCAGGTACCTTTCTCAGTTCTGTCATGATTACAAGAGTTATGCCTTTCTGCTTGACTGTGGAAATCTCCATGACCTCACCCCATGACCACCAATTCTATCCTCACAATTCCAAGATCCTAGGATTCCTCAATTTTAATATGAACCAGGTTTCCATAATGCCATACGTCAGGAGTAGGGGTTGCAGATCAGGGGTCCATAGGCCATATCTAAATGACATATATGCTTCGCGTGGTCTACATGAGGTTTTAAATTTGAATTAGTGGCCAATAATAAAAATGAGGCATTTCACATAAAAATTCAGATTTCTAGATTCTCCTCAAAAATCAGGTGTGGCAATGTGGGTTCCCTTAAAGCTGATGCTTGAACAACACGGGTTGGACCTGTGTGGGTCCACTTCTACACACATCTTCCCCAGACCGGCCCTGTAAATGCATTTCCTTTTCCTTGTGATTTTCTTAATAACAGTTTCTTTCCTCTAGCTTACTGTATTTTAAGAACATAGCACAAAATACAAATAACATACAAAATGTGGGTTAATCGACAGTTGATGTTATCGGTAAGACTTCCAGTCAACAGAAGGTTGTTAGCAGTTAAGTTTTGGGGAAGTCAAAAGTTATATGTGGATTTTCAAGTGTGCAGCGGGGTGGGGGTGGGGTGCGGTGCGGCTAACTTCCCTCCCCATCATTGTTCAAGGGTCAGGTTCTCACAGAGGGCCCCCAGGGAAGCTGTGGACAGGGCGCCCTCTGCAGGTGGGACAAGGTGTACTATTCACCACAGTCTCCACTGCTCCCTATAGGTCACTCCCTGACCCAGAGGCAAAGGGTCTCTTGCTATTTAGCATCTTATACCCTGCTCGCCCTCCTCCTTTATGTACTTGTCTGGCCTCTGTAGGGAACCTGGTTTTGAGACTCTGGTCTAAGTTCATCTGAGTCTACAGTCATAGCCCTATACTTCCATGCGTCTGAGATCCTGTGAATCTAAAATCCCATTCCCCTGTGTTTAAAGAATTGGCATGTCTGAAGTTCATTGTCTCTAAGCTGGGATCTGCTCTAGCCATCTGGAAGTTCTGCCTGGACTCCTAGCTGAACCCCTCCTGTGGAAATGAGGCAGGCGGGGGGGTGCCTCTGCTGAGAGGGTCGCTGGGAGACGGGGAAGTGAAGGAAGGGACGCAGGAGGCCCCCCGTTGCATCTCCTCTGCCCCCTCCCATCCCCACCTCCAGTGTGGTCTCGGAACAGCAAGCCCGTGCACACCACCATCCTGAACCCCCATATCCATCTGATGGGCGACGAGTCGGCCTGCATCGCCTACATCCGCATCACACAGTACCTGGATGCAGGCGGCATCCCCCGCACGGCCCAGTCGGAGGAGACCCGTGTCTGGCACCGCCGGGATGGCAAATGGCAGATCGTCCACTTCCACAGATCTGGGGCGCCCTCTGTCCTGCCCCAGTAAGAGCTCCTCCTTCCTGCCATCTGTCATGTGGGACAGTCTGAAAGAATGGGGGGACGGTGTCAGTCTGGAGGGGGCCATGTTGGGGAACTTGGGTGCTGGAAGGCCATGGGGTGGGGGCTGGAGACCACGGGGAGGAGAACAGACCTGCAGGTTCCCGGGGTGGGGTGAGGGGCTGAGCGGGACCCACCAGAAGCAGCTTCAACCCCGTCTAAGGATGGGGAAGGGGCTGCCCTCAGAAACACTTGCATTACCCCCAACACATACAATTTCTTACAGCTGAAGGACCAGGCCGGGGGCCCTGGACCGCAGAGATTTACTCTTCGTTCATGGAATGTGGCTGCTGGTTCTCCCACTCGGATTTTGCTGGAATTCCCCCAATCACGTCACCTCACTACCACCACCATCACCATCACCGTCAGAGCTACGTCAAAAAAATCCTGCCTGCTCACAAAAGCTATCACGACTTCCGAGCAAATGGCACATCTCCCTGCCACCCCCTGTCCCTTTCGCTCTGTGTCACCTGCCAGGGCAGGTCCTCCTCAGGACTGGGTGCCCCCGAGGGTGGTATGGGGGGGGGGGGCTCCCCTCTGGGTGCTGGCTCCGAGGGCTCCCCCTCCTGGCTGTCGTCGGCCTGGTCTTACCTTGGCTGTAGGCCAGAATGCCCAGCTGTGTGTCCCCCGAGCTGCTGAGAAGGAGGGGCGGAATCAGGAGGAATGTGGCATCCGCCCCCCATCTCCCTGTCTCTCCCTTCCAGGGTCCCCCCAGCCCCGTGAGCCAGCCTCCCCTGTGGGAGAGGGTGAGAGAGGCGCCGACGCCAGGAGCCCCCACCTCACACTGCCTCCCTAGCTCCTCCTTCTCCAGTCCTGCTCGTCCTCCTGTCCATGCGGACCCTTCTCCCTCCGTGTGTGTGGAGTGCGATCCTCTCAGGGTGCCCCCACTCTTTCCTTCTGCCTTCGGCTGATGTTTACCTCCAACAGTAACGCCCATTCCACCCTTCCACCAGTCCCGGAGAATTCCAGCTTCGTCCCCCCAGAGGGAGAGAATCTGATTGCTTTTCGGGGGCAAAGAAGGCACGTTTAGGTACCACTCCTACTTGGACCGCATGCCTTTTTATAGCCAAACTCCTGTGTGTTTCGTAAATGGATTTTGCGTTCATGGATATTTATGTAATAACTAAACCTCTCAAATTATTGTGAGGAGGGTCGGGCCGGGTTGGGAAGGGGTGTGGGAAGAGGGGTGAGGGGTAGATTTTTTCTGTTCTAGGTCTTTTTTTCTTCTTCTTCTTCTTCTTCTTTTTTTTTTTTTTTGTGTGTTTTTGTTTTGTTTTGTTTTTTTGCTTTGTTTTGTTTTTGTTTTCATGTCATCTCTGAGATTCACTCTGTCACCTGTGGTTATCTGGGTCCGAGGTGGACTCAGCCCTGGGTGGGGTGGAGCGCCTCGCTGACATTTTGGTCCCAAGGTTCCTTTCAGGACTCTAGAAACACCAGATGTTAGTGCTAAGAAACAGCAAATCAGGGCAGAGAGAGTGGGGGAGGTTGTCAGGACAGAAATATCTTTTTTTTTTTTTTGCTTGCCTCCCAAACTGAAGTTCCTACTAGGACGCTTCCCAACTTCCCAGGATTTCATCCCACCGCATCCGTGTGTGCCACCCCCCCGCACTCCCCAGACTTTGGGGGTTCACGAGCATGTGTCTTCATTGCCTCTCCCCTCCTCATCTGCTGGCTCAAGCAGAGCACTGGAATTTCTCCTCTTCACACCTCGTCCTGCAGCCATGGGTTCGAATCTCTTTCTTTTCTTTTCTCTTTCCCTCTTCCCCGGGATTGACTCTGATGTGGAATGCCTTGGCACGTCCACTAGGATCTACTGTCTGCACTGTTTTCTTTGCATGACTTTATATGCAGTAAGTATGTTCAAAAAAAAAAAAAAAGAAAAGAAGAAAAACATTCAGCAAAACCAATCTACATGTTTTGGGCAAAAAAAAAAAAAAAAAAAAGAGGTTGTATTCTCAGTGTCCAACTCGGAATTATGTTGCCGCCTCTCTGTGCTTTTTGGCCTCTGTGTGGCCGTGTTCTGCCAGCATGAGATACTGTCCCCTCTGGAGGATTTTAGGGGAGGAAGAGCCACATCCCCCCGGGGATCTGGAGGAGGCTCTGGTTCCCCCGAACCTCTGGGGAGTCCTGGGTGTTGACTGGAGGACTGGTGGGGATGTTTGATCTGGGACTTTTTGAGTCTTCCCTGATCATGAGATGTCTGCTGGGTCCTTTTCTCCATAGCTGCTGCCCTAGGGACAGGTGAGGCAGGCTGGACTGGGGCTGCAGGCCAGGAAAGAGGCTGCCTGGGCTTCCTGCTCTCCAAATTGGTTGATCACTGGCCTCTATCCTTGGCAGACACCCTGCTGCCGAGGCCCAGGGTGTAGGGACTTAGCCTGCTCCGGGTCCAGAGGGCTTCCCACTAAGGCCCAGTGATCCCAGCGTCCCAGCAGTAAAACCGCCTGCCTCCCTTGTGAGCTGCCAGCTCCCACAGCAAGCCCCAAGCCCAACGTGAAGGTGTGGCCTTCACAGGGGATGCAAGACCAAGTCTGGTCCCCTTCTCAGCCTCAGTTTCCCCATCAGTTAAAGGGTTAAATATTCCTGCCCAGCCTATGCTGCAGGACTGATTGGGGAATCCAACGGGACAGTGAGGTGAAACCCAATGTACCTGTGAGAACTGACAGGGTTAGTCACTGGCTAGACTCCTGCTTCGTTCTGAGCCTGGCCAGCCTACCACTCCCGGTCCTGCCCCTCATTCCCCTCTTTGGTGCCTGTCAACTGCTCATTAGCAGTGGACTGCGGGCAAAGAGCCATGCTTTGGGGGTTAGTAGGATTAGGATTCCATTCCCTGGTCTTACCAGACTTGCTATGTGACCTTGGGCAAGTCCTTTTCTTGCTCTGGCCCTGGGTTTTTCCACCAGGGGGAAATGAGCTGGAGGACCTCAGTGTCCTGATTCTTATTTGCTGGCACGCCTCATGCCTCCTATCCACTGTGTCCCATTCCAAGTGCCAGAGAAATGGAGGCAGGTCCCTACCCCAGGAGGAGACGGCTCCCCCAGAGGAAGGCCACTCCGGTGGGTAGGAAGTCAGTCAGCGTGGACCACAGGGCATTGGTGCCATCCTGAGGCCCAGGCAGGGGAGGCTGGCAGACACAGCGGCCCAGAGCCCACCCCCACCAGACAGTGAAACTCTGCTTCTCTAAAACATCCTGTAGATGCAAAATCAATTAGTCAATCAATCAATCAATCCAGACCCAAGACCAGACCTAGGCTCCAGCATGCCAACACCTCTATAGGAAAGTATTCTCCCAGGACTGTGCGCCCCCTGGGCACTAATCCTGGCCTCCTGTCACCCAAGGGGAGACCCTTTGGGGGATGTGTTTGCCAGACTCCCCGTGCTGGTTTCTTTGTTACTATTTGTTTGGGGATTTGTTTCAGTTCTTCCTTTCCTTTCTTTCTTCTTCTTCTTCTTCTATTTTTTTTTTCTTTTTTTAAAAATATGTGGCTGTGAACTTGAATGACCACTGCTCAAAACTTCTGCTATTGGGTGGGAGGGGGGAAGAAGGGGTGTCTGTTTTACTGGTGTTTTCAGTGCAATAAATAGCTACCAACTTCTGCGCACTTGCTGTCTCTCAGTCTCCGCCAAGCAACCACACTGGGTTGGGGTGGGGGGGGGGTGTTTGTTTCCTGTTCCAGATCTCGCTATTTGCAAAATAAAAGCCAAGGTCTCCTTTCTGATTGGGCCAACTGGGTCTCATGCTCAAGACTGAACCAATTACAGTGGGATTATGCCTGGACCCTGTGGTCTGGCCTTAGAACCAGGGACGAGGCTGGCTTTCTCTCAGCCACACCAGGGGCCCTGTATCCAGAAGAAGGGGGAGGTGGACACGGGTTGCCGCAAACAGTTGGCCAGCAGCAAAGTCTCTCGAAGGGGTCCTGGGGGTAAGGCTCTTTTCCTCTAGGCCTTGGATTCCTTGTAAAATGAGAGTTTTTTCCAGAAGTCCCTCCACACTTATTCTCCTCCCTCAGCCCAACCTCACAGACAAGCCGCCAGGCCTCAGAACTCCTGGAGACTAGTTTGGAGAAAGGGGTAAGGGGAGAGGTCCCTCAAAACCCACACACTGGACTGAGTGCCTGGGACAGGGGCCCTGGGGCTGGAGAGAGGGACAGGACGAGAGACTCCACTGGCCAAGGGGCGGCCCCTGCCACAGCAGAGGCCAGTGTGGTTCTCTGCGTCCAGGCTGTCAAGTGGAGCCAACGTGTGGATGCAGAGGTCTTGGCCCTTGGGCCACGGCGAGGTGACCACCCATCCTGGTTTGCTGACACAGGACAGTCCCAGGCAAAGCAGGTGAGCTGGTCACTTAGCCACGCAGCCCCCTAAGTTACCTGGATTCCACAGCGCCAGGGGGATGTGCCTTCTGGAGCCCACAGTCCCCTCTAGACCATGCTCGGGGTGTCTGGGACTCCAGATTCCTGCACCAGCCACTTCCAGAGTCCATCCCCACTGCTGGTGTGCAGAAGGGCCGCGAGGCGTGCGCCCTTTGCACACACAGGACGGTCTTCACAGCGAGAACAGAGGCCAAGGATGCGAAGGGCCAGAGGGTGGGTTTCAAAGGGATGTGGGGCCTGGAATTGGGATGCTTGCTACGCCTTAGCGCCCGGACTTCTCCCAGCTCCGCCTTCCCGCGGACTAGAGACCCCTACTTGGGCGGGAGGAAGGGCCTGAGGGCGGGCCAAGGGCTCGTGCTGCTATTGCAGATACCGACCAGCAGGTGGCAGCGCAGGAACAGGTTACAGGCAGGCCGTGGGCCCTGAGGCTCCAGCTCCCAGTGAACGTCAAGAAGTACCTTTGACTCTCAGAAAGTACCAACTCCACCCAAAACGCTACTGTTACCTGACAGGAGTATGACCCCTTAGTGTTCACGGAGTACTTTCACAATACCTCTTGTGTCAGAACAGCCCTACCCTGAAAAGGAAGACAATAAGACTCAGAGGCAAAGAGGCTTCCTGCCAGACGGAACCAGGGGTCCCTCCAGGGCCTCCAGTGTCCCAGAGCTTGACTTCCTGTCTCTGAACAGCCAGCAAAGTGTGACTGGGGTTCTTAGGAATCTCCTCTCTTTGACCCTCCATTCCTTCCAGCGACCGCCCGCAGTCCCTACCTCCCCACTGCCCATTTACTACGAAACCCACTGACTCCCTTGAGCTAACTCTTCCTTCACGCCAACGACTACGCACCCCTACGCTTTGGTGTGTGCTCGCACAGTCCTCAGTTCGCCCATCCACCGGCCACTGCGTTTCTCTTCTGTTCATTCCACGTTGTAGGGCAGAGGGAGGGAACCTGGCTGGGATGGCCCAGGGTGTGAGGAAGGGGGATGGGTTTCAGAATTTTAGCCCCTCCAAACACCTGCTGGGGTCTGCTGCCACCAGCTGGGCTCTAAGTAAAACTCAGTGATGAGTGGGACCTGTCTCCTGTCCCCAGAGAGGCCACCCCAGAGAATGAGCCACGCGGTGACCCAGAGTGCACGGTGGGCTGGGGTGGGGGCTGGGCCTGGAGATGCGAGGTCTATCAGAGCCAGAGGAAGGAGCAGAAGCATGGCAATGACTGGAGGTGCTGGGGAGGCCTTGTGCCCATGCTCAACAGGGTGAAATGGGGGGTGGGGTGGAGACAAGGCAAAGTCTGAGAGCCCAGAACAGTGGATCAGGTAGGGGTGGGGAGAGATGAGGCTAGGGAGGAGGCTGTGGGAGGCCAGAGTGTCAGAGTGGGTCCCAAATTTCCTTTGTTGTGGATGTGCTTTTCTGGGGCACAGGTAGGTCCCCAGCAATGGAAATGGCCTTCCCCAGACCCTAAATCCTTTAGGAAACATCCCCCAGCAGGTGCTGGGAGTGTTTGTACAGGGCAGGGTAGGGCAGGACCAGACCTGTGGGAATGGCCCCTGCTCCTTGTCCTTCCTCCTGGGATAAGCCCTACCCTCCCTCCTCCATCTGGACCTACCAAGGTCTCAGAAGCCACCTTCCTCTGGGCATCCTGGCCTTACCATCCTTTCCTGGGCTTTGGGCCACAGCCAGGGGATAGATGGAATGATCTAGAAGTTGACTACTTTCACCCAAGGAAAAAAGGAGAATTACCATCATTTTCTCCCGGTGTGACCCTGAGTGAGTTCCTTTTCCTCTCGGGACCTCAGATTCTTCACGTTACAATAAGGGGGTTGAACCTGTGGTTCCCCAAATACGGGAACTGTGCTGGCTGTTGCAGGATCCCCCAGGGAATAGGCTAAAAATACAGATGTTTAGACCCTACCCTCAGGGGACAGGATGCAGGAAGACTGGGCTGGTCTCCAGGCAGCTGTAGTTCAGTAAGCAGTCAGTTCGGGAATTCTGCACCAAGCACCCCATTCCCAGTTCCCACAGCCACACTGGGAGCTGGAAGACCAGTTATCAGCGAGCCCCACCCCAGGCTTCCCGCTTCCCCACCCACTCCCCTGCCGCAGCTAGATCAATATTGACCATTGGCCCCTCCCCTGCCCCTGCCTCCTGCCACCCCAATTCCTAAAACTCTGTGAGACCCTGACCTTGGGTCAGTGGAGTCAGGGTCAAAGCCAGCCTTGGGGCCTGGAGGATTTTAGGGCTGCCCTACTACATTTCATCAACACCTCCTGTGGCCTTGGCAGGAGCTCCCCGTCCGTCACAGAAGCCATTAGAGCCCTTAATCATTAACTCCATCCAGCAAGAGTGGGCGATCCCAGAACCCAGCTTTGAGGAATGGACACTGTTCCCCTCTGTGGCTCTCCAACCCATCCATTTTACAGATGGGGACACCAAGGCCCCGCCTCCAAGGCACTCTGCCATGGAACGGGAAGGTGCAGCTCATCCTCTGCCTGCCATCATTGCCTGACCCTGGCTCTGAGCATACCCGTCCCCGCCCTCCTTCCCCCTTTACTGGTTGGAGGCAGGAGCTGGGCCTCAGTTTCTTGATCTGCACAAGGGACAGGAGGCTCGTGAGAACCATCCCATTACAGGGCTTCTACCTACCACGGTTTGCACTGCACCCTGATTTTTTTTTTTTTTTAACTATGCACTGAACACCTGTATTATCCCACTTTATTCCCTGAAAGGGGGAAGGCTATTGTCCACATCTTCCATTTGAGGATGCTGGGGGTCAGAGGTGAAGCAGCAGATCCAGCTCTGCTCTGACAAGCAGAGTCCAAGCTTGCCTTGGCTCCTGTTGGCTCTTGTTCCCAAAGGGAGGCTGCTCGCAGATGCCATGGACATCAGGGGCAGAGGCTTTCTTTCCCTCAAATAGAAAGCAACCCTGGATGGGGCACTGGGAAGAGGCCTCAGTATGGCCAAAGGGGGTGGACTGCTACCCTGTCCTGGGGCAGAAGGTCAGGCTGCAGGAAGTCAAGCGGAGACAGAGGGGGGGCGGGGAGGGGGACGACGGGTGGAGTGCTGGCCAAGGATCCACGGGCGGGCAGGCAGCCCTGGACGCCCTTCCAGGGCAGGACCAGCGTCAACAAGGCCTCAGGCCCCAGAGGGAGTGGCCTGGAGCTCAAGGAGCCAAACTTTCCATGAGCCACCGGCAAAAAATGAGTCTGGAGAAGAGTGTCCACCGCAAAACGTAGGCTCAGCAACCCAAGGTCACGTGAAATTCAGAGGGCCCGGGGCTGTCTTAACTCTTTGCTGGCTGTCGCTAGAGCCACCAGCACACTGCTTTCAGTTGCTGCTGTGTTGGGTAAAGTTGTGAGCAGGCGCTGTGGGTCCCCAGGGCCACACGGCCAGGGAGGGGCAAAGCTGGGAATGAAGCCAGGCCTGTGTCGCTGAGTCCTGTCTGAGCCCCCTCCTTGATGCCCTGCCATGGTCCCAGGGGCTGGGGGACTGGGGAGAGCACTGTAAGTGTCTTAACTGCACAGAAATGAAGGGGGTTGTCTCTGGGCTGTCACAGCTCCCCAAATGTAGGGCTGAGCCGGCTCCCTGAACACTCCAGGAGCCCATACCTGATGGGGAATGGAGGGCATGTGGAGGACAGACCTAAAAGGATGGCTTGGGGTCCCATGGATGAATGGGGAAGACACTGGAACAGGAAGCCTGGGCCTGCTCAGGGCACCACAAAAGGTGAACTTGGCTGGGGTGGCAGGAGGGAACACAGGGGGCAGGACCTACTGAGAACCAAACACAGGTGACTGTGTGACCCTGGTGCTGTTGACCCTGACTTGACCTTGGGAATATGGCTGACCCTAATGGTGTGGGGCCCTCTCCCCTGCCCTCTCCTGCTCCCCTTCCACCTTCGGCCTCCCAGATGTTTGCTCTCACGGATCATAGGCTAGAAGGGACTGCGGATGATCAGTGCCCCATCTCAGCGCTTCCCAGGGACCCCCAAGAGCACACCATCTCTCGTGAGTCCTAGAACATTCCTAGAAGAGGAATGAAGGGCCCCAGGACACCCTCTCCATACCTGAGCCAGGCACAGATGCTGCCTCCCAGCCCTTCGCTGCCACTCCACCCGCCCTGAGTCTCCCCAGGTCAGGGGGCCACGGACACAGAGATCAGCTGAGAAGGAGAGCAAAACACTGATTAGGGGTGGGGACCCCGGGCCTGGCCCCAGCTCCCATACGTTGTCACCACGGGCCACAGCCCTGCTAATCCCCAGTCTCTGCAGAGCCAGAAAAATGAGACATTTCTCACAGAAATCCAAACTTCCAACTTCTCTTAAAAAGCTGGGCTATCTGGCAACCTGGGTCCATGCTTGCAGGGGACGGCCTCCCTGGAAGAGAGGCAGGCTTTCTTCTCTAGTGCGCCAGGTCCCCACCACTGACTCATCACGGCCACCCTCTCTGGGGACCAGTCACCACCTGCTCTCCCGCTCACACCTACAAATTTGCTCCCCTGGCCGCTCAGCCTGGTTCTGCAGGCACTGGGCTTGTCCCCTGCTAGGCCATTCTAGCATTCCAGGCTAGGGTTCTATTCCAAACAGGGCTGAGGTGTTCCGTGGACTGTCCACCATGCGGCCATGAGTTCCTCTGATCTGCTCCCACTGCCGTCAGGCCTGGCTGGGGATTGCTCTGAGCCAGGGCCACCAAAGGTCAATAAAGGGAGGGGCGGGGGCTATTGGGAGGTGGCAGAGGCGGGAGAAGGGTGAGGTGGCAGGACAGCCTGTCTGGGAGCAGCAGGAACGGGAAAAGCAGGACAAATAGGAAGCTGGGGCCCAGGGAGGACAGACCAGGAATCTCGGGCCCCGGGGGCCAGGGTAGTGAGCAAGTGCAAGGGTAGCCAGAGACAGCAAGGCAGGGGAAGTGGGGGGGGGGGTGGGGAGGTGAAGCTGGTGGGCTCCCTGGCCTCCTAGAGGCCTGCAATGGCCAACTGGGAATCGTTGAAGAGAAGGCCAGACTTCTAGGATCACCCATTCTGGATGCCCAGGACCCCAGGCTGCAGCTAAGAGGTTGGGCAAGGAGTCTGCACAGGACGATGGCTGGGGCCTGGGACCTGTCCTAGAAGGAGCGGGGAGGGCCTGGAGAGGGTTCTCCCCCACCCCACACTCCCCTTTGGGACCACGGAGCTGGCGCCAGGGGCTCTGTGAACAAGGCTGGAGGAGCCTGCCCCCAGGGTGTGGGAAGAGGCACCTTGAATTGTGAAGGCCATTCCTGAGCCTACAGCAAATTAGCAATCCCATGCTCTTCCTCCATCTAGAGCCCCAAACAAAGAGGGGCAGGAGGGGGCCTGGCCTTTTGTTAGGGGAAATTTATTAATATCTAAAAGATGCAGCAGCCCTTCCTCTCCAACCCCCCATCAAAGCCTTCACAAACACCTGGGCCTCGCATTTGAAAGGCCCTGAGGCTCTTTTAAAGTGGCCAGGTCCTGCCAGGAGGGGGTGGTTAGCACCAGGAAATTCTTCCAGCCTGGGAAACTCAGGGCTTCTCCCAACCCCCGGACTTCCAGCCTCAGCTACACCTGCTGGTAAGGCCGGAGAGCAGCCGGGGAGGGGAGGGCCAGCTGCCCAGGTGTGCCTGCCTCCGCTGGGCCTCAGTTTGCCCATACATATAAGGGGGGTGAATTGGCTTCCTTGTCTTCGCCACCCTTCCTCAACCCCACTGCCACAGAGAAACGGGACAGGAAGTGTCAGAAGCTGGGAGAGCCAGGAAAGCGAACAGTTGAGCCTCAGTTTCCTCGTCCGTCCAACGGAAGCTGGACACCCCTGCGCTGTCCACCCCCTGGTTCTCAGCAGTAAGGAGAAGGGGTAAGAAGGATGACCTCACTGGTGTTTATTAACAATAAACCAATAGGACATGGGTGGGTTGAGGGGACAGCAGGAGAGAAAGAGAGCACGCAGCCCGGCCCAGCTGCATGAGGGTGGCCTGTCACGCTGGGGCACACTTTCACACTCCACCCTCGTCTCTCAGGGAAGGAGGGATCCCAGGGCAGCCCCCCCTTGTGCTTGGGACTGAAGACGCTGAGGCCTCTGGCCACAGGCCTGAGCTGGTGGCTGCCCTTGGCTCCCTGCCTCCACCCTCATGCCTGGGCCCAGAGGGGGCTGCATCAGGACAGACAGCCACGTGAGCGGACCACCTCCAAGTCTCTTGGTTGCCTCGGTGGCCCACAGCCAAGGTCAGTTTCCCAGCAGTGCCTGGAGCTGGAGGAGACAGTGAGGGCCACCAGAACAGGGAGAAGGGAACAGAGGGGCCTCAGGTCCCGCTAGGGGCCCTCACGCCCATCTCTCCACCTGTTTGCTCTGTCCTAACAATGCCCACGGCTCCCGACATGGGAGGGCATAAAGTCCAGTGAGGGAAGCTGTGGGCCCTTCTCAGAAGCGTGGGGTCAAAATAAAATACATTAGTTTTTCTGGGAGGTGGAAAATGTGGGGACCTCCTCCTTTCCCCCCCCCCCCCCCCCCACTGAGGCCACCAGCCCCCCTTGCTGCCCTCCACAGGCCTCCTACCTCCACCCTGTCCCCTCTAATCCACCCTGTCCACCGATCCTGAAAGCTAGTCTATCTAAAGCACAACCAGATCATGCAAACCCCGGCCCGCCCCTTGTCCCATGCTCCCCTGGCTCTCTGTCCTTCCCGCGGGCCCCTGCTATAGCCTGGTAACACCGCGGGCCCGGCCCTGGGCTCTATGGGGGACACAGGGGATCCATGGGGGCCTCCACACCCTGCCCTCCTCTTCCTCTCTCCCTCCCAACTTGCCCATCCTCCAGGGCCCTCAGACCCCGCCTCTTTCAGGAGACCTGACCTAGGGGTTTTTGTCCCCCTTCACTTGCTAACCCTCGAGGCCTGGGGCCTTGTGGCCCTTGCCACACCCTGAGTGTCCTGGCCCAGCTCAAGATTCTGGCTGTTTGCAGTATGTGGGGGGCAGGCTCCTCTAGAAAAGAGAGGAGTCTGGGCCCTGAACAGAGGAGAGAATGATGCCAGCTGCCACATAAGAAAGGGAACTGGTTGGCCAGGAGGTCTGGGGTCCAGCGCCCTCCACCACGTGACCTTGGTCAGGTCCCACCTCCCTGGCCTCAGTTTATCCAACTGCACAACGAGGACTGAGCTTAGAGTGGGTCTGTGTGCGTGTGGGGAGAAAGGAGACAGAGGAGAGGCAGAGGCCACGAGAAAGGACTAGCCTTGGGGACCGGCATCACTGTGGCGACTGCCCAGGGCCTCAGGCCTCTCAGGACCCCACAGGGCAGGGCTACTCCTCCGCAGCTGGGCAGGTCCTCCAGGCCGCCAGCCTCCTGTCTCACATCATAGACTCCTCCTCTTCGGCGATCTCGCGGTCCACCTCGATGGCCGTGTTCTCAAAACTGGTGATGCCCCCGTATTTGCGCATGTGCACCATCAGTGGCTTTGGTGACTGGCTCCCCGCTAGCGTGGCCACGTACATGCCAGTCCGGTTCTCCTCCAGCGACGGGCCCCAGTCCATGGCCGGTCGGCTGGCCTGCTGGAGCCGCTGTGGTAGAGCAAGGACAGCGGTGAAAACGGTGGGCGGCCGGTGCTCGTGGAGTGCTTCCTGCAGCTGGGCACCGGGCAAAGACCTCACCATGTCCCTGGTGTCAGCCCTGGAGACAATCCTGGGGGGCGGGGGTGAAGGGCAGTGGCACTTCCCCAGGGGAGTAAGTCCCACTTGGCTACTCACAAGCTGGGTGGGGACATGGGATTTAAGCTTTCGGTACTTGGTTTCCTTCTCTGTCACTTGGGGATCCTGCCATTCCTGCCACTCTGAACCCCGTCAGCAGGCACCAAGATGGAGCATTTAGCAGGGGCGCTGGGGACAGGCTACAATTACATGCCAGCCAATTCAGGAGCCCACTCTGGGCCCCTTCCCCTAAATGCTGAGTCCTAAACAGCCGGGAGCTTTGGGGAAGAGCCAGGAGCCAGGAGCACTGAGGCAGGGTGTGTCACTGACCTTCCAAGTGTTTCCCACTTGCTTTGTCCTGACTCTGATTGTCTGACCTTTCCCTCTGCAGCCCCAGTTTCCATGGAAGGAGAGAGGTGACTAAGATAATGACTAAGTCTGGACATTCTAGAGTTCCTCCCCTCCCAAACCACATTCCCAAAGTCCTCTGCCTAGCCTGCACGGAGAAGAGGCCCAGACCCTTGAAGGAGGATAGGCGACCAACATTAAGTGGAGCCTACTGAGTGTAGATTCAAGGAGGATAATGTGTGCAGAGCCCTTAGCCCAGGGCTCAGCTTGGCCCCACACTCAAAGCCTGGGGACACTTACTGAACTGTTGTAGAGCACCGTACCTCCTGCCCAGAAACCTGCCTATGGCTTATCTTTGCACTTGGAATAAGACCCAACTTGCCCACCACAGCCTACCTGCCCATCTACCTCCCTGACCTCACCTCCTGCTACTCTCCCTCCACCCACCCCCACTCTGATCCAGTCTTGCCAACCTCCTTGCTGCCTTCAGACATGCCATCCCCTCCTGCCCCAGGACCTTTGCACTGATTGTCCTTCTGCTTGGAATGCTCTCCCCTTAGATATCTATTGATCACCTTGTGGGTTTCAGTCAGATGTCTGTCACCCCCTCACCAAGGTCTTCCTGGCCACCCTAGCCAAAATATTTTCCCTTCATTCTCTAGTCCTAAACTTTGCTTTTGTTTCAGTTTTTTTTTTAATTATTTTTTAAATGTAGCACTTACTACTACCTTTATGTATTTGTTTATTGTCTATCTCCCACATTAAAATTCAAGCTCCTTGAGAACAAGCACTTAGATTTGTTCCCAGCTGAACACTAGAACCTAGACTGATGCTTTTCGACCTGAGTACTCGGAACACTTTGGCTGAAGAGACCCCGTGTAAGAGCTCTCTGCACACTGAGGAGAGTTTGACAGAATCCCTGCTCTCTTCCCACTGGAAGCCAGTACCATCCCCTGTGCACACGATCCTTTTATGACAAGCAAAATGCCTCCAGACACTACCAAATGGCCTCTGAGAGCAGAATCACTCCCATGAGGATCCCCGAAGTGGAACAAAACATTCCCCGTGCTCCAGCTCTAAGTTGTGTGGGCTTCTTCAGTCCTCAGTTTCCCCAGGAGAGGGCCATTAGGACTTTCACCCTCCACCCCCACAGATATTATCTGGAAGCAAAGTTCAGCGAGGTGAGCCAACTTGGCCAAGGTCACACGGGAGACAAGTGGTGATGCTATTTGAACCTGGGCAGTCTGACTCCATCCTAAACTTTTTAAAATACTCTGCTTTTCCTGCCCTTCACAGTTCTGACAACATGGATAAGCTTCTTTTCTTCTCAGAGCAACCCTTAGGGGAGGAATCTTTGTCCTCACTTGAAGGACAGAGAAAAGCAAGGTTCAGAGAGGGGCGTTAACTCACTTAGGGTCACACAGCTGGCAAAAAGCAGAGCCCGAATTCCTCCTAATGTGACAGTGCTGGAAGCCCTCCAGAGCCGGGCAAGGACTCCTCTTGCAGTGCTCCCCACCCAACAACATGGCCCTCGGCCTGGCTGTTGGTGGCTGTGGCGATAAGGCAAGAGGGAAGAGTAGCAAGGCTTGGGAACCATGAATTTCCAGGGGACTGGAGCCCTCTATCCTGAGCGACACCCTTCTCTTCCTTTCCTTTGCAGATACCTCAGCTCTCAAGCAAGGAGACACATTGCCCTTGGCAGCACAGGTGAGGCCCCCCGACGCTGAAAGAAGGCTGGGAGTTTGCTCCCTGTCCACCAGCAGCTGGATCCAGAGCAGGGCCTGGGTCCAGGACTGCCCCTGTGGTCTGGGCGCTGTGGCCACGACCCACTCGTGCTGGGAACGGGGTCAGAGCCTCCTTCCAGGTGCAGATATGAAAATGGGGTGAGGGACAGCTGAGGACACAGTGGCACAGTCTGCGAAGTGGGAGCAATGGTTGGAGGGGTGCAGGAGGCTTGATAAGTAGCCAGTTCCAGTGGTATAAATATTCCCACCAAAGTCGATGTCAAGTTATCGATGAGTTAACAACCAGCTCACAACGTCCCTGAATATATAACAACTAGCTCTCATGAACCAATACCAGCTGGTTCTACCATACACTTGATGGGATATGTGAGGTATGTATGGGGGTCCCAAGGCTCTCTCCAGGCCCTAGCAGGCTCACTCAGCTCTGCTCACTGTGACAGCCTCTTCCCACCAAAGGGGCTCCACATTCCATAGCCTTAGAAGGACAGAGTGCGGGGAGGCTCAGAGAGGGGTAGAACATTGCCATGGTCACACGGCATCACTGCACACCCACTCCCCCCTTCTGAGACCTGCAGACCCCCATGCCCAAACAGCTTGCATTCTCTGTACTTCCTGAATCTCTTCACAAAGCCTGGCATGGGCAGGGTTCCCACCATCAGCCCATTCCCAGGTCACCCATGGGCTTGCCGCCCACCCTCTAGTGTCCCTCAGTCCTGCCTTCTGACCCTGAGTCAGAGGAAGCTCTGGGCTGGTGACCAGAGTTCCAGTCTGGACCCCTGACCAACTTGCAGTGGGACACTTGTCCTCTCCCTATGACATGTGGGCAGTGGGACGTCCCCCCATCAGAGACCCCATGTGGTACCAGGGACCACGGGGCCGGACCCTAAGCCACCTGAGCCTACCTCACCCCCAGCAGGTCTGAGAGGATTCAGAGCTCAGGCTACTGTCTGGAAAGGCCTGTGAGGCCCTCAGTAAGGTGCTGTGGCAGATGTTTCCTGTCCTAGCAGGTGGGCCTGGGGCAGACAAGGCGGCCCAGACTTACCTCCCAGAGCGATCCCTCCTCCCGAAGCACAGCCACCAGCATGCCCGCTGGGATCATGAGGCAGGACAGCAGACCCATCAGGATGCCCAGCAGCTCCGCCCAGGCTGGGAACCGGTAGCTGCCGTACTCTGAGGGTTGGTACTTGACGATGCTGTACACCAACAGGGCCTGCAGGCAGGGGCCCCGGCATCACGGTGGGCTTTGGGCAGGCCCCGGGGCTTAGGGCAGCCCAGATCTGAGCTACCTGAAGGCCCGGGACAGCCCAGCCCAGAGCCACCCGGTGTTGAAGAGAACCCCATCCTAAGCTGTATAGAACCTGAGACGGTCCCTCCTCCGGGCCTTTGTGAGGCCTGAGACAGCCCAGCTTGGAAGCATCCAGTTTCTAAGACAGCCTGGGCCTGGCCTCCAACTCACCAACAAACCAGTCTAACGCCCTAGCCGAAAGGGCCCTGAGGAAAGGCCCTGAGGCCTGGGAAAGCCGCACTCATTTGGCTAGCTGCATGGGAAGCTAGACCCAGCACCGCTCCAAAAGCTGGGGGCATTGAGGCGGAGGGGAGGAGACCCACATCCTGGTGCCCACTACCTGTCAGCCCTGACAGAGGTCCACTCTGGGCCAGGACAGCCCTGCTGGACTCAATGTCCAGAGGGGGCCCCTCCTCTCAAATCTGGGCCCCAGCCCTCCCCCCCCCCTCCCCCGGTTACCAGGAGCGTGGCCGGGGACAGGAACAGCCAGCAGGCCCTGAAGTAGAGGCCCGGCTTGAAGCCCAGCATCATGTGGATGTCCCGGCAGAACCTCTGGATGCCTGTGCGGGGGAGGGGGGAGGAGGATGGCCCCACCAGCACCAGCAGCCCCTCCTCCTCCACCCCCGCTGCCCCCATGGGAGACCCTGGCCCTTGGGACCTGGGACCCAGTATAGGGGGGGCTCCAGAGCAGACCCCCAGCCTCCCACCGTGGGGAGCTTCAACCCCCTCTCCCTCATCGCCTCTCACCATACACCCGAGTGACGGCCAGGCATGTGGTGATCACCACCACCATGAGCCCGAAGCTGGCGCTGTAGTCATCCAGAAGCACCAGCCAGTACATGCCTCCCTAGAACACAAGTCACAGCTCTGGGCTTCCCTCAGCCCAGTCTTGCTCCCTGGTGCAGCCCCTTTTCAAGGCGGGGAGCAGCCGGGCCAGTGGTGATGGCAAGACGGTGGCCATGTGACCACTGCCTACGCTGAGCCCTTCCCACATGCCCTCTTACTGGAGCTTCACAACAACCCTAGTTGTAGAGCCCATTTTATTGGTGGGAACGCAGGCTGGAGAAGGTGAAGCCTCTTGTCCTGAGGTCATCCAGCAAGTGTAGGACCCAGGCTGGAAGCTGGGGCTTCTCTGTACTTTGAAGCCAGGACCCCGGGCCATAGGCCACGCTGCCCTTGGGGAGTGGACCTGGGTGGCCTCCCAAAGCAGCAGCACGGAGCCCCGGAGCAGAGTCACCTGCCCCCACCCCAGCTGCCTGGCCTTGCACCACCCCTCCGCCCATACCCGCACCACCCCACCCGTGGGCTGCCCTCCCTCCTCACAGCAGCACTCACATCGGTGGTGAGGACCAGCCCCATCAGGTACATGGCCACGCAGATGAGCCCCGAGAACACAGCCTTCTTGGGCCGCAGGTAGTAGGGGAACTCATCTGTCACAGCTGTCACAATGGTCTCCAGGAAGGCAAACTGGGGGAGGACAGGAGGGGGGGAGGTCAGAATTCGGCCCCCCACCACACACCTGTACACATGTGCATGGACACTCATACTCACACAGAGATACACACGTCACACAGACACACAGAGCTACATCACACACACAGCTACATACACAGATACACAGATGCACATCCCACGTGGATGGACACACACACACAAATGAACACACCCCCCACAAGGTGCCCGCTGGCACAGACCAGGCTCACCTGACTATCCAAGCCCAGAGTCAGGAGCATAAAGAAGAAAAGGAAGGACCAGAAGGGCGACAGAGGCAGCATGGTCATGGCCTGTGGGTAGACGACAAAGGCCAGGCCAGGGCCTGGGCCAGGCGCACAAAGAGTCAGCAGACTGGGGCACAAGGCAGGCCCTCACAGGCACACTCAAACACACATGGTCGCTTCCACCCCCGTGGGCACACTCATTTAGTCAGATCCAGACAAGTACCCTACTGTATACTTCCAACACTGAACCCCTAAACCCCGGCCAGGATGCCGTCGGTGCTCAATGAACACAGCTTGACAAGATAAATGAACTGATAAGGAGTGCAGGAAGAAACATAAGACAATATAAAACCTCATTTGAATACACTTCCGTATACCATCATCCACACAAACAATCCCGCTAACACACAGACGTGGACTCGTCCTCCAGCACAAGACACTGATTCACATCATTGTCCACCCCCTGCCGCCCACCCCGAGGCTGGCCTGTCTGCCCACCTGCTTTGGCTACTTGGTCCACAGGCACACCCAGCTCCTGAGACATGTAGCCCAGCACAGAGAAGATGGCGAAGCCAGCTAGGATGCTGGTGATGGCATTGCCCAGAGTGACGATGAAGGTGTCTCTGCCGGGGGGGCGGGGGGAAGTACAGGTACACAGGAGCAGAACAGAGTGAGCTGGCCCTGCCCCCACAACAGGGCCTGCCCTGACTGGCCACTCTCCTCCTCACCCCAGCCCCGGGGTCTGGGAGGCTGCACTGACCTGTAGATGTTCTGGTGAAACGTGTTATAGGAGGCGAAGGTGAGGAGACCCCCGAAGCCCACACCCAGGGAGTAGAAGATCTGAAGAGCAGCTTCGATCCATACCTGTAGCAGGGAAGGATGCAGATGGACAGCAGAGAGAAGGGGCTGGCACATCACGGCCCTGTCCAGAGGGCCACGGAAAGAGGAGGGAGGAGGTGGGGCGGGAGCTAGTCCACAAGTCCAGGGACGGCGTGGTGGAGAGCCTGGCTCCAGGTGATGTGGGCCGGGAGCAAACCCCGTTCCAGCACTTACACGGCGGGACTCGGGTAAGTCCCTTTCCCTCTCTGGGCCTCAGTTTCCCCATCCAGGATCTAGGTGATGGCTATGCTTGGTCCAATTCTGAAGGAAGCAGTGTCTTGTGTAAATTTCCAGTAGATCCATATTGACAACAAGCCCATGGAACCCCTTTACTTCCTCCCTGGAGTTGGAGGGACCGGGATTTGATTCCAGCTCCCCTATTTTGGGCCTGTATGCAAGCCACATCACCTCTCTGAGCCTCGGGTCCCACCTCTGTAATGCAGGAATAGGAACACTAGCTCCCTTACAGGGTTGTGGTAAGGGTTAATGACTGCATATGTGTGAAGTCCCAGGGCAGGGTCAAGCAGTCGGCAATTAATAAGTAAGAAATGTCAACTGTCAGCACCACTGTTTCTGTCATTACCAATGACCTCTTTGGGGTTTGGAATCAGAGAGCTGTGGGTTGGAATTCCAACTCTGCTTCCCCTTAGCTGTGTGACCTTAAGCTTATCACTCTTTCGGGCCTCAGTTTCTTCATCTATAAAATGGGAGAAAAATGTCTACCTTTAAAAAAAAAAAAAAAATATATATATATATATATATATATATTAGTAATCTCTACACCCCACATGGGGTTCAAACTCATGACCTTGAGATCAAGAGCCTTACCTCCTCTAGCTGAGCCACCTGGGGCCCCCAGAATAATGTCTACTTTGTAGGACAGTGAAGAATGAGAAATGAAAAGGACATACACTGTTGAGTGCAGCACCAAGCACAGGGTCTGGTACTGGGGGACCCTCCACAGGGAGGATTCCTAACCATTGCCCTTCTTTTCCCCAGGGAGCCCTCCTCCTTCTACTCCCTGGCTCAGGCCTGACCCCTCCCTCAGCACCCCAGCCCCGAGCACCTCACCTTGGAAGACAGCAGGTGGTGGAACTGGGGGGTGAGATAGAACTGGATGCCCTTCCAGGCCCCTGGGAGGGTGACTCCTCGGACCAGCAGCATGAGCAGAATGAGGTAGGGGAACGTGGCCGTGAAATACACCACCTGAGACGACATGGTAAATGGGGATGGAAAGCAGGGGTGAACTTCCTTCCACCTTGCTCCTCTTCTAGAAATCTCCATCTTACCTCACTTGCCTCCCCAATATTTGGGGAGGCTGAGCTGAGAACAGCCATTATCCATAATGCTTCTCTTTCCCTTCCCGTCTCCCTCCCTCGCTCCACACATGGATCCCTCATTAAAGTTCTGTCGCTGCTTCCCAAGGTGTCCCCAGCCCACCCACCCCCTCCAGCCCTGCTGCACCCCTCTCCAGGCCACCCTGGGCCTTTGCCTGGAGGTCTTGCCTGGGGCTGATGAGAGTCTCCCCCTTCCGTTCCCCACCCCTGCTCCCTGCCCATGCAACCCCTCCCTCCCTGTGTGGTTATCTGCCATGGCACATTCCTAAAGCCCCCTCCCCATCCTGACTCACAGACCCACCTTCCAAACATTCACCATGAGGAGCCTCTTCAAAGTGCCAAGCACTTGGTTAGGATACAAACCTGAGTCACTGGTAGGTCCTGTCCTTGGAAAGTTTCCAGCCTGGTGAACCAGCCTGGCCACTGTCCATCCTTACCTCCACATCTTTCTTCAGGCAGTGCCTTGGATGCCTACTCCCCACCCCTACCCTCAACCTCTGCCCTACTGATGTCTGTTCATCCTCTCCGACTCAGTCCGTGCCCTGCCGCCTCCCAGGAAGACCTCCCACCTCCCAGCCCCTCGGGCCTCTAGGACTTCCTCACCTTGCCCGAAGACTTGACCCCCTTGAGGATACAGAGGAACACGATGACCCAGGCCAGCAGCAGACAGAGGCAGAGGTTCCAGCGGATCTCCCCAGGACTTCCAATGCCCTGGCTGCCTTGGATGTGGAGGACGTAGCGGCTGTGGGGAGAAGATTTGAAGGTCCTCAGGTCACCCTGCCATACTCCACGGGTATGCAGGAAAGCTGTGTCCAGCAAGGTCACTCTTACCAGTGTCATCACCATCACGATTACAATTAGCCAGGCTCTACTGAGCAGGGTTACCCAACAGGCTGGTGGCACATTCTCTACTTTCCTTCCTTTAATCCTCACAACAACCCTCCGAATGCCGTGATCACACCCACTTCATAGACGAAGCCCCAGAAGCCAAGGACGTTGTATAAAGTCAAAGGGCTGGTCAGCAAAGAGCTGGGATTAGAACCCAGGACCCACCTAACACCAGCACCTGGACTCGGCCTTCCAGGTGCACGCTGAGCCCCCTGGGGATGCTGGCCCATTCTTGCCCCTCCACCCATCACCCCCAGCAGCTTGGGGCCCCTCCCGCCACCCATTCCCCGCCTCCCACACTGCCCCCACTGCCCCCGGCAGCTCGGGCCCTCCCAACCAGCTGCAGGCCCGCAGTGGCCTGACCTCCAGTACTCCTCGCTGGGGCTGACGGTGCTCGTGAGGTTGAGGGGCAGGGCCCCGTTGCCGTCCTTGGAGCCTCTGTGCTCGAGGCAGAGGTCCGTGTTCCACCAGTTGCCACAGTGCTCCCAGGGCAGGTTGCTGGTGAGGGAGGCGAAGAGGTAGAAGAGCACGTAGGCGATGATCATGTTGTAGTAGATGGCCACCAGGCCTACGATGAGCAGCATGGCCGCACCGGCACCTGGACGTGAGGGACAGGGGGCGGCCCTCAGGTGAAGCCTTCCTGAGGCCAGGCCATGTGGCCTCCGGCAGCCAGCCCCTCTCTGGGCTTCACTTCTGTCTCTGCCTAGAGGCTGGGGGCATGGGAGGGGGTCAGCCTCCCTGCCTCCTCGGGGCCCCGGCCCCTGCGGGGACTAGGAGGGCTCACCTTTGAAGAGGGGGCTGATTTTCCAGACGGCCAGGGGTCCCAGGCTGGAGAACTGGCCCAGAGAGAGCTCAAGGAAGAAGAGAGGGATGCCACAGATGGCCAGCATGAGGAAGTAGGGCACGAGGAAGGCACCTAAGCGGAGGGGGAGGGCGGTCAGGGAGGGTCTCCGGCGGGTGGGTGCGTGGATCCCTCTCCTCAAGCCCCGCCCCTCCCTGATGGCAAACACCTGCGACCCCAGGGAGTGCCTCTCCTGCGGATGGGGATGACTTTTCACACCAGATCACTGAGGGCTTCGGGGGCTGGTGGGGATTTACTCACCTCTGCAGCCCCGGTGCCCTGAGCAGGGCTGGGCTCAGGGCAAACACAAAGGGAATGAAGGGATATATGAGTGAACTCCCTGCCAGAGAAGGTGCAAACGCCTCAGTAGGAAATGAATGTCCTTGGGATTTGGTCTCAGTCTACTTCCCCAAGTCCTCTCTGCCAGGCCACCTGGGGTGCTTCCAGCTGCCACCATTGGTCCCAAGTACCCAATATCCTTCCCCATTTGCTTCCTCTGTTGACAGCCAGCTCCTTTAGAAGACTGCCTACCACTGTAGGGCTTCAGAAGGGCCGTCAATCACGCCAGCTGCCCCCCCAAACTCACCCCTTCAGGGGCTTGGGTCCCAAGGCAGGCCAGTTAGAGACCTTCCCTGTGGCCCTCTATAGCCCCTCCCAGAGAGAAGAGCTCTGGGAATGAAGTCATTGTCCCAGGAGAAAAGGGGTCAGCACCTGGAGGTGTGCTGGAGAAAAACAGATTTAGGAGCCAGGGAAAGGGAGAGCCCACAGAACTGTGGCCATTAAGGAGTTCCTAGAGTGTCAGAGACGGGCTCCAGTCCCACACTTCCCGGTCACGGCAATTCATCTTGTCCTCGCCCATCCCCTCCTGTTTGGATTTCTGCCACTCCACCAATAGGTGCCTCTTCCACGAGTCTGGCTGAGACAGGAGGAGGCTTCAAGGGTGGGCAGGAGCACACGGGCTCTGGAGAAGGTAGTCCTGGAGGTGGAATGTTGGGTCGGCCACCAGGTGACCTTGGACAAGGAACCTGGCCTCTCCAAGCCCCGGTTGTCACATCAGGACAACCATGCCCGCCCAGGAGGGTTGTCATCAGGGTTAAATGCCTGGGCTGGCAGATGGTGAGTGCTCACCCCAGCTCTCATTAACGAGACCCAGAACAGTGACTTGATGGTGAAGCAGGGTCAATAGAGGATTTGTTTAAGATGGGACAGGCTTCGCATTTGTAGTCTGAACAGAAGGAACCAGGAGAGGAGGACAGACGGAAGATTCACAAGCAGGAAGTTCTGCTGGGGTGAGGTCCCAGAGGGGGTAGGGGAGGAGGGGGTGGGGACAACTGTGAGAGCACGTGATTGCTGCCAAACAGGTACAGTCTGCCTTCCTGAAGCAGAGGCAACTTCTCTGCCCATCACTCAGAGCCCCGGAAATGCCCAGGCTCGGGGGAGATATTTGGGTGATGAAAAAAGACAAGGCAGAGAGAGCTGTCTTCTCCCAGCCCCAGTTCACTGCTTTCAGTGAATTCTGCTCAAGGCCACATAGGAGATGCTAGCCAAGGCCGCTAAAACCTCACTCCTCCCCAAGCCTTGGCCTACGAGCCTAGATGTCCCTCCAGCAGGCCCCCTGGCCCCTACCTCCTCCGTTGGTGTAGGCGCGGTAGGGGAAACGCCAGACATTGCCCAGGCCCACGCAGTAGCCAATGCAGGACAACAGGAAGTCCAGCTTGCCGGTCCAGTTGCCCCGGTCTGCGGCGAAATCCACGTCCAGGTCTACATCGCCCTGGTCACTGGGGGTCATCAGCAGGTCTGGGGTGATGGGCTACCGGTAAAAGAGACCAAAGAGGTGAGGCCAGGTTGGAACTGTGACACAGCCCACTCCACCCCCAAAATAAGAAGATGAAATCAAACAGGGCTGATGAGAGATACTCTATGGGTTGAGAAAATCCACTGCTCTTACCTGGGCTAATATTTGCAGGAGCTTCTTGGGGTGGCTGGTCACTACAAACTTAGGAGGCCTGCAAGGTGGCTCGGGCGCTAAGAAAACCACCTTCATCTTAGTTCGGTGAACACAGAGGTCAAATCAAGGGATGGTCCTTGATTTGATGATGATGATGACAATGGTCTTCATAACATTTACCCTGTCTTGAGCTCTTACTACATGCTCAGTGCATTAAATGTTTTACCTGACTTCATTCTCAAAACAACCCTATGAGCCAAGAACTTGTCTAAGTGCTGTTTCAATCATGAGGCCCACTGAGGCTCAGAGAGGAGTCATGACACACACGAGGTTTTACAAGTTGGAGGGGTGGAGAACTAGGTCTCATGCCCAGAGCTTCCCAGCCTTGAAGCCTGCATCTTCAGCCTCCAGTGATGGCCTTTTGGCTACTCCATTCCAGGCACTGTATTTTGAGAAACACGCAGATAGCTCGGAGCATGTTTACAGGGCAGGTGGCCAGACAGGAGGGTTTCAGGAGAAGCGATAACAGGAGGACAGGGGAAGGAGTGGGGGCTCTCAGCACAGAAAGAAGAGGACTTGGAGGGAACACGGCCTCTCCTGAGGGAGGAATTTGATTTATGCTCTGGTGGCTCAAGGAGGCCTACAGAGGACTGTGAATCATATAGTTCATGAGCAGGAAGAGGCTACTGAGTTCGGATCTATCTCACAAAAGTCATAATCTTCTTGTCACTGCGGGAGAGATGCAGGCACAGAGGGGAAGGGAAGCCAGCTGTGCCTAAGATCCCTGTCTGCCATTCAGGGAGGCTGGGGAAGTCCACTGGGCCTTCTCCCTCCAGACTGGGGCTGGAAAAGTGAGGGCCTCCTCCAACTGCTTGAAATGCTGGCTGAGGGGATGCGTTGGTACATCCAGGAGCTGCCCAAGCTGAGGGTCTGCAAGGAATCCCAAAGATACCAGGATAACCACCTAAAATTCAGAGAGCGATTCCCCCAAAGTGTCTCCTAGAATGGGTCAAAAGGAAAGGACAGCCACGCCCTTCCCACTTGCCTCCGAAATTCATACCCATAACAGAGAAGGATGGAGAAGCAAAGAAGGCCAGCTGTCTAATAACGTCATGGTTCTGAGAGAGGAGAAAGGACCCCCTGCTTCTGCAGGGGAATGGTTATGAGAAAACAGTGATACCTCTGGACTAAGTGTCAAGAGACTACAATTCTCTTCCCAGGACTGTGCCCCTTCACGGTGTGACTAGAGAAAAGAGTTTTCTGAGCCTCAGTTCCCCATCTCTACACTGAGGGGACTGAATAAATCAGGGTGTCCAAAAATACATCCCTTATGATGTTCATAGGTGCTCAGTGTAAGAAACGGATTCTTGGGGCACCTGGGTGGCTCAGTGAGTTAAAGCCTCTGCCTTCAGCTCAGGTCATGATCCCAGGGTCCTGGGATTGAGTCCCACATCAGGCTCTCTGCTCAGCGGGGAGCCTGCTTCCCCCTCTCTCTCTGCCTGCCTCTCTGCCTACTTGGGATCTCTCTCTCTGTGTGTTAAGTAAGTAAATTAAATCTTAAAAAAAAAAAAAAAAAGAAAGAAAGAAACGGATTCTATTTTTTTTTTAAGATTTTATTTATTTATTTGACAGACAGAGGTCTCAAGTAGGCGGAGAGGCAGGCAGAGAGAGAGAGGAGGAAGCAGGCTCCCTGATGAGCAGAAAGCCTGATACGGGGCTTGATCCCATGACCCTGGGATCATGACCTGAGCCGAAGGCAGAGGCTTTAACACACTGAGCCACCCAGGTGCCCCAAGAAAAGGAATCTGGAGTCAAAGAAGTTTGGGGAACTCCAAGTTAACACAAAGCAAAATAGTTTTCTTTGCTGCAGGACTTGTCAGATCCTTTAATGCATCAATACCCACGATGACTGCCTAGAATAGACAGTATTCTGCAATTCTATTTAAGAAAAGGGTTTTAAGAAGCTAGTATGCTGAGATTTACTCAGAGAAATGTACGTCTATCTGTTCATCTTCTGGCTGTAATGGTTGTGAGGAAAGCTTTACCAGAGACTCCCCTAAAGACATTTGGCAGTGGATGAAGACCAGATCAGATCCTAGCACAGGGACTTGGTGATTGTCTACTGATCAGATATTTTTTTCTCCTAAAACTGCCCTTCCTGACACGAGTCAGGTAGGTGTCTATACACAGATTGGGTGGTAGCAGGAGGCTTTGCGGGGAATTTGTCCTATGAGCATTGCCGGGATAAAGGTAGTGAAAGCAGGGTGCAGGTGTCATAGGACTGGAGGTGTCTCAGGACAATGATAGGGTCGGGGCAGTGAGTTTGTGGGTGCAGAAAGGAGGAATAGTCTTGGGTTGGCTCTCAGTCACAGTGGCGACCATGGCAACGATCCTGCCCTAGGCTGGCTATTGGCCAGAGGGGCAGTGGTAACAAGGACAGTCTGGCATTATTGTGGGTGATGGCGATGCTGGTGATAATGAACGTGGGCTTGCGGTCATTGGGCTTGCCGTGATCTCAGACATCCTGGGCTGAGAGTAGCGGCAGCCCCCAGACCTATCTGAAACCCACCCCCAGCCTCTGATGCCACTTTCTATGAGGCTCCTTCCCAGCGGGGTGAGCACTGGCCCCCTAGAATCACTCCCTGCCAGGTGAGCTCCGGGAGGAATGGAGGACCAGCCTGTTGACACTGACCCCTGAAATGGGGTAGTGTGGCAGGCTGGTCGCCCTGTGAGCCCCCAGCCCTGTTCAGGCCAGCTGGCAGGAGGGCCCAGTAATGAGGTTCCTCTGATCCCTCCTGAGAAGCTGCTGCCCTTTCTCTGCTCACAGAGCAGTCCAGGCTCTCTGTTTCCATGGTGACAAGAGTTCCAAGAGCAGGATGCTGCCAGCTCTCCTGTCCCCCTCCTCCCCCAATCAGAGGGAAGCCTGATCCTGCTCCAGGCACAGGGGATTGGGTCCTCCAAAGATGAGCCAATCCCAAGACCACCTGGAGCCCCCAACCATGGGATGAATCCCAGAAGGACAGCACGGACAGGATGCGACTGGCTGGGAGACAAGCACCCTAGTCAATGGGGCAGGGTTGGAAAGAAGCTTAATGAGTCGCTTCACACTTACGCCTGGGTGTGAAGATCCCACCCCCGATTCCCCCACCGCCTATCCCGAGTCACGCAGAAACATAATCCTGAGTTTGCCAGACCTGCATCCCCTCTTTTAGGGACCAACAGATGTAGGTCACCAGCAGTGGCAGGTGCTGGGAGAGGTTAGCCTGCCCTGAACCAAGGCTCTCATACCTTCTTCAGGATGAGAAAAACAATAGAAATCTGGAGTCCAACTTTACTGCTGTGCAGAAGAGGAAACTAAGTTTCAAGGAGGGGAAGGGATGAGCCCAAGGTCAAATAACAAGGGCAGAGCAAGACCAGAATCCACACCCCTGACTTTCAGCCCAGTGCTCATCTCTGAACAACATGGCTCCTTTGCTGATACCTGGCATTTCCTCCCTCCCTGTCCCCTTCACCTTGAGACCAAGGGAAAGGACACTGAAGCCAGGTGGCCCCACCCCTGCCCTGTGGGCCCCTGGGTCACTCGGTCCATCTTTAGGAAAGCAGCAAACTGCATCCCCCATGTCTGTTTCCCCTTGTCTATAAAATGGGGATAACAAGACGCAGCCCCTAGAATTTTTGGAGGCTTACATGAGATAAGGCTTTACGGAATATGGCTGTTTACACACCCTGTGGCACCATGGCAATGAGGAGCAGAAGCTCTTGTGGGGAGAGTGGAAAGAGGAGAGAGTAAGAGAATGGAAATGAATGGCAAGCAGGACCCAAAGACCCAAGAGAGCCACAAATGGCCCCAAGAAGTCATTCGTGGCAGTGAATAAAAAGACCCACTTAGCCGCTCCACGCCCAGCTGCACAGGGGCAGAAGGCTTGAATGGGGCAGGGGATGGTCAATAACAGCAGCCGGTGAGCTCTCTCTCCCATCTACATCTGCCAGCCCCTGTGGGGTCACTACATCCCCCAAACCCCATTCAGGGACAGTGGGGCTTGCTTTGGTGCCTTGATACTGGAGCTGGATTGGCAAATGACAGTCCAGTTTATAAGGAGAATGGACTTGCCCAAAGTCACAGGGTAAGTGGTATCTGCAGAAATAGTGCCCAGGAGTTCTGACTCCTTGGCTAGGAGTCAAAAGCCAGAAAACTTCACCCAATACTCTCCCTCCCCACTCCTCCACAGGCTGGGAGGTCTAACCCCACAGGAAGGGTGGGGAGGGGCTCCAGAAACACAAATTTGGCCCCCTCTCTCCAGCCAGCTTCCACCCCACCCCCATATCCCCTGGGTCTCCCGTTTCCTTCCTCCCCGCCTTTGCCTCCAGCCTTTGCCTCCAGTCAGCCCTGCTGCCCGGGGTCTTAGCAGGGAAGCTAAAGCTGGTTCGAGGGAGCAGGTGGCGGCCCCCGCAGGGCAAAAGCTCGGGCAGGAAAGAGCGTTTTCCCCCTGCTGGTTCTCGGAGGTTGCTTCAGTGTAGAGCGCGCGGCTGAGGGCCAGAGCGGCTCCCCGCCCCCACCCCCGAAATTAGTCCCCCTCAAGGCTGGCGCTCAGTTATTCTAACACCCCCAAACCCAATCAGGCCCTGGGGGAAATGGGTGGGGGACTGGGAAGGGGCAGGCGCCTGGCCCCAGCCACCCCTACCTCATGCCTCCTGGGGTTGCAGACACCTGTTCGAAGGACCTGGCCCAATGAACCTCAGCCCCATCACACAACACCCCGACCCCCAGATGGGGAAGGCCATGTCGCCACCCTCCACTCCACCTCTGCAGGCCGTGACCCCGCCCCTCCCTGCCACCTAGCTCAGCCCGGCCTCCCCCAGAGCCCTGAGTCGGTCCAGGTGCTCTCTCTTACCCTCCCCCGTCCTGAATGGGGGCGGGCCCCTGCACCCCTCCCTCAGGTGTGCCCCCGCCCCCGTGTGCGCCCGGGTCTTCCGGCCCTACCTTGCGCTGGTGAGCTCCCTGGAGCTTCTTCATCTTGGAGGGCGGGTTGCCGGGGCTTCCCGGCTTGGCTTCCCCTGAGAGCAGAGAGCGAGCGAGGGAGCCCGAGATCGCGCCGCCGGCCGGCCGCCGCGACTTTGCCCCGGCGGCTCCCGCGCACCGGCTGGGGCGGGGGGGGGGGGGGCGCGGGCGCGGGCGCAGGCGCTGCCGTCTGTCGGCTGCGGGCGTGGGGCGTGGGGCGCGGGCCGGGCGCTGCCAACGCTCTGCTTCTCCCTGCGCAGTGCCCGGGCCTGGGGAGGGGTGCACGGCTGTGCCCGCGGAGACACCCAGACAGTCTGGCTGACGGACGGACAGCCGGGGGAATGCGCGCGCCCCCGCACGCAGAGCTGCGGATTGGAGGGGCCCCGATCGCGGGAGGAGGGGGGTCTGCGACGGAAACCCTCAGAGGTCTGGAGGCCTCGGCCACCGTCTCCTGCGTGACCTTGGGCAGGTAACCTGCCCTCTCTGGGCCTCCCTTTCCCTAGTTGGGCGATGAGAGGCAGGCCACGTGCCTGGACACCAAGGGACGGGTCCTGGGTTCCAGCGATCCAGTGCCGCCTCTTCTTTGCTGTGTGACCTTGCCCACGTGACTCAAGCTCGCCGCGCTTTTCCAGATGAAAGCTGCCTTTTCATCTGGAAAATGGGGATAAGAATCTTGTGTCCCTTACGGTGATGTGAGGAATCCGGAGAGATTGTGCATAGAAAACACATAGTACAGGGCTTGGCACGTAGTAGGGCTCAGCTGACAATATGAGTTGCCCACTCCTGCCTCAGAGGAACGGCGGCCATGAATCCCGTATGTAGTCAGTCGTCCAAGTGCCCAATATTTATTATGCCAGATCCCAGGCTAGGTCTTATTGTCTCAACACAGCGACCCAGAGAGAGAGACCGCGTCATCCCTACTTTACAGATGAGGAAACTGAAGTCAGAGAGGTTAAGTTCCTCGCTCAAGGTCATAGAGCTAGTGAGTGACACCAGTGACAGTCAGGCCTCATGGAACTTTTGGGTGGTGTGCAACATTTATCCTTTTGCTGGGATGAAAGAGAGGCAAGGAGGTTTGGGCAAGAATAGACAGGGCACGTGTCACTGTGTGTTGTGATGGCTTGTGACTTAAATCATGAGCACCTGGGTTCCTCTCTGCCAGCGGTAAGATCTCAGGAATATTATAATTTTACATCTCTAAAATGAATTTACATCAGCGATGCCATGTCTGACCGACCTCTCTGAATGTTGTGACGGTCTGTCTGTGTGAGCCTGTGACTAGGAGGGGAAATTATTAGCTGGGGTGTTCATACCCCTTGGTCTGGTACATGCTAGTGGACCCAGCATATTTATTATAAATCATGCACCTTTCACCCACAAGTGTCACAGTTCAGACACTAAATCATAGCGTTGCCCTGCCATTAACCCACACGGGGAAGCCTTTGGGGAGAGTTGAGGATAAGGGCCTGCTGCCTCTCATACCCCTGGAGCCTGGAAGGAGCCAAGAAGGGCTTAAATTGAAGCACAGGCTTGGAAAAAGGGCCGGGCTGGGTCCTGGAGCCACCTCTCCTTCCAAGGCCCCACCCAGCTGCTCCTTGCTTTAAGCCCGGCCTCAAAGGACAGGCCAGGGGCTCTCCAGAAGCAGGACGAAGGAGCCCTTTGGGCATGAATGTGAAGGGAAGGAGCATTCAGGAAACCCTACTGTGTTCATTGGATGATGGCTTACATCCAATATCGGATTTATAATTCTTTCCAACAGCCTGGGAAGACGGTTTCTGCACCCCCATTCTGCACCTTAGGAAACCATCCCAGAGGAGGGAAGTTGTATACCCAAGGTCACATGGAACGCAGCATCTCTGGGCTTGGGAGAGAGCAAAAGCCCATGGCTCCTGAATCCAAGAAGGCCCAGACAGGACCTCCTGCCTCTCCCCCAGGACCTGTCACTACTTCTGTCACAGGACAGGCTGCAGCTTTGCTGAACAACCTCATCATTAGACACATGGGAAGGTCCAGAGAACCCCAGGAAGAGGGAATAGAGGGGAGGCATTTGCTCAAGAACCCTGGGAGCCTGGCCTCTTTATGGCGCCTTCCCAGTTGCACCTGCTTTCCCCAGATTCAGCCTTTGGGGGAGCCAGTCTTGGGGTCCTGGGAGGGACTAGGACTGAATCTTTCCTTTAACTTTCTTGAAGCAAACACATCATGGGGTGACCACTGAACCTGAACGTCAGTGGCAGTCACTGGGGCTGTGAGTGCAAATGGGTCCAGGCTCACACTTTTCAAATGAGGAAACTGAGGCCCAGAAAAGGCAAGAAAAAAAAAACCTTGCACAATCACTGCATGAAGCAGAGGTGGGGTTATTTCTGACATCTAGGAATCTGACCCCACTCAGGTTCTACCACAGCCCTTGTTGGAAAAGTCTAGTCTTCTGCAAACAAATAAACAAAACTGCAATATCTTCTAGAAGCTATTGTCCACATAAGCCCACCTGCCCACTGAAGCCCCAGTCTTATGATCACACAACTGGCCACGAGTTCAGGTACCAAGCACATTTGATGCCATTCCTTCTGCCTTATCCCAGAGCAACTTTGGGTACTCCTGGGCAGTATAACTACTTAGGAATCCTAACCAGTAAATAATCTATCTCCCTTCCCCAGCTTCCCACCTCTCTCTCTGTTTCTCCTGGTCTCACATCAAACCAGAATGGAGATGTGTGCTGATTTAAGGAAAGTGTTAGATGAAAATGTGCTTCCTTTTATTATATAGGGAGATATTTTTAAATGCATATAAATAAACATTTTTAATTTGCTAAAATGTTCAGACTTTATCGCTGCCGAGCATGTGTTTTGTTACACCACCGAGCGGCGACTGCGAGAGATGAGGAATCAGACTGCTGGTCCATCTGGGATGATTCAGAGAAAGTGGCTCCGGAGCAGCAGCTCTGAGATGGGATTGCCCTCCAAGGCCGCCCTGGCTGAGGCCTGCGTACCCCGTGCACCCAGAGCTGGGGCAGCTTCCTTGGAGCTCCGCAGTCCTCCTGCCTCACCCCTCCCCATCATAACACATTACACACGCATGCACACACATATCCTGGGCGGCAGGAGACCACCTCTGTTCCTCATGCTGGGCTGAGTCCTCCCCTCGAGCTAAGCTGCAGCCCTCTCTGCTCTGCTCACTGCGATCCCTTGGCAGTCAGTGGGACTGGCCCCTCCACAGACCATGGCTCTCGGCACAGGATTAGGGGGCCATAGGGGAAGTTGCATGCAAAATATCGTGCCTGCTTCTGATTTGCTAGAGGCCATGACCAGGCCAAGCTATCTCTGAGGTTTGTCCAGACCCCCGGTCTCCAGCACCAGCTCAGGGCTCACCACCTGGGAGAGGATGGCATTAAATTGCCGTACTCACGATAGAGGCCACAGCAGCTGTTTCTGGCAGGAAGGCTGGAATACCTCTCAGGCATTCCAGTGGGCTGCAGGGTCTGACGGGACACGGAGGGTCCCTTTCCTGAGCCATGACACCCCAAGCTCTGGTGGAACTCTCTTGAGTGATAGGGAAATCACTCTTCACAAGGCAGCCAGGACACTGCTTAGAAGTCATTTGAAATCAAATTTCCATCTTCCTGGAGCTCCGACACCCATTGACAGGTGATCACCAACCAACTTGTGGGCCCCACCCGGCCCCCCGACCTCCCACGTGGGCAGCAGCCACAGCTGACCCAGCCTGCCAGGCCTGGCCACCGACCTCCAGCCAGACAGAGGTTTTTCTGTGGCTAGGGACAGGCTTGTCCTGCCTCAGACCTCCCAGGCTGCCATCTGCCCTCAGCACTGGGGGGCGGGAGGTGGGGGTGTTGAACATTGGGCAGGCCTGCCAGCATCACACACCAGGGATGTGACTGGCCGTGAGCGGGTGGCTAAAACAAAGCATCTATCCTAGGCACAATTCTGAGATAGGCTCAAGGACTTTATTTCCATTTGATGAATGAGGAGGCCAAGGCTCAGAGAAGCTTAGTGACTTGCCTGAAGTCTGAGCTGGGAGGCAGTAAACCGGAGGCCAGGCCATCTGACACTGGAGCCTGCTGCCAGTCGAGTCCCCCCAGGCCACAGCATCCCCACACTCCAGAGTGTGGAGTGTGTGGAGTGCAGTGGGGTGCTAGCAGGCACTAGTAGGGGGTGCCTGGGTAGCAAAGCATAGAGAATGTCAGATTAAAGAAAATTCAAGGGGTTTCTTTGCTGTAGGGCTTGTCAGAGCCTTTGATGTGTTAACCTGCCGCTGGGCCTCCCCCAGAAGGGTCGAATCTTCAGGACTTTTCAAACTTACTGGACCTGAGTCATATTTCCTTTTGGTAAACAAACTCCTTAGTTTTACAGATGGGGAAATGAGGACCAGAGAGGGGAAGAAGTTAAGCCGGGGTCACACAGCAAATATTTCTGAAGATCAGAAAAGTATATCCACTCACTGTCAACCACCGTCACACCAACCCTCTTCCTCTGATCTTGGAACCATAGTCCTTTTCCAGGCACCACCTTGCTCCCATGCCTTAGACGTCCACCATCTTCTCCTCCAGGCCACCAGCAGGAGGAGAGAGGGACGTGCCTGCTGCTTTTCAGGGTCTAGTGTGGGGCTGGATCCACCTCGTGCGTTGTTGTCATGGGTCCCAGGAGCAAAGGGCAGGCAGGCTATGCACACTTTTTTATGGCTGGGCCACATCCCAGAACAGTAAACAGAGGGGCAGGTCACTGGCACCAGAGCCTTCTAGGGAGAAAAGGCCCCAGGTGGCAGACTTCTGCCTACCTCTGGACGGGATTTGAGAACAAGAGCTTTTCTCAGGAGTTTTAAAACATCATACTTTAAGTTCCTATTGTTCATATTCTTTTTTTTACCATTCCTCTTTTCTTGCCCTGACAGCACCTACTAGATCTTTAGGCCTCAATCCAAATATCACCTCTTCCGGGAAGCCTTCCAGACCTTCTGCCCTAAGATGGGAACCCACTCTGGGCTCCCTGGAGGCTCTGTTCCTTTGATGCCCAGAGCAGAGCTCCGACTGGGAACTGCTGTGAGGCAAGGACTGTGCATTCCCTATGCTTGGCCAAGCCTGGCCCATAGGGGTACCCAGTGAATATCAGTTGTAGAGAGAAAAATGTGAGCTGAAAGTGCTTGAAAAATTCAAAAATTGATATATTGCGTCTGATGAATCTGCTTACAAAATGGACTTACAATCTTACGTAGTCTCATAGACTTACTCTAACAATGTCCTGTTTGGATCTTTCAAACACATTTTAAAGGTGACCTTGCTAGAGAAATACAGAGACTGGAGGGGATTATGCAATTATTAGGGGAGGGTGAGGATGGTTTATACTTCTTTAGCATTTTTTTTTAAGGCTGGGTATAATAATTTTTATACCTTTTTTTTGAAAAGAGAAAAAATTTATTCTTGAAGCTGCATCCAAGAGGTTCCACTCTATGTACAAAACTTGCCCAGTTGTGAGCTCTGTTTGGTCCAGAAAAAGTCCCCCGGGGACTCCCTGGGGCCTGGGGCCTGGGGCCTAAGGGACAGCTGAGGGGTATAGGAACTAGGCAGGTGGACCCCTCCCCCCGGCCCCTCGCCTGTCCCAGTCTAGAGACCCCACAGAGAATGCTAGTGGGGGCATATGACTTTGCAACCCAGAGGGGACAGTCATCAGAGCCTCTTGCTCTGGCCCAGGCTTATGGGCTTTGTGCTTTGCATCCAGCCTAGAGAGGGGTCAGGGTAACTTATGATGGGGACATGTGATGGAGACAGCTAGAGGTAAAGCTGCAGGAAGGGGCAGGTGGAAGCTGACCTCACCCCTTCCCCTGGGGTCATGGGCTGCAACATTCCATCTTCGCTGGGCTCTAACTCCTTCCCCCTGAGTCAGCCCAGTCCCTCCAGCGACCTCCCACCCTTGAACCCATGGAGGAGGAGGTAAGGCCTGGGGATTTATCATGGCACCTCACTTAGCCCTCTAGGGATGGAGACCTCCCCCCTGAGGCCCAGAACACAGGAGCTGGAAAGGTCCTTACCCCACAGCCTCTAGGCATAGATGGGCCAAGGGGATGCAGGGGCTGGGTGGCAACTTGTCCAAGGTTACCCAGGAGATCAGCAGCAGGGCTGGGACCCAGACAAGGCCTCCTAGGCCCTAAGCCACAGGGCTCCCACCCCCACCTCCCCCCCCCCCCCACCCACAAGGCCGGGCACAGGGCTAGGGCAGATACTCCTCCTTAACAGGCATTGGGGAGGCGGCTCCCAGGAGGCTGGCAGAGCCGGGGCACAGGCCCCCCAGGGGCGGCGCAGCTGTGGCAGGGGGTACTTCATGGGCTGGGGGCTGGGGAGGTGGGGGCTGCTGCTGCTGCTGCTTCTTATTCACTTTGCGCTCCTTGGCCCGCCGGTTCTGGAACCAGATCTTCACCTGCAGTGTGGGAGAGCAGAGATGGGTGGCGGGGGAGACCAAATGGCAGGGCACGAGGAAGAGAGGAGGGACAGCTAGGCTCTTATTTCCCCTTGTGGGGTTTATGGCCTCCCTCCCACCTCACCACCCAGACAACTCACATCCTCCCCCGCTGCTCCCGGACCCTAAAGACAATTTCTCTGTCCCCATTTTGTAAGACGCCTCCTCCAGGAAGACTTCCCTTTGTTCCCTGTAACTGCTCCCCTCCTTGGGATTTAAACAGCCATCATTTTAGCAGCTGTAGTTTATAGCTAATTAGATCATCCATCCCCCTACTGGGGTTGGGGATATTGGGTTTTGTTTCAAGTGGGAGGATTTGGCAGCAACTCAGTTTCTGCTGTGCTGTGTGACCATGGTCAGGAAACTCAACCTCTCTTTTCTCCTCCCGGAGTCTATAATCTGCCTGACACCCTGGAGGCCAGACTCCCAGTACTGCTCCCGTGGTGAAGGGGCTGGCGGGGGGGGGGGGTGGGGCCCACACACCTGCCGCTCAGTGAGCCCCAGGTTGGCAGCGAGCTCTGACTTCCGCCGGATGGTGATGTAACGGCTATAGTGGAACTCCTTCTCCAGTTCCAGGCGCTGGTGGTCCGTGTAGACCACGCGGTACTTGTCCTTGGTCCGAGTCTTCCCTGAGAAGCAGGGGGGCCAGGGGGGGGGGGGGGGGGGGGGGGGGGGGGGGGTTTCTGCAAATTTCAAGCAGGGCCGCAGGGAGGACACAATCCAGATCCCTGAAAGCAGGACCCTGAGGTGGGGAGGGACGCCCACTCGGTCCTGGGGGTAACAATCATTCCCCCCTGGGGTCAGGCTCGGAGACCCCCAACCTGAGAGGCAAGCACTGCTCTCATGCCTGTTCGGGGAAGCACGAGGCTCAGAGAGGAGAAGCAGTCTGCTCAGGGACCCACAGCAAACTGCTGGTGGAGTCAGGGTTTCAATCCAGCTCCCCTGACCCAGAGCCCTCCTCGTATCCGCCAGCTCCACCAGCTCTCCCCACCCCACTTCACCCCCGCAGTTTCCAGGTGCAGCAGGGCAGCAGACACGTGGGGGGCTTGGGAAAAACACAGCTTTCTGGGCACCCCTTACCCTGTGAGCCAGAAAGCCTGGGGAGTCTGAGGCGGCATTTTCTTTTATTTTTTTAGATTTTATTTATTTATTTTTAAAGCAATCTCTACACCCCACGTGGAGATAGAACTCACAACCCTGAGATAGAGTCGCATGTTCTGCCAACTGAGCCACCCAGGCCCCCCTAGAATCTGCGTTTTTAACAAGCTCCCCGGGTGGTTCTGATGCAGGATCCTGAGACCATGGGTCCTCACACCAGAGACACAGAGGGACACCGGGCAGCCCAGGGCAGATAGAGACCAAGGACAAGTCAGTGGCTCCTCTCTCCAGGGCAGGGGGGAGAGTGGGGAAGAGCCACCACGAGCAGAGGTGGAAGCTTGCCACTCAGTCCTGGGCTGGGTGCTCCTCACTTCCTGTCAAATGCCTGGAGGCTGCTGGTCCAACAGAAAAAACGAGGGCCTGTCAGCTACCTGCAAAGGCCCGGGCCCTGGACACCAAGCCCCGGGTCTGCCCAGAGCCATCCACTCCACTGCCTCTTTTGCGGACACAGAGGCATGACTCAGGCTCAGGCGACAAATATTTACTGAGCTCCTGGTGTGGGCCAATCACTGAAGGTACACCAGCCAGCCAAACTTAAAAAAGTCCCTACTCTCAGTGAAATTAGGTCCTTGTGGAGCCTAGTCAAAATAATCAGAGATCCAAATACTTTGATATGTTAATGCTAAGTATTTGATATGTTAATTGATAAGTATTCCTGAGAAGAAGGAGGCGGGAAGAGAGGACTGGGAATTTGGGGGAGGAGAGATTATGCGATTTTAAGAAGAGTAGTTCACGAAGGGCTTACTAAGAAGGGAAATTTAGGCAAAGATCTGAAGAAGGTCAGGGAAAGGGTCATGCAGGTATCTGGTGAAGAGGGCTGAAGGTGCAGGGAACAGCGAGTGCAAAGGCCCTGTGGTGGGACCATGCCTGACACCTGATGTGTGAGGAACAGTGCACAGGCTGGTATAGCCAGAGTACAGTGAGCAAGGACAGGGGGGCAGGTTGTCCAGGGCCTTGCTGGCCATGGAAAGGACTCCAGGTTTTACTCTGTCTAGGATGGGAGCCATTGCAGGCTTCTGAGCCCAAGAGAAAGCAGGTCTGATGTAGGTTTTAATCTGGCTCTGGCTGCTGCATGGAGGACAGACTGGCAAGAAGGTGGAAGCACAGAAAGGCTTGCAACAACCCAGGAGAGAGAAGGCTGTGGCTTGGCTTCTCTACAGGGCTCAGACTGAGGGCAGGAGTGGGATTTGAGGACTGTCCAGGGTTAAAGTCAGGACTCTTTGGGGCTGGGATCAGAGGTCTGTCTGGAGAGCATATTAAGAGTCATGCTTGGCCCGGGCTGGTGCGGGGGCCTGACTAAACACCAGTTTCCTTCGTAAGAAGCTGAGTACTCGGCTATAAATAGGAGGCACACGCAAGCACTTTCAGACCTGCACATGTCCACCAGGGCATGGCAGGTCTTGGAATAACCGAGGACCCTGTTCTACCTCAATCAATTGCCCCCACGCAGCCTGGCCTTCGCCTCCCAGGGTCACGGCTCTGGCTCTGCCTGTCCCGTGGCACCCCCGTGCTAACCACCGACCCCCTCTTCCAGCTCCTTCCCCACTATCAAGCCCACGCAGCTTGGCAGGACAGCCGCTGGGCTCCCCAAGAGCCAAATGGTTTTGCAGAAAATGGGAGACAACAGATGTTTCTGGGCTTTTTTCCTTGGATTTCCTGCCAGAGCAGCAGAACTTCACTGGACACTTCCACATCCACTGACCTCAGCCCACCACCCGATGTAGCACGAGACAACATCGGCCCTTGGCCAGGCCTGGCCCAGGAAAGGGACAAGGGAGTGGCTGCTGAGGCCTTGGCTCCAGATGGGTCCTTCCTTGGCCTAGAAAATTCAACGCCGACTCAAAAACAGTTCTGCCTAATGCGCCACCCCCAGAGCCCAGCAGAGCTCTGAATCTTCACTGGGCTAAAGCCAAAAGAGCTCAGTTTAGTCTCCTCCCATTTTACAGATGAAGGGACGGAGGTTCAGGCAACTAATACAGATGCTGGAGGTCCAAGTAAGAGAGGCTTTGTAAATCCTTCAAGTCCAAGCTCCCCTGCACAGTTAGGGTCACAAAGCCCTGGACAAGTGTGGACCTGCCCAAAGCCACGTCACCTGGTCTAGAGTTCCACTCCCTACTCTTGGCACAACTCTTCACCCCATCAGGCTTAGAGTCCATAAAGCACCCCCCAAGAAGTCTCCTGAGCCTAAGCAACAGAAGCTCAAACAGCAGACCACCTGTCTATTTGTACTTGTGGGAAGGGAGGGCCCAGATCATGGGGAAGGCAGGCCCCAGAGAGCTCTGGGCCGGGGCTATATGGTCTGCAGGCTGGGTGGGCCCTTGGAAATGCCCAGAACAGTCACAGTCTGAAGTGGGGGGACGAATCTCCCTTCCCCCCAAACAGCCTGAGAGATTACAAGTAGTGCTTATGAAAGACCCTTTTCCTCAGGCACCCAGTACTCACTCCCATCTTTTCTGATGAGCAAGTGGGGCTCCATCACACCCATTTTCATAGATGGGGAAATGGGGGCTCAGAAAGGGACCCATCCTTCTTGAGGGCCATCCTGCCTGGTATTGCTATCAACCCTGAGCTCAAGTGAAACCAACTGTAGCCTGACTCCTCCCAGATTTGAGGAGCGGGGACCTAGACAGGGGATAGGACTCTAGCTGCATAATTATTTCTCTCTGTTCTAGCGGGGCTGCCAGGGAGGTCCCAGCCCACAGGTCCCGTTGCCTTCTTGCTGGGCCCAGGAGATGGGCTGGTGGGCTTAGGAACCACTGGTAACTTTTTCCTAGTGGAGCTCTCAAATCACACCATTTCATTGCTAAGAAAATGGCTCTGCCAAAGAACAAAACATGTGGCATCTTGCTGTGGTCCAGGAACCAAGAAATCCCATATGCTATCCAGGGGGTAATAAGGCAACATCCTCCTTGGAGCCCAACTTGGTAACATCTAGCCTCGTTTAATACGCTCGCACCCTCTGACCCATTAATCCCACTTCCAGGAAGTGATCTCACAGGCCATCGCTGTTTCAAAAGGCACAGGACTAAAAGCAATGTACATGTCTACAAGTAGGGTACTTGTTAGGGGTGCCTGTGGGGCTCAGCGGGTTAAGCGGCTGCCTTCAGTTCAGGTCAAGATCTCAGGGTGCCACATCAGGCTCCATGCTCAGTGGGGAGTCTGCTTGTCCCTCTCCCTCTGCCCCTCCCCCCAGCTCAGGCTCTCTTTCATTTCAAAAAATAAATAAATAAAATCCTAAAAAAAAAAAAAAGTTAAATAAAAGATGGCACATTCATGGAGAGCAACATTATGCAGTCATTAAAAAGAAATTATAAAGCTTCCCACATACTGATATGCAGCAATTTCTAAGATATATTGAGTTAAAAAAAAAAAGCAAGACAGAATGCTGTGAATTGTATGTTACGCTTTTTGTGTAACAGATCGACACACACATACACACACACACTCATACATGTGTAGGTAGAGTTATTTCTGAAAGAAAATATAAATCAATAACAAGCCTCTGGAGAAGGAACCAGAAGCTGTGGGGCCACAGGTAAGTGAGAGTCTTTGGGATGACCCTTTCTTTCTTCTTTCATTTATTTCTTTTTCTTTCTTTCATTTATTTATTTATTTATTTATTTCCTTTCCTTTCCTTTCCTTCCCCCTCTCTCTCTTTCTTTTTTTTTTTTTACTGTGTGCGAGGTGAATTTGTATTTTTTATGATTTTTTTTTTTTAAGAGAGAGAGTAGGCTCCATGCCCGGCACTGAACCTGGAGTGGGGCTCGATCTCATGACCCTGAGATCATGACCTGGGCCGAAATCAAGAGTCGGGCACTTCACCCACTGAGCCACCCAGGTGCCCCTGAGTTTGTATTTTAATGACAGTCAGGAGCCCTGGGCTCTAGCCTCTGAGCCAGAACTCTCAGCTGCTCCAAGCCACCCTCCCTTCCCCCTTCTGTGAGCACCTGTGCCTCCCCAGGAGCCTAGGAGGGAGGGGACAGGGAGGTGCGTGAGAGCAGCGGGTAGGAAGAGGGCCCCAGGATGAATGATTTACAGGCCCCTGGGACGCTGGTGTGGAGAGGGAAGTCCAGTCCGGGCTCCTGCAACAGGTGTCTGATGGGGGCCAGCCCCTCCCAGCCACCTAATGAATAACCCTCTGGGCCAGATGCCAGTGCAAGGGGGCAGGATGGTGGGTGGGGAGCCCCCTCTGGCTCTTCAGTGGTGAGTGCAGCAGGGAAGATGCTTGGATAACTCACCCGAAGGAGAGACTCCCTCTTTGCTCTGGCTTTGGGATTCGAGTAATGGCCCATCCACATGTATCAGGCTGCTGGGAAGAGAGCACATTTCCCTTCTTCTAAAGCATGCACAGTGGAGGTCCTGGAAAGCTTTTCAAAAGCACAGATTCTAGGCCAGAAATTCAGATTCAGTGAGGCTAAAATGAGACTCATGGATTTGCTACTTGATTGGCTGTCCTGGGACCCTGACATGTGGTTGTTGGGACAAACGGACCTCTAGGATTGGACGGGACAGCTTCTCACTGGCTAGGTGACCGAGGACTGGTCACCCCATCTTCCTGGGCTTCATTCTCTGTATCTATAAAGTGGGGGTCACTATTATTCTGATAGTGGCCAGCCTCTCCTTGTGGCAGGTATTTGTATACATCTCTCAACAACTTCTGAAGCTGGGTAGCTGGTACCCCTTTTTCCGACTGAGGCTCTGAGTGGTCCACACATCTGGAGGGTGGGATTTCAACTCGGGTCTGTCCAGCCTCAGAAACAGCTCTAGAACCTCTCACACAGTGTGAGGTTTCCCGTCATTACCTCCAACCTCCAGGGGCGCGGGGATCACTCCAGAAAAATGGCACACATGGATGGGAAGGTCTTACTCATCCCCAACAGCGGTGGGCCAGCCATGGGGCAGAAAGGCTGGGAAATGGATCTGGGCGATGGGTGATGTGTTGGATGAGACTGTTTATTTATAAGGTCCCTTCCAACTTGGAAACACGAAGCTCCTAATGTTTGTTGATTCTCTGGTTGGGTTTGTTATTTTTGCTGAAAGAATTCTAAGACTGATTTCCCTGTCTGAGAGCCTAGATACCGGGCCTGCCAAACTGGAGGAGAGGGGGCAGGAGGCACAGTGGCTGGTGGTGGGGCCTCCCCATCCAGCCTGGGCCAGGGGAGGACAGGGTTCAGCCTTTGCCCCCAGGGCGGGGTGGGGTGGCTCCAAGAAAGTCACATGGCTTCTGGGTCAGCACTTCCTCTGCTCTCTTCCTGCTGGGTCCCCGCAGCCCTGGGGGAGGACACCACCAGCTCTGGCCCTGGGGACTGGAACACCCTTCCCGCCTCAACCCTCCATGTCCCCTCTCTGTGTGGTCCAGCCCCAGCCTGACTGTGCATCCTGACCCCCCCCCCCCAACACACAAACACACATGCAGTGTGCACACAGGCACGCATGCCGGCTTGTCCGAAAGACTCCCTCCCAGACCCACTGCATTCTGCTCTCCCGCCTTCTTTAACAGCCCTTGGGGTTTCTGAACCACTAGCTGATGTCAGTAGGTCTTGGTTCCAGTTCGGGACCTCAGAAGAGGGGCAGCCCCGAGGGCCTGGAGATTCTGAAGTTCTGTGTAGCTCAGAGCCCTCCTCTCAGGCCTTGGGCCCGGATATGACCAATCCTTAGCTAATGGACTTGACGAGAGACTGAACTTCTTTAGGCTTTGGACGTGAAAGCAGTTTGTAGAGGGCAAAGAGCTAAGGGGATGTCAAGGAGAGCTGAGCTATTTGCAGAAGCGGATGTTAGAGGAGTCCCTTGGGAGAGTGAGGAATGCCGCCTGATAGGGAGCTGCGGGGCAAGGAACACATTGGCCTGGGAGTGGAGAGACCTGGCCCAGCCACCAGATGGACAGGCCATGTTCAGTTTGGACTAGATTCCCCGTCCCACTGGCAGGAGGTGGACTTCTTCTGCGCGGGGCCGCCCGGACCCAGCCAGTTAGATGCTGAATGGCTGTCCCTTCCTGGATCATGAAGCTGTCTACTGGGCCCTGACTGGATCCTTGTTCCAGCTGAGTTGCCAGTTCCAGGTGGTTTCTTCATGGTTCCTCATTCAAGCCCTGGAGCAGGGGTGAGGCTGGCATGGGGGTGAGGAGTTCTGCAGCCTTAGGCAAGCTTCTCCTTCCCACCACTGCTCTCCTTTCCAGGCACAGCGCTCAGTCGGCACTGCGCCCTCTCCTTCCGGGCCACCTGGCCATTGTCGTCTGTCCCCTGCCTCGTCTTCTCCATGGAGGCCCATGGTCTGGCTTGGCTGTGGGAGGCAGCAAAGAGGACAGAAACCGCAGGGGCAGGTAGACCTGTCTGTTCTACCCCAGCCTGGCCACAGGCCACTGGTGTGGACCCAGCAAGGCCCCGCCCCTCTTTGGATCCCAGGATATTCACCTGTCAACTGAGGACATGGTCCCTCAGAGGGACGTAGAGTTGAGGTGTGGGAACCTATTGAACAAGGTAATTATTAATAAAAGCTAGTCAATGATGAAGATGACCATAGAGACAGAAGAGGCCTGAGAGGCCCCTCGGTGGAGAATAAGGAGCCCATCGGGAACAGATGACTATTCTAAGAACTCTTGAGAAGGCCAGTCCTGCATTGTCCCAAATGACAGCTTCAAGCCACGTGTGGCTACTTAAATTGAAATTAACCAAACAGAATTAAGAATTCAGCTCTTGAGTCATGTGAGCCATCTTCCAAGGGCCAGAGAGACTCGTGCTGCTGGTGGTTGGAACCCTGGACCAAACAGATTCAGAGCATTTCCTCCATCACAGAAAAGTTCTACTGGACAGCCCCGCTAACCCAAGCTCCCCCGCTGAGCCAGATGCCCACAGCGGCATCACGTCCTAACCAGACTGTGCCTGTCCTCTCCACAAAGCAGCCTGGTCTCCCAGAGACCACCTGCTTGTATTTTTCCATTAAAAAAAAAAAACAACAACAAAAACAAAACAAAAAAAAACAAAACCCAAGGGGCACCCTTGGCCCAGAATAGCCCTTCCAAGACTAGCAAACAGCAACTGTGTCCCTTCAAGTTTCTCCCTGGCCTGAACAGCCTGAGGCCCCCCTGAGCTGTTTCCCAGGGTGTGTTCCAGCCTTGCCTTACACGGTCATCCTCGGCCCGGGTCCCGAGGTCTCCCATTCTGGGTGAGGTCCAGGGAGGGGCTCTGGACTCCAGCCCTCTCCTAGCTCCCTAGGTGATCTTTGCAAATCTACTCCCCTCAGTGCCCTGCTCCCGGTCTGCTGCTCACCCAGTCTCAAGATGGTGCCTGACACACAGGGAGTACTGGATGAGTCCTTGCAGAACATGACACAGACTTCCTGCTTCCCAGTGGGGCCTCCTCTCAATTAAATGGCCACCACCTTCCTGATACTCAGGCCAAAAGCCGAGGTGGCACGTCCGGCTCCCACAGCCAATCCATCAGCTGGTCAGCTCAATCTCCAAAGGACATCTTCCTGGAAGCTTTCGCAAAGCCATGAATCTAATGCAGAGGTGTGCATGAGATCCTGGGGTCAGAAATATCTACACTTGAGAAAATGCTGGGCACGGGCTGAGTACTCAGTAGATCCAGGTTATATCCTTATTGCTATGCTGGGTGCTCAGGACTTGTTAAATAGTTCATTCCCCCCTTTTGTGGTGGGGCACAGATTAAAAACAAACTAAGAAAATCATCACAAACGGATTAGCATGAAGGAAAGTAAGCCTAGAGCTGAGAGCTAGATTAAGTGGCAGGGGCAGGGGCTGGGGGGACCTACTCTAATTAGCTTATCTCCTCCAGGAGGCAACATCTAAGCTGGAACCTGAAGGTTGAAGAGGTTTCTGTGTCACCAGTGAAGGGTATGTTCCAGGAACGGCGTGTGCAAAGGCCCTATGGCAGAGAGTAGCAGAGGAAGGAGCAGCAGTGCCAGCTCCCCAAGAAGGCCTGTCTGCCTCATTCTGGCCTGAATCCCCAGCCTGCCTGAATGAATGAATGAATGAGAGAGGCACGTGATCAGCCTGGAGAGACCAGCAGAGCTCTCTGCCCTGGGATGAGGGGTTTGAATTTGATTTCAAGAGCAATGGGAAGTCACCGGTAGGTGCTGAGCTTGGAGCATCAATCTTGGCTTTCACTAACGTCTGCTCGCTCATCTGTGTTGATGCAGGGGGACCTATGCACCCCTACAAGCTTGGGGGCTGAGCATGGCGTAGGGAGTGTTTGACAGGTTAACCCATATTGACTCTAAATGCACACGGTGTTTCCAAATCCCAGGAGTTCCAGGACAGAAACTAGAGGGCCAGCGCATTAAGATAACTTGCTACTGACAAGCCAGACCCTACCGTTAACAAAGCCATTTTGGACCTTCACAGTGATTCCCTAAGCCCTCAGCCGCAATAGCTGCCAAAGCCGGGGTGGGAGGGGTGGTGGTGGTGGATAAAACACCCAACCAAAAAAAGCCTTCTGCCACCTTCTAACTGGGTCATTCCCCTTCCCAGCTACATCTGAGAGATGAGGTGTCAAACGCAGCTTCTGCTTAGAGAACCAGTTTTAAACAGCCTGGCCCCTGCTGGGCCCACCCTCCCCCATCATCTTCTCCTGGCTCTTCCCTAACCAGCCTTCTCCCCCCACTACCCCCCTCCCCCACCCTGGGCTGGGATGCGCATGGGGAGGGGTCTGGGGCTGCTGTGTGTGTTGCTTTATTTGACAGAGGCTCCTTAGGCGGTAGAGTCTGGGTCTGGACCCCACGCTTCGGCATCCTGGCTGTGTGAGCTGCAGCAGGCACCCTACCCTCTCTGAGCCTTATTAACTTTATCTGTAAGATGAGGCCAATAATAGATCCTCACACCTCTGAGCGTTGTTAGTTGTTATGAAGCTTGAGTGAGAAGACCCGTGTGAGGTTCTTGGCACACTGCCTGGCATGCGGTAAGGACTCAGCCAGCACCACAGTTCCCAGCTTTATCATGGGCTCCTACTTGGCGCGAGGCCTGGTGAGAAAGATGGGGCTGACCACAAGTCCTTGAGGTAGATGGAAGCGATAAACAAGATAGTGGTGAGCGTTGTTACAACAAGAACCTAACACAGTGCTTGGAGGGGAGGAAACCCAGGAGGGCTTTTTAGAGGAGGTGGCCTTGGTGAAGGCACAGCATTTGAGCTGGTGAAGATGTAGGAGGGCAGGAAGGGTAGTTTCAATGGAGGGAACCAGACTGGAGAGGCAGAGTGTGAGGTGTGTTTCCACGCACCTGCTAAGGACTGGCAGAGAAGGTCTTAGGCACAGACGCTCTTCCTATCTACCTACCTACCTACCTACCGTGCCCCAAGCATAGTGGCTGGGCTTGATGGGCACCATGGCTTCAAACAATCCTATTGTTATCCTAAAGAAACTGAGGCTCGGGGAAATGATCTAGGTTAACTAGCCCAAGGCTATGCAGCTTCTAACAGAAATGCACTCCCAGGCCTGAGGCTCCGAAGCTCAGCCCTTAGCCATCCCCAGTAAGCACTTCCATATCTAGACAAACTAGTGGGACAGTGGCTTCAATAGTGGGTTGGAGCCAGTTCTCAAGTACCACAGAAATGGGGCTGGATCTGACAGCAGTGTAAGGGCATATAACAAAATGGGAATTCCATAGCATGGGGAGCCATGGAATGCTCTTGAGCAGGAGATGTGCCTTGAAAAGGCAAATCTGGTGATGACTGTGAAGATAGCTGGGGCATCAGAGAGAGGCTGAAGGAGAGAGGCCAGGCTGGTGGCTGTGGCAATGGGCCAAGGGAGAGGGTCTAGAATGTGGGGGGAGAGGGCAGGGCTCCTCCCCTCTCTGGGCCTCAGTGTCTCCATCTGAAAGCTGAAGGGACTGGACCAAGACCTGAACCCTACTGCTATAGTCTCATCATCTCAACAAGCATCTTCCTCGTTGTGTGGGACCTCGGCCTACCCCAGAGGTCACGGACCTGGGAAGTACTCTTTATTCATAAGGAAGGGATGCTGGGCTTTTGACAGGATGATGTCTGACCCTCTTTTTTTTTTTTTTTTAAGATTTTTTTTTTTTAATTTATTTGACAGCGAGAGATCACGAGCAGGCAGAGACTGGCGGGGGGTGGGGGTTGGGGGGTGGGAAGCAGACTCCCTGCTGAGCAGAGAGCCCAATGCAGGGCTTGATCCCAGGACCCAGAGATCATGACCTGAGCTGAAGGCTGAGGCTTAGCCCACTGAGTCACCCAGGCACCCTGATGTCTGACCCTCTTAATGAAAATGATGCTATTTGTAGATGCAAACAGGGAGGATCACGGAGGAGAACCCCTTGTAGTCTTTTCCTATCCTGGCCTCAGCCAGGTGACAGTAATCCCTCAGAACTGGGTAATATTTTGATGACGGGCTGAAGCCTAAGAGCCTCTCTCTCATCTTTCTGGTTCTCATTGTCCCTCCTTAGGATAAACCTGTGTCATAGGGGCACCTGGGTGGCTCAGTCAGTTAAGCATCCGACTTTAGCTCAGCTGGGATCAAATCCCGCATCAGGCTCCCTGCTCCACGGGGAGCCTGCTTCTCCCTCTCCTTTTGCGTGCCGCTCCCCCTGCATGTGCGCTTTCTCTCTCTGTCTCTCTCTCTCTTCCCCCGTGTCAAATAAATAAATAAATAAATAAATAGAATCTTGGAGGCGGAGGTGGAAACCACAGGTCATAGTTCCAGCCCTGGCCTCAGCTACACCGAGTCCTCAGCTGGGACGGGAGGATCATCCGAGGAGGGAGAGGGGAGCAACCAGTCTTCCATCCCTGGCATGAACTTGCTCAGCTCAACGGTCAGGGGTCCCATCCCTAGGGCTGGGACCACAGAAACATGTCAAAGCCAAGATCTCATCTCTTCCTTTTTCTCTTGGTTGTCATTGCTGTTCCTCACACTTGTCCTGTTCATTCATTCAACAAAATGTACTGAGTCCCTACTAAATGTCATGCACTACAGTGGTTCCTGGAAGGTAGTGATGGGTCAAATGGGTGGGTGGGTGGGGAAGTAGACAGCGCACAGACACACAGATAAGGAAGTAAGTTGAAATCAGGGCTGGTGCTCTGAAGGAAACACAGCGAAGGTTATCGATATGTATGGGGGAGCTTTCCTTGAGAAATCATGGAGGACCTCTCTGAGGAGACAGCCATTAAGCTAAGACCTGAAGGGTGAGAACAAGGTAGGCCTGCAAAGAGTTAGGGCACAGGAGCTTCCAGGAAGAGGGAAAAGCAGCAGGTAAGAAGACCTGGTACCGCAAGACCAGGTGGCCGGCAACACTTGCTGTGGGGAGCAGGGGCACAGGGTGGGCACTGGCGTGTACTGACCTTCTCTTTGCCATCCTAGAACAGCATTACACAAGCACCATCCTAGAGACCCTGGGATCTTCATTGCCCAGAAGGAGAAACTGAGGCCAAAGTTGGGGGGGGGGCACAACCTCCTGTAAACTGCGCATACATCAGATGGCCCTGGGCAGACAGGCAGCAGCTTCTAGCTTCTAGAAAGCTGATGGTCCTGAGTTCTTGGCAGAATGGGTCTAACCTGGTTTCTGGGGCAGCCCCTTTCCTTGGGAGCCTGCAGACTTCCCTGGGCTCTCTCTTTCTACTTTCTGGGAATAAAGGGGGAAAGGTTTTTTTGGCGTTTGGGCAGACAAACTGCTAGGCCCCCATCTGCCTGGGGACAACAGTTTCCAAATGACTTTTGAGACTAGAGGCTGGGCGGTGTTTGCAAGTGGCTCCTGTATCCAGAAAGAAAAAGTTTTTTGGCTGACGTCACATAGTCACATAGCCTAAAAACTCCCCCACGGCTCCCACCAGTCCTCTGAGGTCCACTGGCGCACTCTCTCCAGGTCCTCGCTCCTGAGGAACTCCTCCTGCATCTGGGACTCATCCCCATCTCCAAAGTTGCCTGATCAGCAGGCACAACACTGGAATAGAGGTGCAGGAAAAGCAGGCTTCCCTCTCCAGGGGACGGACACAGAACCAGGGGGGTGGGGGGGGTCAGTGGCCCCAGACACCTTCTCTCATTTAATCTCATGCAGGGTTCTCAACCAGAGTTAATGGAAAGTTTTTCAGAAGCTTCTAGAACCCCTCACATTGTCTGCAGAATTAGGTAACACTTCCTTTCTAGACAGAAGACTTGTATTTTCTCCACCAGATTTTTCAAAAGCTCCTTCTATAACTTCAGCAAAAGTATAAGACCCTTCCCTATCATGTCACAGAGGGTAAAACTGAGACCGAGGAAAGATGATCAATTAAAGAGAAGCTATTGTTGAGAGGGTGAGAACACAAGCTTGGCTATCAGTCTGCTGGGGTTCGAGTCCCAGCCCCACCCTCATTTACCGGTCATATGGCTTCGTGCAAGGATTTAACCTCTCTAGGTTACATCCTCAAGGGTTTAACCTCTCTAGGCCACAGATTTTTCACATTAAAAATGGCTATGATAATGGTACCTACAATAGTGCTGTGAGAAATCACAGCAGTGCCTGGCCCGTTAGTAAGTGCCATAACATTAGCTGTCCTTATTTAGCCAAGGTCACGCAAAGGAGAGACCTCCGGAGGCCGACAGGAGCCTCTGTGTCCCCGGGACTCCCAAGAAGGTGCTCTGATTATGGCCAGACCTCCCCAGCATCTGCCCCAGGAGTGAGGAGTGTGTATGGGGACACGGGATGGAAGAGAGAGAGGAGGTGGGGGAAGTCCCAGGCTCCCTCCCAGCTGGGGGAAGAGGGGGAGGGGACGGACATCAAAGGGTGGGCAGGCTGACTTCCCGCCCCTAAAGCCAGGTGGCCTTTGTCAGGACAGGCCGGACACAGTCGGGACAATGGGGTATCGTGTTCACTTTCCGGCCAACAGGAGTCACTACCGAGCTAAGGCGCAGTCTGTTACATGACAAAGGGGGGACCTATAAAGGAGGTCAGGCCGCCCCTCATTAAAGCCAGCCCTTTGTCCTGCCCCCTCCTCTGCCTTTGAAGAGGGTGGATCAGAGAGGCCTGCCTGGGGGCAGGAGGCTCACAGTCTCAGGAGCCAAACAGTAGCCACCTTCCCAACTGCTCCTGCTTGCCCCTCCCCCAGGGTCAAGAGTTCAGGAAGGGCCCTGGGATGGTAAGGTAGGGACCCCCCACACCAGTGTAACCAAAGAGGGCTCTTTTGCAGTCCAAAGGCTAGGAGCCACAGTCTCTCCCCAGCACCGATGGGGGTGCTGAGACCTGGACAGGAAAGTGGCCGGCCTGTGTCAGCAGGTCGCCCCTTCTGGGGACGGTTGGCAGCTTCCTCTTGGGGCTGGGACAGGGGTGGAAGCTGCGGATGACGAGCGGGGGCCAGGGATGCTCAAGGGCCCTGGGCTCAGTCTGGGAGCTGCGCTCTAGTTCCCGCCTGGCCAGGCGACCACAGGCGCGTTTCTTCACGTCTCGTGGTCTCTGCTCCCTTAATCTACACAGAGACACGGGCCGCGCTTACCGAGGCTCAGCAGGCTGGGATTCGGAAGGGGCAGGCTGAGGGACAAGCACCCCAGGACCAGAATGGTCAGGGAGGCCCCAGTGGGAACCCTTTCGGAGCCGGGGCAGGGGTTAGATAGGGGGCGACTGGGCCTCGCCCTAGCACCTGCCGGTGCTCAAGGGAACGGTCCGGAGGCGCCGGGCGAGGGAGGGGTCCTTACCGCTGCCACCGCCGCCTCCAGCCGCCACGCTGCGCCGCATCCACTCGTAGGGCGTCCGCCTTTGCGCTCCGGGCGACGACGGTGCGCCCGGGCCGCCGAGGGGCTGCGCTAGGAGGCTTGGGCCCGGCCCAGGGGGCGCGGGCACCGGGCTAAAGTCCGGAGGGGGCCCGAATGCCAGCGGGGCTGGGCTGGCGGCGGGGGCCGCGGGGCCTGGGCCGTAGGCGGCGGCCCAGTCGTCCTTGGGCGCGGAGAAGGGCGCGCTCCAGGCCGCAGAGGGTGCCGGGGCAGGCTCCACGTGAGAGTAGCCGGTGAAGTCGGGGTACTGCGGGGGTCCCTGGGGCGCAGGCGGGGGGCCGTAGGCTTGCGCGCCCAGGCCGAGGCTCGCAGGCCTGGCGGGGCCGGGGTAGACCGGAGAATCCTTGTCCAGCACATAGCCCACGTACATGGTGGCCGCGGGGGCCCGCGCGCATGCTGGGCCCTGGAGCCGCCGCTGCCGGCCGCCCCGACGAGCAGACTGCTCACCTGAACTCGCGGGCCCGGCCGCCGCGCCCGCCCCACCCAGGCCTTTTATAGCTCCGGGCGCCCGCGGCCCCAGCCCCGGCGGGTTTGCATTTCAAAGCGGGGGGAGCCTCAGGGCCGCGAATCAAAGGGGGAAACCCGTCGGGGGCGGGGGGTTCAAAAGGAGACAAATTGCCGCCCCAAGCGGGAGGCGGACTGGCCGGGGCCTGGAGGGGGTGGGGGCGCGGAGGGCGCGTCCCGGGCGGGAGTCCGAGGCTTCGCTAGGTGCGGGAGTCTCCTGGGGGCCCGACCGCCAAGCGCCACCAACGCTTCGTCCTCGCCGGGCCGGCCGCGTGCACCGCCCGTGGCCCCATTTTACAGGTGGAGAAAAGGGATCCGAGGGGCGGCGCGGGGGGACCCCAGGCCAGCGTCGCACAACTGCGTGGGCCCCGTGTTGCACTCCGCAGTGATCAGCTCGAGGTGACCGGTCAACCTGACTTCAAACAGGGTTCCCTCTGGAAGGTAGCAGGTCCTTAATCTTGGTGGCGGGGGGGGGGGGGGGGGGGGGGGGGGGGGGGGGGGGGTAGGGGTCACGACCCCTTGGAGCCGCCAAAGAAAGCTGTGGATGTTTTTCCCGGGGAAATGCACATATGCACATACACGAGGCTGCATTCGACTGCATTCGTTTTCCTGAGTTGACTCTCCTGAGAAAGCTCTTTAAGAGGAAGTGTATGTGCGTCTTTGCGGGAACTTCTAGGGAATTTTTCACAATTCTCTCGGTGAACCCTTTTAGCTCCCCAAACCTGCCCTTTATTTTAATGAGAAGTTTGAAACAGACACAGAAGCGGAGTGTGTAGTGAACCACTAAGATAGCCATCACCCAGCTCCAACCGTTAGCAAGATTTCCTAAGTTATTTCATCACTCCCCTCCCTTTTTTGCTACAGTATTTTAAAACAAATCCCCAACATCATCTCATTTTACCCCTACATACTTCAGCATGCATCTCTAAAACACACGGACGCTTCCTTACATAATATGCCATTAACACATCTAACAAAATTTACACGAATTCTTGAGTATTATCTAACACTCCGTTCATAGGCCAAATACTCCAGATGATTCAAACATGTCTTTGTAACAGTTGCATTGGGTGAATCAGGATCTAAACGCCCTGATTCATTTATCATAGCTGGGGCCCACTGGTATTTTAAGTGAGTCTTGAATCCCCTTACCCTGTTAAAGACTGGTAAACATTTCCTAGCTATCCAAGGGGATGTGCCTAAAACAGGTGAGGAGCTGGGAGTGTGTAGCAAGGTTGAGAGATCTGGGGAAGGATTCGTGAAGGACAAGACTCTGGGTCAAGAAGTCTTGGGGTGCTGGGTTTCTTTTCCCCAGTGGGGGGGGGGGTTCAGTGTCCATAAGCTGCACAGAGCCCCCCATTTTGTTTGATCCTCCAACATTTCCTGAGGACACCCTAAATGTGCAGGGACATGAGGCCCCCCAAAGGTGGACAGAATCAGGGTCTTATCTATTTGACCTGTCCCTTCCCCAGATCACTGCATGGGATAGGGCAGGTCGGCATCAGTTCAAGACTAGACAGATGTGTCAGGATCTGGATACAATTTACAGGGTCCAGTGCAAAATAACAGTGTGAGGTCCCTTGTTCAAAAAGTATTAAGAAATTCAAGATGGTGACAGGAGAGAATTCAACTATGTAAGGGGCCCTTCTAAACACGGGACCCTGTGTGACTGTACAGGTGACACCTCCCCACCCCCACCCCAGGAAGCTGGCCCTGGCCAGTTTCTTGCACTTCTGGGTTCTGATGGTATGGTACTCTAACAGAATGGGGGCAGTAAAGACAGGGCTCCCCTTCGGGCTCATGTACAGATGGAAGCACTGAGGCCCAGAAAGGAAATGGACCATGCCCAAGTTTATGCAGGAAAATGAAGGCTGGCTGGGGTGGGGGAGGGGCTGCTGCCTGGGTTGTCACTCACATGGAGGTGCACGGGGCTGCCTCTGCAGGAAAGTCTCCCTTTCCCAGGTTGAAAAGGGGACATGTTGGTGAGATTTCCTCAGAAATCATCTGGAGTGAGGGCTCCGCAGAGGACTGACCTTTTTGAAGGGTCAGTAAAAAATGGGAAGTACACAGAGAAGGGAGAAGAGGCCCAGGAGGACTGGGTTCTCTCTCTGAGTTGAGTTCTCTCAACTCTCTCTCTCTCTGAGTTGAGTTCTCTTCCTGCTCAGACCAGGAAGAGAAAAATCTGGACTGAAGGACTGAGCTTGGGGAGGGCTGCAGGGCACACCTGGGACCTCCCAGAGAAAGCTGTAGGCACAGACATAGATTTCAACCCCTCCATAATAAAGTGTTCCCTAAAAGGCCATCCAGCACGAAATAGGCTGTCAAGAAATAGAGAGTGAGCTGATTGTCACAGGAAGTATGCAAGTGATTGCTGGAGGGCTCTGGTCTAGGATGCTACAGAAATCGTGCCTATCTGGGGGGTGAGGGATTGGTGCTTTTTAGGTGCCTTTTAAAAGCACAAAGGTTGGGAGTAGGTATAGGAATTCTTTTGTTTGCGTGTTCATTCATTTGAGGCATATTAACACTCCTCCTTTGTGTTGACATTGTGTTTGATAGTGGGTGAGGCCTGGCCCTTGGGGTTTTCACAGTTGGGGGGGGGGGCAGGGCAGGGAGAAGCATGCATGAATCAAATAATCACAAACAAAGGTAAAATGACATCTTGGTAAGGGTCCCAAGAATGGGGATGTTTGACCCAAAGGCAGGAGACATGGAAGTCTTGCAAGAGGAAGTGACATAGGAGTCAGGGTCCCTTGGAATAGGGAAGGGCATTTCAGGCAGAGCGACAGTGTCAACAGAGGTGCTGAGGCCCAAGGAGACACCTGGTCTGTAGAACCGGACCTGGAGCGCAGTGATGGGAGGCAGGAGATCAGTCTGATGAGGGCAGAGCAAGGCCTAGGGAAAGGCCTGTTGAGAGGTGTGAGAAGGCTTTCTTGAGAGCTTTGAGTGGTGGAGATGGGAGCTGAAAGACGGTGGAGAATGAGCCAGAGGACAGGCGGGGAGCTCTAGAGCAGCGGCGAAGCTGTGGACAGGTCCAGGAATGATAGAAGATGGTGCCCAGGATTGGATGGTGGCTGGGAGATGGGGGAGGGCCTGGGGGAGCCATGCCAGCTTCTCCCTAATCCCCTCAGTGTTGTCCTCCCCTGGATAGGGGCTGGGACAGGCCTCCCTCTCCACAGACAGGTGCTGGGGTAGACCTCTATTTCCCCCCTGCCCTAGGCCTGCTCTTTCTTGTGCCCTGTTGTTGGGGAGGGTGAGGCAAATTCACCTCATTGCTGGTTGAGGAAGCACAGAGAGGTTCAGGGATCTAGGCAAGGGCACAGAGGGACAGTGCTGGGTACAGAAGCTGGATCTCCTGATGCCAACAGCCTTTCTTGGTGCCTAACCAGAGTGCCCAAGGGGTCCTCAACCCAGCCCTGCTAAGCCTCCAAACCCACCCCTGGTCCACCTAGAGTAGGAGAGCAGGGATAGGAGACTTCACAGCATCCCATTCACGGAAGACACTTGGAGAGCCAACTTACTCATTCTACAGATGGGGTAACTGAGGCCTGGAAGCCTAAGGGAGAAGGGATTTTTGCCAAGTCCCACAGCAGGACAGTGCTTTCGTGGAAAACCTCGGTCTTCTGACTGCCAGCTCAGTGCCCCTTCATCCCACCTCTCCGAGAATGCAGGGTTTGGCCCTCCGCCTGGTGCCCGAGTGACAATGATAACAATAGCACTACTACCAAGGGAGAGAGAGAGAGAGAGAGCACACGTTCACTAAGTGCTGGGAGCAGGGCCAAGACATTTGCGCGTATTCTTTCCCGTAGGGTGAGCTAAGGTCCTGTTATCCCCATCTTGCCAATGAAGCAGCTGGAGCTCAGAAAAGTGAAGTCACCCACCTGAGGCCACAGAGCAGGAGAGTGGCCTGTCTGGAAGTTTTTCTTTCTTCTCCAGCCAAGCCAGCCTGGGAAGATAGTGCACCCGTGTGAGTGTCTCTCTCCTAAACCTGGGATTTTGCTTATACAAATATCTGCTTCCTCTTCCTTCTCTGGCTCATGCAAAAGAGCCTCAGCTCTTCTCCCCTTAGCCTCACCTTTAGATGGACGCCCCCCAGCAACCAGAGACCCAAGACAGCCCTGATATGACACCCCAGCTCCCCCCTCCCGAGGACACTGCAACTTTGTTCAGAAGTCCCGGGCTGGGCATTTGGGATGGCTAGTCTGCTTCACCTTAGCCTCAGACTTGCTATGTGACCTTGAGCACTTTCCCACCTGGGTCTCAGTGTCCCCGTATCCCCACTGGGATGTGTCGGACAGTGGCCCAGCATGGTACTGGGACTGTGTGTATGGAGAAGCTTCCGTCCATGTCACAGCCTCCCTCTTCCTCTGACTGCCTCTTATCTCCAGGAGAGGCTGTTAATTGGACCCTCCTTCCCTCTGGCTCCTGTGGTGGCCCCTCTCTCCTCGGGCCTGACCACGGCCTCCTGGGGTGGAGTGCAGAGGCACAGTCTCATAAAGATCTTGGTGATAACTTAGTTTTTAAACAGGTTTATGGCCCTGAAAGAGGAAAGATCCTGGGCTGAGCTTTCTGCTGGAAATAGTTTGCTTAAGAGAAGCTGGTGGGCTAACTTTCAGCCTACCCAGGTCCCAGCCCAAGGGCTTTGACTCACTCTGTGACCTTGGGCCAGGAACGCTCCCTGGCTGAGTGCTTTCTGGGCTGGAAGAGGGGCTGGTAATTCCTGCCCTTCCCACCTCCAGGGGGCAGACGGGAGGCTTACAGGTGGGTGCTGGGGCTCCTGTGGAGGTGTCCTTTTCTTCTGGACCCCTCCATCACCTTTCCTCTCACCCTCCAGAGGCTGGGGCGCCACCTGCTGGGACTGCAGGGTACTGCCAGAGGGCTCGCGGGCTGCTGTCAGTCGTGACCCCTGGACAGACTTGTGGGTTCTCTTCCTGCTCCCTGTGGAGGAGGGAGGCAGTCCCCCAGTACATAGCCGCTGAGGGTTCAGAAGGGATGCTAGAATCAAAGGCATAGGGGTAGAGTGCCGAAGAATCACTGTGTCTGACCCATTGTTCAGAGGAGACACAGTAGAGCCAGGGAAGGAAAGGAATGTCACAAGGACTGGGGCCCAGAAGTCCCAGCTCCCTGGCCGGGGCACTCCTGCAGCCTCTCAGAAGGACCTAGTGCTGTGGGGAGGGCAGTCAGTCCAAGGTCGACCATGATAGCCTCCATGCTAGTCCCCCACCTCACTTGTGTTAGCCCATCCTCCGGAGTGCACCACAGAGACTTGGTCTTATCTGTCACTGTTTAAGATCAGGCATGGACCTTCCTGACCTTCAGGATAAAGCCAGGCTCCTCTTGGGGCCACAAGGCCCTGAGACCTAGCCTCTTGGCTTCCTCTCCAGCCTATAACCCTGAATGTCTCCTTTCTGCACCTCACCACTCTTTTCCTTCTGCTCAAACACACCAAGCTCCTTTTGGCTTCCAAGCTTTTGCATATGCTGTTCCCTCTGCCTAGAACACTGTTCCCACCTTCGTGCTGTGTCTTAACCTCAGGTCTCAGTTGATATATTTCTTCCCCAGAGAGGCCTTAATTGACCTAAACAAGAACCTCCAACTGCCCTACCATTATTCTTCATCTCTTCACACTAAACACAATTTGATATTATTAATTTGTGCTTTCCTTTGGTGTTCGTGAGATCCATGAGGGTGGGGCACACAGCAGGTGCTCAATTAATTTCCATTGCGTGGATAAGTGGCAAGAGGGACAGCATGGCCTGTGAGTCAGAGATCCCATTCCAGACTTGCTGTGTGCCTTCATGCAGGTTTGAGCCTTCTCTGGGACCCAGCATGTCCAGTGTTGGGGAGATAGGTGGCCTCTGATGGCCCCACTGTTTTGAGGATCCTTGAGCCATCTGGGTGCCAGAGCACACCCTTGATTTCTAGGGTACTGAGCCTGAGGTCAGTGGGATGCTGAGAGAGGCCAAGCCAGGCAGGGCCTCAAAGCCCTATCTCCTGGGACCTTGGCAGACTTTAGTGGCTATAGTTTGGCCTAGTAAGAACAGTCCTAGAAATCTAGGGGAGGAATGTGGCCCAAAGTCCACCCCCCCTTGGTTTGTCTGTGCAACCGGACAGCTAGCATGCTGAGTGTCCAGGATGGGAAGGGGCAATTCCCACTGTGTACCTGTTCTGCCTCCTTAGCTGCAGGTACAAGGTAACACCTGCTCAGAGTATGCAGGGTGGAAGGACACTGGGCTAGACATCAGGATCCTTGCATCCCAGGACCTCTCTCTCTCTGCTAAGTTTGGGAAGTCTTCTCCACTCTCTGGGCCTCAGTTTCCATGCCTGTCCTATGGGCACACTCTTAGGACTCTTCCCGCCCAGATATCCAGGATGACAGTGCTGATGCCTGGGACATGTGTGCTGCTTCCTTGCCCCAGGCCTGGAGAGCCTGGGAGGGGGGCAGTGCTGGGAGCGTGGGAGAGCCAGATGTGGTGGCTGCTGGCCCTGCCTGAGTGAGAGCTGAGCTGGCCTACTGGGAATTCTCCCACTCAGGAGCCCTTTCCGGGCCCCCCTCCCCCTGTCCCACTGAGAGCTGCGGCTTCCGGCTCTGACAAGCGTGGGTGGGGGTCTGGGGGGTGGGGGTTCAGTTCAGCCTGATTCCCTCCTTCAGGGAAGAGCAGTTCTGTTCTGGGACGGGAACATGACGAAGCCTTGCTCAGTCACTCTCCAGCGCGGGCTGCCATCATCTGGGCTGTAAGATGAGCATTTGGATGGGCTCCCCTGAAGCCCGGATGGTGGACTTCTGTGACAGTGGCTCCTGGAGACGCCTGAGAATTGTCACCTTCGGTGGGGCCCCCTTGCTCTGCTCCAGTCCTTGCATAAAACACCAGGTGTGTCACTTATGTGGACCTCTCAACCACTCTGCAAGGGAGACACATGCATCCCCACTTTACAGCTGAAAACACTGAGGCTCCTAGAGCTCAGGTAGTGTCATTTATCCAGGCCACGCAGCTAGGAAGTGGAGGAGCTGGGCTGGAACTTCCAATGTCAGAGCTCAGGCTCTTGACCTGCCTCCATGCAGTGGGGAGGAGGGGTGCTGAACCCCAAGGTCCAGAGCTCCCTTCTCCCTCTAGACCCCATTCGCTCCACCTCAGGCAGGATGCTCTGTTCACCCACTGTGAGCCTAGCTTTTCCAAGTCAGCATTGTCCCAGGCTGGACCAGGCTCCCTGCATCTTGGCAGTGCCTGCCCTGTCCACGGTGGGGCTGGGGGCCATATGGATCCCCCACCCCCCCAAGCTTGATGGTACCGCACTGCCCTCTGTGCACAGAGGAAACCGAAGCCCAGAGAAGGAAGAGCTCAGCTCAGGGGCACACAGCGATGGGCTGCAGCTGGAAAGAGGGAAACTCCGTATGTCGGTAATACTTCCAGACACTGTACTGAGTCCTTTAAGTGTGGTACAAATTGCAGTAGTCTTTCAAATCATCCCTCAAACCATCTCCATTTACCAGAGGATGAAATTAAGGCTTGGAAGTCTCAGTGACTTGCCCAAGGTCATGCAGCTTGGCCTTGCAGAAGCTGGAATTTGAACCCAGCTCTGTTTCTGGCTCTGGACTCTGCCCTTTCCATCATGACCGCCCCCCCTGCGTCATCTGTCCAGCTCTTGGTGCGTTCCCTGTGGTGTTCCGTGGGGCTCTGCATCCCCCAGCCCCATCTCAGCTGAGAGGAGGCTTAGCAGCCCTGGTGCCTGCCAAGGGTTAATGGTGGTAGGGGCTAAGTGATTCCAGATGGGCCAGCCGGACGGCTGGGCTGGCCGGAAACCGGCCGCCGCCAGCTTCCCGGGGGAGCCGCCACCAGCCACCCCCTCCCCTCTGTGCTGCATCTCTGGCCCCCAGCTGTCCCCTTGCCCTGGGGCCCACCAGCCTCCTCTCTCTAGCCAGAACCCAACTCTAAGCCACTTGTAAACAAAGCATCCCAAGGGCCTCCCAGCACAGTGGGTTCAACCCTGTTAGGTACAGATGGGAAACTGAGGCTCAGAGAGGAGAAGATATCTATCCAAAGCTACACAGCAACTCCACAGCTGGGTCTCCTCACTCCCAGACTTGTTTGGGGGTTGGGAGTTAGGCGTATGAAATGCCTCCTTGATCCCCCACCCCCTACCACCCCTGGAGCTGTTCTGGTCCTAGCCGTTGGGTCAAGGCTCTGGAAGCGAATGGCCAAGGCAAATGCTAAGAGTTGCAAAGACTCATACAGTCTTCGGGCGTAAGAAATATTAGCGTAGGCTTGACCCTGTGGTCTTTGGAGTCCCCCTACTCCCCCCATGACCCCACTGCTACCACACTGGTCTGGGACCCCTCTCAATCCCCACTCAGATAAGACCAAGAAGGGACCTCAAGATGGATGTGCTGTTGTGATGGCATAAAATCCCAGCTCAGGCAAACACTCCTGCTCATGAACTGGGGCCCAAGGTGAGGCCCAGGAGAAGAAGGGAGTAGACAGAGGTGCACTAGGTAGGACAGAAGGAGCCCTGGGTAGAGTCAGGCTCTACTTGTGTGACCTGGGATACCTTTCTTTCCCTCTCTGGGACTCAGTTTCCCCATGTATACAGTGTCAGGGCAAAAGGCAATTTGCCTCAACTCTCTAAACCCTTTTAAAATGATGCCCTTGGGCATCTAAGGGCCAGGAGTCTATGACCAGAGATGTCTTCTGGTCTGAGGAAATGAGGGCGGACTAATTGGGTGGGACAAGAGGTCCAACCAGGTTTTGGAGGGGCTTCAGCAGACCTTAGCAGGGAAGGAATGGCAAGAGGCTGGCAATGGAACATCCGGTCCTCAAAAATCTGTGTTGGGGGACTGAGCGAGAGCAGGGACAGGGTCCCCAGGAAGAAGGTGGGACAGGAGCCCCAGTCGGGTCTGCAATGTGGGGTCAGATCCCCTGTGTCTGCTCCATCATGGAACTCAGGAGGCCTGATTCCATGCCAGTTCTGCCCTTGCTGTGTGAGTTTGGGACGCTCCATTCATGCCTCTGGGCTTCTGTTTCATTGTCTATGAAATGGGGAAATAATCCTTTCCTGATGCTCCAGGGCCTGTGAGAGGACAGGCAGGAATATGTTTGGAAATCTGAAGCACACCGGTGACATGGAGCAGGTCTCTCTTCCCTCTCTGCGCCAATGCACACCCGCCTTGGGTTTCTTCTTCCAAAAAGTGACTGATATTCAAAAAGCATCAGTTAAAGGCACTCTCAGCCTCCTGTCCTTCTTTGGGGACCTGCCTGTGCCTCCTTGTATCTCTCACGAGCCTGGGCAGGCCTGGCTGGAGTCAGGGACTGTGTCTTACTCACTACCATGTTCCCAACACCTGTCACATAGTAGGTGCTCAACATGCTTGTTCAATAAATGGATGTTGATTGAATCAATTATATGGGTTATGAGAGCTGCATTTATACGTGGGGAAAGAGGCTCGGAGAAGGGAGCCCGCCCCAGGTGCCACAGCAAGGCATCAGGGAGGGGAGGCCAGGCCACTTTTTAATAAAAGTGACTCAGCGGTTGGCGTGGGCTGCAGAGTTTCTAAACATCCCCTCACATCCTGAGAGAGCAGGCGACGGAGGGAGCAAGCAGAGGGGAAAAAAGGAAGAAAAACAAGAAACTTGGGGGAAAAGAAAGAGAGGGGGGGAAGAAACTGAAATTGAAAACAGACACACGCGTCCTCCTTCCCCGCCCCCTCGCCCCCCCTTCTTCCAGCGGAGCCAATCAGCGACGGCCCTGCAGCCTTTCCCCCAAAGTGGGGGGGGGGGGGCAAGGAAGCCCACAGTGGTGTGAGCTCGTGGGGCTGCCAGCGCCCGCAGTCCCTTCCCATCCCGTCTGGAACCCAGGATCCCTCTGTGAACAAGTTGGGAGCAGAGAGGAGGAGGACAGCAAGGAGAGAAGCGGCCCCTCTGACTAGCGGCGCGGGGCAGCAGCCTGTGCCGGGCAGCGCAGCCCAGTCGGCCAGACCCAGGGCGGCCCCTCCTGGCAGCCCTGCTCCTCCAGAAGGATGCTTTGGGAGTGAGGCCACTCCTCACCCCGGCAGCCCCTCGCTCGCTCCATTCTCCCAAGGCTCCCGGAGACTACAGCTGTCCTCCCTGCTCTCCTGCCCAGCTCCTGCCCCATTTGGGGTCCAACAAAGTCTTTCTGTTAATGAGAGGTCAGTGAGGAGGACTTCCTGGAGGGGGTGACAGCCCACAGCTCAGGACTATGCCCACACCTGAAGGCATTAGCAGCAAGGTAAGTGCTGGGAGAAGGGGATCCCCAGTCCCTTGCCCATTCCCCTTGATCCAGTCTGCGCCTTCTTGGGTAGGTCAAAAAATGGAAAATATTTTTAACAAAACCAGATGGGAGGAGGCCGGGAGGCTGTGGGCGACGTCAGGGCTGAAGGAGCCAGCTTTCTCCTCTCCTGCTCAGGCTGCATCTGGGGTGGGTGGCCCTGGTCTCCAGAGCCCTGCTGCCCCCTGCTTTCATCAAAGGAACCTCAGAAGTTTCTGGGTGCAGACTGAGGGCCTGAGGGGGCTGGGAGAGCTGGAAGAAGCTTGAGAGGGGAGTTGGGACGCGGCAAGCGGGGTCCATGGAAAGGGGATCTAGCCGGGGTTTGGGGACCTCGGAACCATGGCCCCTGTCTCTGGGCCCAAGCCTTGTCCTTAAGAATCTGTCTGGCCCTAGGCCAGTCGGCCGCCAGGCAACCTCTGGGGATTTAAATGGATTTGCAGATTTTCCAGATTCCTAAGATGTCCTTCTAAACCCCCAGTGGCTGGGAAAGCATGAAGACAAGGGGGCCGTGGCAGGCCTAGCCAAGCAGTCACGCAGCTGGGGCCGTGCGGCTGGGGGCCTGGGCCTGGCCGAAAGATGTGGGGGGCCCCTCTGTGAAGAAGGGTGGAGTCGGTTGTTGGGTCCTTCCTTCTGGACCCAGGCAGCTTCTTGGGTCGCCTTGCTGCCTCCCTCCTTCCGGACGCTGCTTTGACTCTGTCCTACAACATGAATCTGATCTTGATCCCGTCTTTGATTCTCCTGTGTAGAAAGCCCCAACTCCTAACAGTAGCTGCCATTGATTGGCACCTACTGCATGCCAGGACCCCTCGGAGAGCTTTATGGGCCTGATCTCACGTAACTCACCAGCAGCTCCGAGGTGGGCACGGATTTTATGTTGGTTTTGCGTGTGAGGTTCAAGGCAGCTACGAAACTGTTATCACAGTGCTAGTAAGTGGCAGAGCTTGGGAGATAATAAGCTCCCTGCCCTGTTTCTCCAAACTTGGGGCTCGTGTTCCTGCCAGTCAGATCCTAGGGTTTTCAGGAAGAGTATGCACAATCCTGCCCATGAGAATGCCCTTCCTCATCACCTCCATTTTCCTTCATGGACCTTCCCGACTTCACCTCCTCCAGGCAGCCTTCCAGGCTCTTCAAGTCTTCTAAGTGTTTGCCATGCCCTTTGCCTGGTTGCTTGGCCTTCTCTTCCTGTGTGTACATCAGAGATCATTTGGGCCCTAGGTTCCCCCATCTTGCGTTCTGTCCCCAGCATGGGCAGGGGGCAAATGTGCTGATCAAAGGTAGGAGGGGGCTCACTGAAGACTTTCTGTTCCTAAATGTGAGACCAGAACCAGGCCCCTCGGTTCCCTCAGGTGCCCTCACAGAACATCACGTTGTTCCTCCCAATGGCATTTTACTATGTCAAACAGGGGGGAGCGCCCCGGCCTGTCTCTGCAATCCCAGAGTGCACAAAGGCCTCTAGCCAGATGTCTGAAGTCGTGCAGGCCTCCCCTGCCTCTGAGCAGGAGGCTCTGGGTCCACAACGCTCAGGGATGGAGGGCCGTGTTGCTCACTGTCATAGAGCGCTTGCTCTGTGCCAGGTGCAGAGCCCAAGACTTCATGCCCCTTGTAACCCCCTCAGCAGCTCTTGGGAATTCATACGGCTGTTACCCTGTTTGGCAGAAAAGGAAAAACCAAGGCCCAGAGAGGCTACCTGACTTTTCCAGTATCACACAGTTAGAGTTGGTCCTTAGGCCCAGGTCTGCTTGAAACCAAAGACTTAAACCCCTGCTACCCACGGAGGCCCAGGTCAGAAGGGAGAGACTCTCCATCCTCCCACAGAGGCTACTCCTGGCTCCAGCACCTTCCACAGCAGGAAGTTCAGCATCAGGCCCCACCTGCTCCCGGGTCCACCTGGAGTCTGGCCGGGTCCTGAGTGAGGAAGGAGACCATCTGACCAGCACCTTCCCTTCACTGGTGACCAGGCGGCCCTCCCTCCTGTGTGGGAAGAAGAGCTGAGACTTGTAATTGCCCACAGATGTGGGACAGCAGAAAGCACCATGGATTCAGAGTCAGGAGACCTGGCATTGGCCCTGGCTCAACTCAAGTCCATTGCTTGGCCAGCCCCGGGTCCCCGTGTCCTTTATCTGGATGGCATCTACATCCGGAAGGCAGTGGACACCATGGATAAACCACATCAGGTTTGGGCATCAGGGGACTGTGCATTAATCCCTAGTTGGCTCCTGGCTGGCTGTGTGACCCCGGGCCAGCGCTCTGTAACTCTTGGCATCAGTTCCCTCCTCTGCGAGCAGCAGGGGCACGTAAGCCCTGCGAGTGTAACATAGGTAAGGTGCTGAGCAGCTCTTGCTGGGCTCTCACAGGGCTGGACCTAATGGTCATGGGCTGAGAGAGGGCCACTGCTCTCCCTTCTCCTGCATGGGACTCGGCGGTGAATTAGTCTGGGATCCATAAAGGACCATGCCCACGGGAGGGACCTGGACACCATAGGTATTGTAAAGGCCCCTTCCACCTTCCAGGCATGGTCTGGCTCTGAGACCAGCTGCCTTCTGGACTAGAGGAGGGGGCTTCGTGTTTTGCTCAGGATGGGCTGCTGAGTGTGGTGGAGAAAGAAGAAGGAAGCAGAGGGTCCTTTGACTGCCCTGAAATGCCCTCTGTGCCCACCTTGTGTCCTTGTACATTTCAGAAGCCTGCAGGCAGTGGGCCCTCGCCCTCCCCTCAGAATGCAGGGAGATCTTCCTCCATTGTTTTCCATAGGCCTTCCTGGGGGCTGCCCAGGAGGCAGAGTTCATAGCCCCTATGCTGGGGAGCAGTGGGGACAGGGTGAGATAACAGGGACCAGCAATCCCTGAGTGCTTTCATAGTGCCTCCCATCCCATTACTGTGACGTTCACTGCTGTGGTCCTTGGGGCTTCGAACAGGCCCAGCATTCAGAAAGTGCTTAATAAATATTTGCCAAACTAATATAATCGTCACAGCAACCTCCAGCAGTAGATATAAACTCTCTCTGTTTAACAGATGAGGAAATGCCCAGAGAGGTTAAATCAGTTGCCCAAGTTCCCACAGCTAGGAAGTGGGAGAGCTGGGGTTTTCGTCTGGGTGTTTGTGACCCCAGAGCCCAAGAGAGGCTGGGTGGGGTGCGGGCCACCCCTGGGGAACCAGCATAAACTCTGACAATGGGCCTGAGCTGTGGGGACCCCTCAGAGTTCCAGAGGTGGTCCTCAGACCCTGGAACCCATCCTGTGTGACGGTGGCTGAGTCAGTCCTAAGCCGGGCCTCAGTTTTCCATCAGTAAGACCCAGGAGGTTGAACGAGATGATCTCTGAGCTCCTTCCAGGCCGAAAACAATTCCAGGATTCCAAGCCCCACCAACCCAGATTGGCAGCCACACAGCCTGTTGGATACACAGGCATCCTGTATCTTTAACTTCACAGTGAAAGGATTTTTTCTTACTCTTTCTTCACCCATTACAGAAAGAGGTCAGGATCGATGTTCACTAATGGAAAACTGTAACCTGCTATAAAGAGGAGGTTTCTAACTCTTTCCAGAGTTAGAACAGCCCATTCGTTAATGTACTTGGTTTCTTGGGGAGCTCCAAGGGTGTGTACCTGCAGAGCCCCTGTGCCCATTTTCCTGGGGTATAGAGGGAGGAAGTCAGAATATACGCCTGTTGGGGTGTGTATGGGTGGATGCTGTGAGCCTTTAGGCTCCTTCTGAGGCTGATTTTTCAAATCTCATGTGCTCCCTGTCCCCACTGCTCCCCAGCATAGGGGCTATGAACTCTGTGTCCTGGGGGACCCTCAGGAAGGCCTATGGAAAACAATGGAGGAAGATCTCCCTGCATTCCAAGGGCGAGGGCCCACTGCTGCAGGTTTCTTCAAGAGGAAGAAGGGCTTTGGCTCAATGGTGCGTGGATGAATGGTGGGGTCCAGAAGTGAGGGAAGCGATGCGGGGTCCTGATGGGAGTGGGTGTGCAATTTACACACTTGTGGCTTCCAGTTTAAGAGCCACCTTAAGACCCTCCCAAGACTTCAGACTCAGAGCCAATGGCTTTGTAAACCCCCAGACCCTCACCCCAGGGACCACCCCCTTCCTGGATGCTTTCTGGGGCACCCTGCCCCCAGCCTAGTTCAGGAGGCTGCAGATCAAAGTGTATTGCTTTAGCTGCACCATTAGTACCCTTTCTTCTCTCTTCAGGTCAGGGCTCTTTGATGTCTCAGGAGCCTGAAACCTTCCATCTGCCAGAGGTACCAGCTTCTCTTGGGAAGTGAGGGCAGCAGGGTCAGGGAGTCAGTCCCTGAGGGTCAGAGATGGAAAAGACTCCGGGAGTCACCTGGTTTGACTTCCTTGTTGTACAGGTGGGAAGCTGAGGTCCAGAGAAGAGCTGGTCCAGAAGAGAGGTCCAGTCGTATGGACGGTCAGTGGTAGCACTGAGCCTGGGACCCAGCCAAGTACATACTGTCCATCACCTCTGCCATCTGGGGGACTCCCTCAGCCTCAGTTCTCCCTGGCTGAGGTCACAAGGCAGAGTTTGGGCTAAAGAGGAAATGCCATTTCCATGAGTAGAGTTTTGTGGACCCAGAGCTCTCCCCACGTCACTTCTCTATTCTGGCCAAAATTTCCTTTTATATGAGAAAAGGGGTGACCTAGGGTGCCACTCAGTGACCCCAGATGTTCCATCCTGCTTTGCCCTTAGCCTCTGCCAGGCTTCTGTGGCTGTTTCAAATCCTCATTGCTGCCCTTAGTAGCCTTCCTTCCCAGAAGTTGAACCAGCTGGCGGCTCAGGGTCTCCTCGCTTGAAACTGAGCCTCATTTAGGCATGGGGGGATTCCAGGGTCAGTCCATAGGGCGAGGCTCAGCTTTAGGAACCCGTCACAGCCGTAGCTCAGGGAATGGAGCTTGAAGGAAAAGGCTTGCTCTGACCCAGTAGACGGTGAGTTACCCCACCCCTCAACCTGTATTTGCACCCTTATCCTTTCTCACTCTGCGACCTGTCTGCGGAATGGATAAATAATGCGTGGGAGAGACGGATAGACACACTGCTGCCTGGTTGGACAGCTGGCCTCCCTTTGAGTCCAGGGAGCAGGGCTGATGCTCCACACTTAAAATTCTTTTCTTTCTTTCTTTTTTTAAAGATTTTTATTTACTTATTTGACGGAGATCACAAGTAGGCAGAGAGGCAGGCAGGGTGGGGGGTAAGCAGGCTCCCTGCTGAGCAGAGACTCCGATGTGCGGCTTCATCCCAGGACCCTGAGATTGTGACCTGAGCTGAAGGCAGAGGCTTAACCCACTGAGCCAACCAGGCGCCCCTCATGCTTGCAATTCTTCTTCTTCTTCTTCTTCTTCTTTTTTTTTAAAGATTCTTTTATTTATTTGACAGACAGAGATCACAAGCAGCCAGACAGAGAGGAGGAAACAGGCTCCCTGCTGAGCAGAGAGCCTGATGCGGGGCTCAATCCCACGACCCTGAGATCATGACCTGAGCCAAAGGCAGAGGCTTTAACCCACTGAGCCACCCAGGCACCCCCACATTTGCAATTATTTTTTTTTAAGATTTTATGTATTTATTTGACAGACAGAAATCATAAGTAGGCAGAGAGGCAGGCAGAGAGAGAGAGGGAAGCAGACTCCCTGTTGAGCAGGGGCTCGATCCCAGGACCCCGAGATCATGACCTGAGCCGAAGGCAGAGGCTTAACCCACTGAGCCAACCAGACACCCCTGCAATTCTTAATGATTTTGGAACCGGGGTCCCGTGTGTCCATTTTGCACTTGGCTCCACAAATTACATAGCTGGTTCGATCCCGGGGCCTTGGTGGGGGGTTTGAGATGGTTTCATATCCCAAACTGGCCTCGCTGCCATACCCTCTCACAGATGCTAACCTGCCCCTGTCACTCCCGTTTGAGGATGGGGAGCTCCCTCCTCCCGCAGTGCTTGGAGCTGGCCTGTTACCGCTGCCCAGCCAGCAGCCAGCCACCCCCTATCCCACTGTTAATGTCCTGGTGCCTCCGGAACAAAGCCTGAATCCTCACCCAGGACCCAGAGTGACCTCTGCCTTTCTTCCTGGTATCAGACATGAGCCCTTCCCTACCTCTTTGCTAAAGAGCCCTGATTTCTGATGTCAGAGCTCCCCCCCTGCTGTGCTCCCAGATGCCCTGAGATCTCCCATTTCCCACACAGAGCCACTGTGGGATACCCTTCCCTGGCATCATCCACCAAAGAAACTGGCTAAATCCCGGAGGCTAAGGTGGAGGACGCCCCCTCCCCCGCTAGAAGAATCCCATATTCAGGACACTTGCCATTTACTGAGCACCTGTTTTGTGACAGGTGCTTTTCATCATCATTGCTGCCCCTCAGAGCAATGGAAAAGGAAGTCTGGAAGAGGAAGTCTCTTGTGTCATTTTCTTGGAAATTGGAACTCAGGGAAGTTAAAGTCAGAGAGGTCACACCGTTATGAGGGAGGAGAACTGGCACTTAACTTGGACCTGGATTAAGTGGCTTCAGAGCAGGACTACTGCACCTGACCTGGCTGGGCTCCTGTGTGCTTTTGGTGCCCTGGGTGGCACCAGGCACAGCTTGCTGGCTTCAGGGTCCCCTTTTGCCCTCCAACCTAGCCCATCCCATCACCACCCTGGAGGGAAAGAGTCACCATCGTCTGCCCATGTCAGCTCTCCAGCCTAGTGAGCCCCAAGCCATTAGAGGACATGCCTGAAGACCAGAAGGGCCAACCCCTACAAGGCTGTGTGATCCCTTATGGTGTGTAAGCATCTATTAAGCATCTACTATAAGCCCAATTCTGTATTAGGAATTTGGGGGCATCTGAAAAAATTTTAGGTGTTTCCTCGTTTGTGGGGAATCAAGTGAAGGAACTAAGGCAAAGGTACAGGAAGGGTGGTTGGCAGACCTGGGATTAAGGCCTGGGTTCTGGTCCCCGGTGGGCCTTTAAATTCCCAGCTCTGCTAAGGGACACCCCCTGCCCGCCGAGACTGCCAGCTGTACCAATAACAGGCAGCTACACTTCCTAAGAAGTCCTTCTGGAAGGGCCTTTCCCATCTCATTTATCACAGGCATCCCTTCACTGACAGGCCCGGCCAGGGGGCCTGAGCTATGCACTCACTGGCCGGGTGAGTGAGTAAGTGACTTATTCTCCCGTGAGTGCAGGAAGAACAAGGCCCCTGACTTGGCACAGGGCCGTGTGCCAGGCCCTGTTCTAAGCATTTTACTTGTATGAACTCATTCAGTGGCCTCCCCAGCTCAGTGACGAGCCCCGACTTCCAGATGGGAACGCTGAGGCGCAGAAAAGCGGAGTAACTGTCTGTGGGAGAGTCGGGGTGCAGGACTGGAGAGGGAAGGATGAGAGACAGACGCTGAGAAAGGGAGAAGGAAGCAAAATGTGGGCGTTTTCTCCCCTCTGGCTCTGCCGCCCCAAGGGCTCTGAGGGGAATCTCAATGCTCCACGTTGGCTCCAATTAATGGCAGGGTTTCTCTGAGCCCTCGCTCCGCCCGCCTGTGGGCTTGGGCTCGAGGCTGGTGGGGGCAGGCCGCGTGCTGGTGGGTCAGGACAAACGGCCTGAGGCCTGCCTGCCCCCTGCCCACTTGGCTCTGAGAACCCATTCTATTTGCGGCCCCCACCCCGGCCCGGGGCTGATCCCGAGCTGGCAGCAGCCCGGGGAACAGAAGGTTTGCTTGTCTGCGTCTGCTGCACCCCCCTCCCCAGCCTCAGCTTGGGACCCCTCTCAGGGGCTCCTTTGGCTGCCAGGATCTGGGCTCTCCGTTGCCATGGCACCGGCCGGAGATGAGGCTCAGGGGGGCCGGGGGAGGGCAGGGAAGGCAGTGCAGGGAGAGCAGCGAGGGGATGGTGGAGGCCCAGAACTCTGCAGCTGCCGAGGTGCTGGGGCCCCAGCAGGGGTAGGCCTGGACCCCAAGCACAGCGGGCCTGGGCCTGTGCTGGAGCCGGCCACACACCTAGCCCGACTGCCAGGGTGCTCCAGCTGGAGGCCCTCATGAGGGGCCTCGGAGCAGGCCAGTTACTGCTGGGGCACGGCCTGTGCCAGACCCAGGCTGTCCTCAGCAAGGACTCCTCTCCCCACCCATGAGCTGACCCTCAGGCTCTGCAGGGAAGTTGCTGGAAGGGTCTGAGCTCTATCCCTAGCTTTTACTTTCAAATTGCTGGGTGAGCTGGGGCACGCCCCGTGCTCACTCGGCCCCGCAGCAAGGGAAGGCTAAGGACTCTCAGACTGCAGGATCCTTCAGTCCTTGGGAGCCTGGATTCTGTACAGACCCCATTAGGGTAACCTTGTGTAGTCCTGTTTCCCTATGGACAGACCTGTTTCTGGGCGGGAGACAGGGCCGCCCATCAGAAAGGTTAAGAAGACAGGTTTGAAGTCCGACTGGTCTGAATTTGCACCCCGGCTTCATGGCTTACTGAATGTGTCACCTTGGGCAAGTTACCAGACTTCTCTGAGACTCAGTTTCCTCCTCATGAAAGGAGAATAACAATTGTCACAGACTGTTGTGAGGACAAAACAAGATCCCCAGTGTAATGAACATTTCTGAGTAGCCTGACCTCTGAGGGTCCCGAGCCTTCCAAGGATGGCCTGGGTTTACGGATGAGGGGGTGAGCCCCTGGCCATGGGAGGTGTGCCATTGTGGACAGGACCACCCCTTGGTTTGCAGAGAGGAAGAGGGAGGCGTGTGGGGGCGAGTGTTTGGGGCCCCTCCCAGCCCCAGGGCCGTAGGGCTCTGTGAGAGGTGGTATGACTCCCGCCTTGTTCTTCGGCTTCAGGCTCACCCCGTTATAAGGAGGGCCTGGACCGACAGACGAGGTCTGGAAGCAGAGCGGAAAGAACAAGGCGGGTGTGGCTCGTGGACGGAGCCTGTGCTGGGTGCCAGGCATGGCTTTGTCATCTTTACCTCCTGCCTCAGGGAGGCTGTGTTGCGGGTGTGGAGCCAGGGTGCTTGGTGGTCAGTCGGCCCAGCACTGGAGCACCGGTTCCACCACTGGCAAGCCCCGTGCCCAAGGGCAAATGATTTAACCCCTCTGTGCCTTGCTTTCCTCCTCTGTGAAAGGGGGCCGCCACCTAGAGGTCATGGGTTGTTCCGCTGACATCAGCCCAGGTACTGGGGGAGGCCCGAAAGAATTCAGAGAGACCTATTGTTATCCCTGTTGTTTTCAAGGCCAGCTAGCTCCTTGTTCCAACTCACAGGGGCTCTGGGGGGTCCAGATGGGATCCAGAGGACTCCAGTCGGGGGATCCACGGGGCCTGCGTAGAGCCCTGGGGGTAGGGTGGGCAGCCGTGGGGGGACCAGCAGGGAGGCCAGCATGGCACCAGAGAAGGCAGGAAGCGTTTGCTTGGGAGGCCGGGGGCGGGGGACAGGAGCACACTGCAGGCCTCCCTCCCTCACTGACCTCCTTCTCAGGACGGGTTCCCAGCCTGTGTGCGGACCAAGGCCCCCTCCCCTGGGCCCCCAGTGGCCGTGAAGCACACACTGAGTGCTTTCCCACGAGCTGTTCCAAGTCCCGGGCCTGTGTTATCCCCCACCCCCACGTGCACACACCCTGGCGGGGGAGGGGATGTGTGGCAGGGCGGGGTGCTCAGGCTTGGGGGGAATCAGTCCGTTCTTTATCAGCCTGGCTTGGATCCAGACAGATGTTTCGTTTTATTTTGAACTTCCAGAAAATAGGTCATTTCTTTCCATTGTGTCCCTGGGGAGGCCTCCTGGGGAGAGGAGCGCACAGTGAGTGACGAGAGCGTGGGGGCCTCACTTGGGCCCCAGGGAGCCGGGAGGGCAGCGACCTCCCTTCCTCAGTCATGACAAGCTGTCGGCAGCGCCGCTGGGGCGCCTAGTTTCTTAGTGGCTGAGTTAAGAAGCCAGCCCAGTCCTGGGGGTAGTGGGGGGCCACGGACATGCCAGGGAAGAAGGTGGTTAGACAGGAATTTCAGAAAGGCTCCCCTGGTTTGGAGGGGACAGCCTGCAGCTGGTGAGACAGAAGAGTGGCGGTGCCATGGGACAGCCAGAGGTGACCAAGCTTCTGCTGAAGGGGGCGGGGGTGGGGGGATCAGAATGCCAGCCCATGGAATGGGCACTGTTATTCTACCCACCTGGACTTCCAGAATGTCTGAAGCCCGGGTCAGGCCCCAACTTAGCTTTTTTCTGCTGCTTTGTTTGGGGGACCTCATAGGTACCCAGAAACCAGAAGTTCCTGTAGGTCTGGAGCCACATGGCAGAATGAGGCCTGAATGTCAAGCTACATCACTGTGCGATTTGGGCCAGGTTGCTCTCTCTCTGGCCCTGAGGGGCTCTTCTGGCTTGTGGGGAGATTCACTGTGTAGAGGTGGAGTGCTGAGCCCTCACCAACAGATAGGAGGGGGGCTTAGCTTTGAGGGTGGCAGGTGGGAGCCCCCCAGCCTCAGCCCCTTCTGAGGCTTCTACCCCGACTGTCTCCCTACCCAGGGGAGTCTGCAGTCCTCCTTGGCTCCTGGGATGAAGGCCCCCCACCCATGCTGCCAGAGCACACCTACATCTCAGCCTCCTTGGAGTAAGGCCCCCTGGGCCGCCCTCTGCCAGGTCCAGCCGATGCGGCCCTCACTCATGTGCTCTCGCAGCTGTTGGAGGGAGGACTCCATCCCTGGCTCCAGATGCCTCTTGCCCCCACACACTCCTAGGCCTCAGGCGGGCTGCCTTCTCTGAGCTGAGTCATGACATCCAGGCCAGGGCGCCTCCCCGGGTCCCCACCCCCATCCCAGCATTCCAGCTCTGCACAGCTGCCTTCCCCGAGCGAGTGGGGTCCTGAGAGCCACAGGCAGCCCTGGAAGTGCACCCTGTGTACAGATGGGAAGTCCACGGCTCAGTGAGGGGCACGACAGCACGACAGGTGGGTGACAGAGCTGGGGCAAGAACCCACATAACCTTATTCCCGTCAGCCAGGAATCTGTCCTGGTTTGTCCCCGGGGACGCAGAGTGGAGAGGGGTGTACAGAAGAGAGGAGGAGGCTGCCAGCAGTGTCCCCACTTCTGCTTGCAACTTAGCCACTTTCTCTGAGGACAGGACAGAAAGAGTGACTGCCCACAGAGTGGGCCATGAAGGTAGCCTGAACCTTGGGTCTTGAGCTACCAGCCTCACATCGGGGATAGGGCTGGAGCCAGGGCTGCCCAGTCAGGTGTGTTCCAGCGCCCCATCAGCTACCTACCTGAGCCTGGCTTGCCTAGGGCAAAACACTGACACCTGTCCCTGTTTTTCTCTAAGCCTCAGTTTCCCCACCTGTACAATGGGCACAGGAAGAGGGTTGGTTTGGAGAGATGATCCCCGAGGGCCGTGAAGCTCTGATATTCTGTGACTCTAACCCCGTGACTCCTTGGCTAGGCCTCCTCCTCCCTCTGGCATCTTGTTTATTCAGAGCATCCCTGGCCTGAGACTGCCCGCCCCAACACCCCCTCCTCCTTGCAGCAGGGCTGCCTCCCATCCTCACCTCCCTGCTATTTCTGCCCATTCCCTGCCTCCAGACAGAGGGTCCCTCCATCCACTCGGGAGCCTACAGCCCCTCCAAACCCTGAAGCAGCTTGATGGCAGCTCTCAATCCTGGCCCTTTGCCTCATTCTCAGGAAATGACACTGCATCCCCAACACACACACACACACACACACACACACACACACACACACTCCTGTCCCCCCTCAATGTTCCAAGTCAGAATCAGGAGTAGGGGCTCGTGCAAGCTACCTCTCACTCCAGCCCCTCCAGTCTCTATCACCAGGTCCCATCGCCTCTCAGCTAAACCAGTCCCACTCTGTCCCCAGCCCAAACACAGAAGGCGGCGGTGGCACGGGCTGGCCGAGAGCACTCTGCAGACAGAGGTTCGGTCTCTGCTCTGCATTCCTAGGCAAGTTCCCTACCGGTTCACTGCCTTGGTTTCCCCATCCAAAACAGGAGTGACCCTTGGATGTAGCCCACAGAGTCGGCTGGTGAGCACTGGCTTGTATTGGGTGTTGTGGCTGTGTGTTCGGATGTGTTGAGGCCTGCGTGCACACAGGCCCCCCTGCACGTGTGCAGCTTGGCTGGGGCCGGGTGCACATGTGATCTGTGGCACGTGTGCACCCCGCCCATGGGTGTGTGGGAGAGCGCACAGGCAGCAGTCTGCGCCGAGAGCGCGTGTGCGGCCATGTGTGCCAGGTGCCGGGGAGCTGTGTGCACGTGGGATTTGTGTGGGCACGCACATGTGCAGTGCCTGCGTTGAGGGCTGGGCACACACATGGCCTGGTGCACACGGGTGTGTTTCCGAGCAGCGTGTGAGTGCGTGGGTGGGGCTCTGGGGTGTGTGAGAGCATGCCGGCCGTGTGCAAGCCTCCCCCACCGCCGGCAGCCAGGGAGCCCTCCTCCCTGGCCTCCCTGTGTCGTGGGAGTCTCGGGACCCCGAGGGAGGGAAGCTACTGCTGGCGGATGTGGCCCAGAGGACTGGATTTATTTAGATTAAGGTGGTGGGAAAGAATCACAGGAGCTGGAAAGACATAAGTCTGGGCTCAGAGTGGTTCCCCAAGCATGCCTGCTTCCCAGATTTGGGGTCCACATTCTGCTCCCCCAAACGGGTCCTTCTAATTCACTGGGAGGAGCGGGACAATGACTCCATCTTTGGACCTCTGCCCCCACCAGTAAGAGGAATCATGAGGTCTTCCTGGCCCTCAGTACCCTCCTCATGGGCAAAGAGGGGATCCCTGAGAGTCCCCGCCCTCTCTCTGCTTCAGGGGCCTCCCCAGGCAGGTAGGAGGGTGCCTGCATCCTGACTGTGACATCCATCTTGTCCCAGGTGACTCCTCCCTGGAGAGCAGCTCTCCCCCTGAAGAAGGGGGAGTTGTCACAGGCAAGCCCACAACCTCCGAATTAGCTGCTTGGGCCTCTGTGGGGTTGGCTGGCCCTACAGCAGCCTCTGAGAAGCATAGAGGTCCATAAGGCATTGGGTAAATAACTGGGAGTATCAGGGAGTCATCTAAGATGGGCCTGGGAGGTTGAGTCTGGGGCCCCCAAACTGTACTCTTGTTCTTCCCAGTCCTTCTGTTGTCCACACTACCTTTTCTTTTGCCACCTCCTGGGTTTCCAGATCACCTGTTTATTTGTCTCAAAGTCCCCTGAAAGGCCGGCTAACTCCCAATTGTAGATATGGGAAAAGTGGGGCCCAGAGAGGGAAACAATTTGTCCAAGTCCACACAGCGTGTCTGTGACCAAATGGTCAGGGAAATTCAACCTGTGGAATGAGATGGGTTGTGGATTAACGTGACTCCAGCCTCGGTAACGTAGCCCCCTCTTTCTCATCGGCCTCACCTCCCTAAACCACCCCAGCAAGAATAACAGTGACCAGAACCTTCTCTCTAGCAAATGAAAAGCACAGTTTTAGAACAAGGGTAGCTCTTTGAGTTGCCCCTTCCAAACTTCTCCTTGTATTCATGGGGGGGAAACTGAGTCCCAGAGAAGGCAGGAGACTTGCTGAGTCTCACGGTGAGTCTGAGATCCCTTGTGACTGGAGCCAAAATGTTCATTTCCTAGAGTGAGAAGTCGGTCCAAGATCCCTGGCGCATCTACACTGGCCCTGAGCGCTTCTGCCCAGACTATCCTCTCCTTAGCCTGATTCTGCCTTTTTGCTGTGTGATTAGGCCACAATTCTGTCCCTCTCTGGGCCGCTGCCTGTTCAAGAGGGCCCCTCCTGGCTCAGAGTCTCAGAAACTCTGAGCTGCCCCCGGCCCCACGCCCAGCAGGAGAGGAGCCAGGGTCAGGGGAGTTGGGGGCCCAGCCTGCAAGGCCCAGCCTTCCAGAGCCAGGCCAGCCCTGGTCGCAGTGACCTCCCATCTCCAGGCCAGCCGACCAAATTCCTCCTTTAGAATAATAAACAGTGTGGCCAGCCAGGGAGGCTGGGAGGGGAGCGGCAGGGAGGCTGAGATGACCCCCTCCCCCAGCCTGGGCTGCTAATGATTTTCTTTGGCTGGGATCTCAGGCAGGAAGGGGGGAGCAAGAGGGGCACCCAGCTAGGGGCACATGGGCCTCTGTGGGGGCTGCTGGCTCTGCCTCTGCACTGAGCCCTCTTGCTGGTGGAAGACTGGCATCCAGCTGGAGAGGTTGGGGCAGGAGGGACGGGAGTGGGGGTGCTGTGGGAGGGCTGGGCTTTGTCTCTGGAAGAGTCAAGAGAGAGGAATGGGGAGGAATGAGGAGACCCTCAGGCAGGCTGGTGGAAGGGATGGGGAGGAGGAGGAAGGGCAAAGCAGAGTTGCTCAGAGAGCTTCCTGGGGGGCTGGGCAGTAGGAGTAAATGCTGCCCCCATAAGTGGCCCACTCCCCATCGTCCCATTTTGAGCTGGCAACTGAGGACACCGCGAGAGCGATGGCACAGGAGGCAGCCCCCATGGGGCTCAGACCTGGAGCCCAGCCCTAGACTGGGAAGTAAAGAGCCATCTGGGCGTGGCCTGAAGAGCCAGGCCTGGCCCGGCAGCCACTCAGGGAAGTCAGCAGACCCGCAGCCCGGGAGGCGCCCTGTGCCTGGTCACGCGGTCTCTTCCCACGTTTCTTGCTCTGTGACCCCTGTCTCCTTCTGGTCACCTTCTTATCGATGCTGCAGGCAGACCCTTGCCAGCTTAGCTATTGGTGGTTGTCTGGAATCCGCAGATGGAGCTGCTAAGGGCAGGGATGGAGCAGAATCCCACCTGAGTCGATCTGTCTCTCTGTGGTCCTTCTTCTGTCTCTGGCTGCCTCCTTTACCATGTGCATCCTCCTTCTTGGTCTCTGTGTCTGTCTCTTTCTGCCTCTATCATTCCAGATCTCTTTGTCTCCCTCCTGAACATGCTCTGCTGGGTCATCCTGCGTGAACTTCTTTTCCATCTGGAGCCTTGGTTTCCCTGTCTGGACCCTGGGGGGTGAAGGTGGGGGAGCTTGTATTCAGCAGTCTCCAAGGACCTCTGAAGACTTCCCGTGCAGTGGGGCTGCCCCTGGGCTTATCCCCTGGCCCCTCTCCCCTAGGCCTCCCTGTGCAGCTTGGGGCTGAGTAAAGGGGGCCCAGGCATGGGGGTGCCCCCCCACATTCCACAGTCCTGACTCCCCCGCTTCCCTTCCCACAGCCGCCTCCACTTCCTGTTGTGCTTTTGGAGCCTGTGGGAGTTCTCTGGGTTCTGGCTTTCCCCTCCTGCTCCCCCAGGCCTTTCATCACGCTTTCCCAAATATTTGTCCTGGCAGATAAGAGCTTGGTATTGGAACTGTCACCCAGATGACTGGCTGTTAGAGCTGGCGGGCCCCTGGACACCATCCAGCCCGAGTCCCCCACTCCCACTGCACATAAAGAGAAACTAAGGCCCAGAGAGGCCTGGGTTCAGCCAAGGCTACTGGAGAGGTAGAGGCAGAGGCAAAGTTTGATCCATTCGCCCTGAGGCCCAGCCCCATGCAGGGGGTGGGAACTCAGGTGAGTGTCCTCTTGATCATGGGACATGGGTGGCTTTTGACTTCAGCCCCATAGACATGGAGGCTTGGTGGTCTGGGCTGGGGTTTTCTTCTGCAGGATCCAGGTGCTAAGTCCAATTTTGCAATGACTGTGCCCACTCAGCCCTTAACCCTATATTTAACTCTGCAGGACACCATGCAGCTTCCGAGCACGAGGCCAGCTCCTGTCCTTAAAGGTAGGTACACTGTGGCTTCCAAGTGTCATGCCAGCTCCTGTTGTCAAAGGGGTAGGGGACCCCCAGGAGGCACTGAGCAGAACCCTGGAGCTGGCCGAGGCTGTTAAACTAGCACCGGGGCCTGGGAGCCCAGGGACACTGCTGTGCTCGTGAGCCTCGATTTCCTGCCTTTCCTGCGGTGCTCAGTGGAGGCCTCCTTCTACTGTTCACTCAGCTCAGTCACCCCTGTGTCCCACCTCTTCTCAGTACTCTGGGGTACCAGCCTGGCTGGTCTGCTTCCGGTCTGGGGCTCCCCTCCCATGCCTCGATCCCTCACTGGCTATGAGTGCCCAAGTCCTGGCTGGGCTTCTGTGAGCACACCCTTCCCTCACTACTGCCTGTTCTATGCTGTCGGTGCTCCGGGGGCTGGGTGGCCAACCAGGCAGTGAACGGTCACCGGCCACCAGGGGGTCCTGAGGGACCAGCCGACAGCCTACCAAGGACAGGTGCCTGGCTGGCTGGCTGAGCACCTGCAGGTCTGGGGGACGCGGCTTACAGAATCCTGCCCAGGGGACATTAGCAGGGAGAGGAGGAACCAATCACTTGACACTGGCATCCAACCCCAGTTCCCTCCAGGCCCCAGGAGGGGGGCCCCTGAGTCTCTCCTGTCCTGTGTGCCCTACTCTGAGCTACCTTGCCCCACTCTCCCTAATCAAGGCCACCCCTGGGGTGGGGTGGAACCTGGACAACTGGGCCAGCTGCAGGGAAGGGGCTCGGAAAGTGACCTGGGAAGTAATGCAGGAACTGGAGGCCTGGGAATTGCTTCCCACGGATTTCCTGATGCCTTTGGGTGAACATGCCCGCAGCCTGAACACAGCATAGCTGGAGACTCTAAGGTCTGGGAACTAGAGGCACTAAGATTAGGAGTCCTGGGCAAGCTGGCCTCAAAGCCATGGCTTCCAGTCTGTGTCAGATTAGGGCGGCGTGGTCTTCAAGGACTGTGCAGACATGGCTTCCTCCAGGGTCAGCCGAGAGGAGAAGGGCTGATGTTCCTGTGCTGACATCTGACGCCTTTTCTCCCAAAGGCCAGGTGCTGTTGCTGCCCCTGCTGTTGCTGCTGGGCCCACAGTCCTCATGGGGCCTGGTCATCACACCCCCGGGGCCAGAGCTTGTCCTCAATGTCTCCAGCAACTTCGTTCTGACCTGCTCGGGCCCCGCTCCAGTGGTGTGGGAACGGATGTCCCAGGAGCTCCCACAGAAAATGGCCAAGACCCAGGATGGCACCTTCTCCAGCACACTGACACTGACCAATGTCACTGGGATAGACACAGGAGAATACTTCTGCGCCTACAAAGGCTCCGATGGGCTGGAGCCTGGTGAGCGAAAACGGCTCTACATCTTTGTGCCCGGTAAGCACCCCACCTGCCTGCTCACTCTCTGACTTCTGTCAGCTGCAGGTGTCTGGGGGGAGCAGAGAGTGCTTAGTGACACTGTGAGCCACCGCCAGCTCTGACATGCAGATGAATCACGGGATCCAGCCTGGCTTGGGCCAGGAGTACGATCACTCCCCTGGCCCCCTGAGTCAGATCAGGGAGATCTGACTGCTCCCTGCCCACCCCATTCCTGGCTCCCCAGAATTTTGGCTTCTCAGCAGGTTCCAATATGCTCTCCCTTGGGCCTCCACATCTCATCTTTCCTATCCTGCAAGCTCTGGGTACCAGCTGCCCTTTGACTTGTAGCTTATCTTCTTTCCCACCCTGGTGCTGACTGTATCCAATGTTAAAGCTGGAAGGGACCTCTGAGAGCATCCTTATTCTGTAATGAGAAAACTGAGGGGCAGAGAGAAGACACCGGCTCAAGGTCACATAGAAATTCAGGGGATAGCCAGAAAACCAGCTCCCCTGACCCTCATTCTTGGCCCTCACACCTGGCAGATCCCACGATGGGCTTTCTCCCGGTTGACCCCGAGGAGCTATTCATTTTCCTCACGGAAATAACTGAGATCACGATTCCGTGCCGAGTGACGGATCCGAAGCTCGTGGTGACACTGCATGAGAAGAAAGTGGATATCCCACTACCCATCCCCTACGACCACCAACGTGGCTTCTCTGGTACATTCGAGGATAAGACCTATGTCTGCAAAACCACCGTTGGGGACAGGGAAGTGGATTCTGAAGCCTACTATGTCTACAGCCTCCAGGGTAAGCCCCCTTTCTGGCCTGATGTTTAGCAGAGGCAAGTACGGCCCTCCGCAGGGGTAGAGCCCTTCCCTGCTTATGAAGTGGGCTATTCCTTTTTTCATCACATTCTCACTGTAGTCTTGGAAGGCAGGTAGTGTTTCCCCATTTTACGGGTGAGAAGCCTGAAACTCAGAGAAGGGAGTATGCCCAAGGTCATGGGGAGGGTGAGGGGCAGGGCTGGGCTGCACACTGTTGTGGGCAAAGGCACAGGCCTCGGAGCTGGTTGGGTTTGAGTCCTAGCTGTGCACTTCCCATATGAGAGAGTTTGCGCCAGGTATTTAATCTCTCTGGGTCTGCTTCGTCCTCTGGAAAATGAGGACCATAATGATGGCCCACCTGGTGGGATTATTAGGAGGATTAAAGACAGAGGCTCCCTGGTACATGGTTTGTGCTCCATACCTTTCTCTGGTACTTAGAGTCCCAGAGAATACACTGATTCAAGATTTTAGAATGTCGGATCCATGAGGACAGGAATTTTGTCTGTTGTGTTTATTGCTAAAGTCCCAGTGCCCAGCATAGTACTTGGCGTACAGAACATAGTTAACAAATATTTGTTGAATTAATGGATCTTCTGCATGAGTCATCCCTTCCATCTCTGAATCCCCACCCTATCCCCAAGCCGCAGGGCTGGTGTGATGGCTGGTGGTGACTTCCTTGGCCCTAAACTGATCTCTTCCCCACCAGTGTCATCCATCAACGTCTCAGTGAATGCAGTTCAAACTGTGGTCCGTCAGGGCGAGAACATCACCATCATGTGCATCGTGACCGGAAATGAGGTGGTCAACTTTGAATGGACCTACCCACGCATGGAGGTAGTGCTGGGCTGGGGGGTTGGAGGAACGGCCAGGGAAGGATGGGTATCTTGCCTTGTAGCCTAACTTCTTGGACTCTGCCTGATGGGGGGGCTTCCCCCACCTGTCCCTACAGAGTGGGCGGCTGGTGGAGCCAGTGACTGACTTCCTCTTCAATATACCCTCGCACATACGCTCCATCCTGCACATCCCTGCTGCTGAGCTTGGCGATTCAGGGACCTACATCTGCAATGTATCAGAAAGTGTGAATGAGCATCGGGATGAAAAGTCCATCAATGTCACTGTGGTTGGTGCGTGTCCTGGGGCTCAGCCCTGACCCTCCTTCTGAGCTGGACCTAGACCTATCATGGCCCCAGGGTCCTGTCAGCTGCATTTCAGTACAGCTCTAGCTTCAGTACCAACCAATGCCCATTTCCAGGATAAACCAGCACGCAGGGTTGGCCAAATCCAACTCTGTTCCCAGGGTGGACTTTCTGCCTAGCCAGAACCTCAGGCCCAACCCGATTTCTAAACCCACCTGTCATCCCGGCCCAGGCCGCCCCATCCTCAACTTCAACTATGCTGCAGCTCACCTCAGCCACAATCCTGAGCCAGAATACGCTCAGTGAGAATGACAACTCCAGTCCCAATCTTAAACCCGGTCCCCAAATCAATATCAGCCCCCAGTTCGGTCCCTGGTCCAGGCTCAGCCGCGACTTCAACCCCAGATCCCGTACTTCCATCATTGGTTCAGGTCCTAAAGCCTGAAGCCCAGAATGCTGGGCTCCTTTGCATTCGGTGGATGCCCTGCCTCCGGGAGCCCCGCCCCCAGGAGGCGCTGTCCTATTGGTAGCCGGGCCGGGCCCCACCCCTGGGGCCCGCCCCCTGACGGCCGCCCCTTGCAGAGAGTGGCTACGTGAGGCTGCTGGGAGAGCTGGACGCCGTACAATTCGCTGAGCTGCACCGCAGCCGGACTCTGCAGGTCGTGTTCGAGGCCTACCCGCCGCCCACTGTCCTGTGGCTCAAGGACAACCGCACGCTAGGCGACTCCAGCGCTGGCGAGATCTCCCTGTCCACACGCAACGTGTCTGAGACCCGGTGAGCAGCAGCCCATCCGCTCCATTCTTGACGTTATTCTCTGCAGCTGCCCGGCAGCTCACAGCCTTCAGCCACGGGACACATCTAGAGACACTTTTCTTGAGAGCCTACTACGTGCGAGGCACCGTACCAGGCACTGGGGAGGCTGCAGAGCTCCAAGCAGACTGTTCCAGCCCTCCTAGAGTCTCCTGTCTAGAGGGGGAAACAGACGCCGGTCAGATGATCACCCAGATGTTCAGTTGTCCTTGTGATGGGTGGGGCCAGCTGGGAGCAGCTGAGGAGAAGAAGGCCAGATGATCAGGGAGGAGGGTGCCGGACGGGCCATGACCACCCATGCATGGATGGTGGCCCGGAGGCAGGAGGCCAGCAGGCCGACAATGAGGGGCCGTCCTTGCGAATAAAGCCCTGTCAGGCTTTTCTGCAGGAGTGAGATGTGGAGGGGGAGGGAAGGGGTGCTTGCCCCACCTTCTTCACCCCTCCCCAACCGCCTCTGAGCTCTGGGGAGCCAGCTGCCGATGGGTGGGGGATTCAGGAGACTGGCATCGTGAGTCGCATCTGCTAGCGACACCTGTGTGATGTTGGGAAGGCCCTGCCCCTCCCTGGGCCTGGTTTCTCAGGTCCATCCAAGGAGGGCTGGGTGGGGGGACTGTGGGAGTTCTTCCAGCGCCGGCAGCTGGGCCCGTTGTGCTCCGCAGGTACGTGTCAGAACTGACGCTGGTGCGGGTGAAGGTGGCGGAGGCTGGCTGCTACACTGTGCGGGTCTTCCATGAGGACGCGGAGGCCCAGCTCTCCTTCCAGCTGCAGGTCAACGGTGAGGAGCCCTGCACCCTGCCTCCCTGCACACCAACCCCCCCTCCACTGCTTCCCTCTCCCTTCCTACCCTGTCCACCCACCCACAGGAGGAGAGGGAGCAGGAGAGGGAGCGGAGGACTCAGGAGGCTGGCCTCGAGGCCAAGCTCCAACATTTCCGCTCCTCTGTGAACTTGGCATGTCTCCTCCTTGGGCCTCAAGCTGTCCACGGAGGCGCCTGGGCTACACTGGTGTCCCTAACACCTCAGGCCTTCATGTGCCAGTGCCATGATTTGTCCTTCTCACATGCCCTCATACTGGACTACTACTTAGGTAGTCACTGAGCAACACCAACACACCAGTCTGCCCTGCCTTTGTGCTGCTTGTCTCCTGCTGGGGGAGGACAAGCACTCCACGGTAGGGCAGAGAACCAGCAAATGACACAGAAGGTTAGAAGGTAACAAGTGCCGTTGAAGGAGGAGAAAAGCTGGGTAGGGAGGACAGAGGGTTCATGAGGCATGGGGCGGTGAGCGCTGCGATTTGGAGCGGCCTGATCAAGTTGGCCTCGAGGAGGCGACATTTGTGTGAAGACTTAAAAGAACGTGAGGGTGTTCACCAGGGAGATTCTGGGGGGCAAGGGCCCGCCAGGCAGTGGCAAGGCAGGACAACACCAGAAAGCCGGTGTGGCAGGAACCGAGAAGGAAGAGAGTGGTGGAGATGAGGTCAGAGCTGAGGCCTGGTCGTGGAGTGGGTGGGGGGGACAGATTGCATGGGTCCCCTTGGGCCCTTGTATGGACTTTGGCTTTTACTGTGACGGAGATGACAGAGCCACGGCAGGGTTTTGAGCAGGGGAATGACACACGAATGACTTACTGTTTTGTCAATTGACTTTCTAAAAATAAATGTATTTTGAAAGAGAATTTAACCTCTCAATTGTAGATGGAAAATCAGCATCACATGTCATAAATATAAAGCAACCACTAAAATAAACTCTGGGAAAACAAAGCGATGCTATTAAATTCTACCTCCGTGCTCTCCTGCTCTCGCTTTCCCAGGGCTTTCTCTGACCCTGAGACCTGCTCTGTCTTTGTTAAAAGGGCAGATTAGCAGTCTCAGAGAGGTGTTAGAGACAGACTGGCACCCTACTGAGGCTTTCCCTTTGAAGTGCCCAGAAGGGGAACCTGTCAGTTTTCACACGGGGATTCCTGGTATTTGATGTTCACCTGCAGCCTGAGGCTCCCCCCCCCCCCCCCTTACCCCCAGACCCTGGGCCAGATCCTCCTGGAGGGCCTTTCTCACTGTCTCCTTCCTGACCTCCCCACCTCCTGGCCTCCTGCCCTCTCCACATAGTGCCTGTCCGTGTGCTGGAGCTGAGTGAAAGCCACCCTGCCAGCGGGGAGCAGACGGTCCGCTGTCGCGGTCGCGGCATGCCCCAGCCACACCTCACTTGGTCTACCTGCAGCGACCTCAAAAGGTGAGCAGACCCCTGGCCTCCCTCTCCCAGAGTAACCACAGCGGCCTGGAAGGACCCAGTGGAGGTCATCTCCTCCAGCCCCTTCTCTGGGCACCAAGTTCCAGGCTAGAGCCTCGTTCTAGAAGATGTGGCTTCTTGGAGATGCTCTGCATGACCTCAATGTCCCATTTCCTTACCTTGACTCAGGCGATCAAATGAAGGGAGTGGATTTTGCGATCGCGGGCTCTCAGTTCTGGGTTCGGAGCGCCCCCTGCCGGTCAGTGGAGGGGGCACAGGAGGAATGAGCTCAGGACCAGTCAAGGACTGGAAGCTGACCGGACTGGCTTTCCTCAGCAGATGTCCACGCGAGCTGCCGCCCACGCCGCTGGGGAACAGTTCGGAGGAGGAGAGCCAGCTGGAGACTAACGTGACATACTGGCCCGAGGACCAGGAGTTCGAGGTGGTGAGCACACTGCGCCTGCGCCGTGTGGACCAACCGCTGTCTGTGCGCTGCACTCTGCACAACCTGCTGGGACACGACATGCAGGAGGTCACCGTGGTGCCGCATTGTGAGTCCTCCAGCCCGAGTGGCTCCTGGAGACCCTCCATCCCCACCTCCACCCTGCCATCCTTGGAGCTGTGCCTGGGAGCCCAGCTGTGCCTTGGGGCCTCGCCAAGCCCACCAGCGTGCGCCCCTGTGCACTTATGCAACAACGCAGGACTGGCACACGTGCGTACACCCATGAGTGTACGTGTCTAGGCCATGGCTGGGTGTACGCATGTTCTGTGTGCATTCTAAGCCATAAGCAGGAGCAGGCTTGACCCTTGGACACAGGGCAGACCCTCCCAGTGTAGATTTGTAAACCACATCATGAAGACTGCCCAAGCCCCAGATACACGTGTCAAGCTGGAGTGTATGTCTACAGGCTTGTGCACAAGCACGCATGCTGCCTGCCTTTGGGGGACTACACCGAGTACATGCATAAAGCCGTGGATATGGCTATGCCCAATCCCCAGACGTGTATATAAACCCACAGGGGTGTGTCTGTATGCGTGTATGTGCAGATGCACGATCCCCACACAAGGGTGTGGATAGTGCATGTGTAATTCCTGTGCATGTGTGCAAACTGGCTCAGAACATGGAGCAGCAGCAGCCCCTCCCCCTGAAAGCGTGCAGACACAGCCTCTGCACCCAGATGCCTGCTATCCCATGCATGTCTGTGAGCAGGTTCACACACACACACAAAGGCACAACTCTTGTCCACGGGAATAGTGTCAGCCAGCGCTTGGGTGCCCATGCTACCTGCCAGTCCCTGAGCGTGCGTTTCCCCTTGTGCTGGTCTCCATTTGTTCATTCATTTCCTCTTTCTCCCTGGAGAAGGCCCAGCCCTCCGGCACTTCTAGTGCCCTCAGTCCAGAGAGAAGGCAGCCAAGGAACTAGGCAATCCCACTGCAGGGGGCAGTACTTTGTGGGGGCGAGGGAGCCTAGAGGGAGGAGGGGCTCTGTGTCCAGCTGGGGGATTCAGGAAAGTGTCCTGGAAAAAGAAATCTTTAGGTCAAAACCTGAAAGATACCTGGAAGTTAGGCTGGTAAGGAATGGGGTTCGAGTCAAAGCGAATAGCTTTTGCAAGAACCCAGAGGCAAAGTGGGATCAGAGAACTCAAAGGCATTCAGCGTGGCTTGAGCCCAGAGTATGTGTGTGTTTAGGGGCTGGAGCAGGGAGATAACAAGAGAAAGGGAAAGGACTGGTAAAGGAGGGGCTTGGGTTAGGCAGAAGCCAGGGCAAACAGAGCTTTGAAGGCTGTGGGAGGCGTTGGCAGGTTGGTCTGGCACACACACACGAGCCTCTCTGTGCACAGAGCTGTTCCCAGCCCGCTGCCCCGTGGTGGGACAGGTGGGGGGTTTCATCCCTTATCTCACTCCCACTCCCACGCATGCGCACGTACCCCTGAGCTGGTGGGCGCCTGCAGACCAGCCCAGAGCAAGACTGCCCGAGGGGGAAGCTACGTACCAACGCACAGGGAAACTACCATGGCTGGACGAAGCCTCTTCTTTTTACTCAGATTGCTCCTTAGAAGATTCAGACTTCCTTCCCAGGCCTGAGATGTGTGACCTTGTGGGGAGAGGGAGGAGAAGAGTGATGTTGGTCTGGGACCTTGAGGAGGAGGGACAGGGCCTCCAGGGGCACTGAGAGGGGCAAGTATGGGACAGAAGAAGAGGGAACAAGTTTGTGGGGGACCCCATGGGTGGCCAGTGGGGCAGGGTAGGGGAGGTGAGGGTCTGGCCAGAGTGGATGCAGAGGGAGGGGAAGAGAATGGGAAATTGTACAGCAAAGAGGCTGAGGCATTAGGGAGGAGACTTGGGACTTGGGGGCCCTGAGTTAGCCCCACTTGGTTACCCCTGTTCCCTGGGGGGTGTACCTTATAACTGTCGTCACTACCCCGACGCTGCTGGCGACTCCGGGTGAAACAGGGTAGGAAATGGACTGGATTCGTCAGGCTCTGGGAACTCAGTTAGGCTCTGTCCTAGCTGTGACCACCCTGGCAAGGGCATGGATTCAGAGGCGAGGTGAGCGCAGTCATCAGGAGCTGGTATCCAGTCTGGGGTATGGCAGACAGGCCAGACTGAGCCCAGCAAAGGCTGAAGGCATATGGAAGCCCAGAGGGAGCTGAGTGCCATTGTTACTGAGGGGTGTGGGTTCTTACAGGCAGCACACAAAAGCTTTACTTCTGTCTTGCTCTGGGCTGGTCTGCCGGCGCCCACTGGTTCAGGGGTGCATGTGCATGCATGGGAGTGGGAATGAGATAAGGGATGAAACCCCCACCTGTCCCACCACGGGGCAGTCTGACGTCACAGGCCATGGCTGGTGGAGGGCAGGACAGGCAGAGAGGATTTGCCGGACCAGCAGTGGGGACACGGGAGGACTGCCAGGGAGCTGCCAAGCTCCCCGTTTGCTTATGGCTGGCTCTTGTCTCTGCCTGCAGCTCTGCCCTTCAAGGTGGTGGTGATCTCGGCCATCCTGGCCTTGGTGGTCCTCACAGTCATCTCCCTCATCATCCTTATCATGCTGTGGCAGAAGGTAAGCTCCCACCCTTGCCTGGTGGGTGCACATGGGCACACTATTCTTTCTACATGGAGCCCCCAGCTGCCCTTGAACGTTGTAGGATCCAGTCATGGCCTAGCCTGGCACAGAGCACTGGTGTAAAACGATGGAGAGCTGCCTCTACCCCCAACAGCAAGGACCATCTTGGGCCTGGTCCAGGCCAGCCAGTGTCCCTTGCCATTGCTGTGCCTTCCTGGGTGTTGCCTGGACCTCAGCCCTGCCCCTCCCAGCCACAGGGCAAGGCACTTTCTGGGGGGACTACATGAGTCCCAGGATTCTCCCAGGTCTCACCTCCAGAGGATCCCAGGCTTCTACTGAAATGCATTCTAATCCTACCAACGTGTCATTTCAATATTTTGTTCCGAGGCTTCACCATTCTGCAATCCCAATGTTTTAAGATTCTTGAGTTAGGATTGCAGCACCCATGATTTTATCATTCTAAGAGCCCAATCCTGTGATTCTCACATCCTATGATTTCAACATCGTGTGCTTCCATCTTTCCGAGATTCCCACTGCAAATGACCCAGCTTGGAGAATGGGCTGTCCACATCTAGCTGAATGCTCCTAGCTTGTGTCACTTCCCAGGACTGCCTGTCCCGCTACTTCTATCTGGGAAGCAGCTAGTGCTCTGGGAGAAGCTGGCAAGGAGGTCCTGATGAGCCGGGCCCTGGGCTATTAGCTGCTCCTCAGCCAGCACCAAGCTGGGGCCTCTTGACACCTGTTCTCACTGAGCCCGTGAACCTGAGCCTTATCAATAACTTGCTGTGTGACTTCAAATAGGCCTCTGTCCCTCTCTGGGCCTCAGGGTCTCCTGCTCCATCTGCTCATAAGGGGCCATGGCGGGTGGGTCTTAAAGCTCAGACCTCCTCTGATGAGCTATCCCTGGTATTGGTCTTGCAGAAGCCACGTTACGAGATCCGGTGGAAGGTGATTGAATCCGTGAGCTCCGACGGCCATGAGTACATCTATGTAGATCCTATGCAGCTGCCCTATGACTCCACCTGGGAGCTGCCAAGGGACCAGCTTGTGCTCGGTCAGTCGAGAGCACTCTCGAGGGCAGTCTGGGCACTTTCGGAGGGTGGCAAGACTGTCTGAGGTCTTGCCTTCTTGGGCCCTCAGTGCCCCTCTCCATACAATGGGGCAAGGTGATACCCCAGGGAGGGTTCAGCGCTGAGGTCCTGTGATCCCATGACTACGTGAGATCAGACCCCTTGTGGGCAAGAGGGGAAGTAGGGATTGAGGACAGGCTGCATGTCAGGCCCATGCTTAGTCTAGCTGGGAAGGCCAAGGTGTGCAGAGGAGCTGAACTCCCTTTGGGGATGGGAGGAAGGCTTCCAGGGACGAAAGATGGACCAGAAAGCTGGCAGGACTTAGATGAGACATCAGGAAGGGCTGCAAAGCACTATGGGAGACTCCTGGAGGGGAACACCTTAAGTCCCGGTTGGCTGGAGGGGTTGACCTCTGAGAGAGCAGGGTATGTAGTTCCGTGGTGGGCCAGGAGCTAAGGGATTATCTCTACCCCAGGACGCACCCTGGGCTCCGGAGCCTTTGGGCAGGTGGTGGAGGCCACGGCTCACGGCCTGAGTCACTCGCAGGCCACGATGAAAGTGGCAGTCAAGATGCTGAAATGTGAGTCCTGGGAGCCTGCCCCTCCATCAAATCTGGGCCCCCTCGTGTCCCCTGCCACCGGCCCTGCACAGTCAGGCACTCCCCGGCTCTCATTTGCTGGACGCAAGCAGTACAGTCACCTGTGGGCCAGCACCGCTGCAGGCTCTGCTTTGGCCAAGAATCTTCCTCACTCTGCCCCGGACTCCTGGCATCTCCTTCTCTCCCTAACCTTCCTCCCACCCACTTTCTCCTCCCCCTACTCGTGGGTCCTCACTGCCCCTAGGCCATCTGGGTCTTACAGTAGGTTATGGAGCAGAACAGCCTCCTTGGGGCCTCAGGGACAGGGCAGGCCTGAGGCCCCATCTCCCTCCTCAGCCACAGCCCGCAGCAGCGAGAAGCAGGCCCTCATGTCAGAGCTGAAGATCATGAGTCACCTCGGGCCCCATCTGAACGTGGTCAACTTGCTGGGGGCCTGCACCAAAGGAGGTACCAAAACCACTCCCCCAGAGGGCTCCAGAAAACGCCAACCGCCCAAGCCTGGCCCCTCCCCGCCCCCTCCTCAGTCCAGGGATGACAGGACACTCCAGCTGGAGGGTCTGTACCCACCCCGTCCAGTGCCCTCATTCCACAGACCCAGATGGGGGCAGGACTCACAAACCCACAGAATCACATCACCTTCAAGGCCCAAGGACCTAGCCGTTTGCAAACCCAGGGGTCCTCTGACTCTTTAACATTTTCTCAATACATTCCACAAACTCCTAAGTCCTGGCCCCTGTGAGGTGAGTTCTGTCCCTACACTCGGGGAACACCAGCAAGCTGACTGGGAGCTGCTTTCATTCAGATCATAGAATGAAGTCTCCCCAGCCCGTGTGTTTATTTGAAGCTCTGACTGCAAGTTAGGCCATTAAAAAAAAAAAAAAAAAGAAGTATTATCACTGTTTGCAGCTTATTGTGAGATTTGGGATTTTCCTCAGTATTGTGCAACCAAAATAAAATACAGAAGTGAGCTGCACACAGAGGCCAATTTATGTCCCCAAGATCACCCATTTCAAAATGTCTGTCTTCATCAATATTGTCAAGTTCCCACTGACGGGCTTCAAATAAATGTACTGTATTTGGGTTGAAACAGTAACCTGATAAGTAATAGTTGCCTTTCTTTGCTCTATATACTGGGCTCCAGCATTCGCCGTCATTTGAAAACCTATGGGTGACATCTACCACCCTGTCCTTGCTCTGTGCCAGGCCCAGGGCCGAGCTGACAAAGGCATTATCTTATGAGTGCTCAGGGAGGTGGCTGGGGTTAGCCCCATTTAACAGATGGGGAAAGTAAAGCTCGGCGAGAATAAGTATCTCCCTCCTGCTCACCAAAGCCAGAAAAGAACCGGGGTTAGCCCGGTGCCAAAGCCTCTTGGCCATCCTACCAAACTGCCTTTCCAAGCTAGCACCGGCCCCGACGGCAGGTCTGAGCCCGAGCCTGTGCCCCCACAGGACCCATCTACATCATCACCGAGTACTGCCGCTACGGCGACCTCGTAGACTACCTGCACCGCAACAAGCACACTTTCCTGCAGCGCTGCTCCGACAAGCGCCGACCGCCCAGCGCCGAGCTCTACAGCAACGCCCTCCCTGTCGGGCTTCCGCTGCCCAGGTACCGCAGGAGGCTTTGGGGAGCCCTCGGGGCACCTACCTGCTCACTCCCTCCCTGTCCAGGACGGAAGCTGAGGCCAGGGTGGGCAGATACAGTTTAGGAGCTGGGGTGTCGGTCTGTCACCGAAAGACAGGAAGACTCAGCCCTGCCCCCTGCCTCCCCCCCACCCCCACTGGATCGATTTCCTTCTAGTCCTTGGTCCACCTCTAAAGACATGGGCGCATGTGGTCCTCTAGCTCTCCAGGGAGCTGGCACTGTAGGCAGAGGCATTAGGATGACTCCTTGCCCACTCTGGGCTGTGGCTGGGCCCTCATAGGGCATCACAGCCGAATGGAGATCCCCGGAAAGGCACTGTGCTACCTGCCCTTCCTCTGACCCTCGCACTCGAGTGCTGTGATCACGCCTAGGCGTGAGCTCCCCGGGGACATGCACGGGGTCTTATGTTATCCCAGCACCCCACTGCCCAGCTTAGGACCCCACAGGCTGGGGGGAAGGGCGCACTGCGTGGCCATTCAAATGGTGACAGACGAGAGGAAGAGGAGTGGTGGAGGGAGAGAGGAAACCCATGAGTGACAGGGCCTTGTGGGGCCTCAGGGCGAGAAGGGGCAGGAAAGGAAGCAAAAGGAAAGCCCTGTGGCCCTTCCTCCTGTGACGTCCCTCTCTCCCCCAGCCATGTGTCTCTGCCCGGGGAGAGCGACGGTGGCTACATGGACATGAGCAAAGACGAGTCGGTAGACTACGTGCCCATGTTGGACATGAAAGGAGGCGTCAAATATGCAGACATTGAGTCCTCTAGCTACATGGCCCCTTATGACAACTACGTCCCCACCGGTGGGTCCTCACCTCAGCACGGCCCCCACCCCTATGCAGTCGTGTGTTCCTATCAGAGCCTTTTGTATGCCCAGGCTCGCAACAACAGGGGGAGGAAGGTGGTTTGCCCCCATTTCAAAGATGCGGAAACTGAGGTTAGCCACCTGCACACAGCTGCTCTGTGAGGGAGTCCCAGAATGAACCTCTGTATCTGGATCCAGAGCGGGAAGAGTTGGGGTGGAGGGAGTCCTGGGCCTGCTGGGGCATGGGCCCAGAGGAGGCCCCAGGCTCCCGGGCTGACCCAGGGTCCCTGAGAAGCAGGCAGGTCAGGCTGAGCAAAGGTGACCTGGGGCTAACATCAAAGGCTTTTCTGGCCCATGAAAGCACACTGATGAGATAGGAGAGGTTTGCATTAGATGTTTGGAAATTGTCTTCCTTTTTTTGGAGGACTTAGAGGATCAGTAGCTACCTGTAACAGAGAGTCGGCCTCAGTGAGCAAAAGGGCAGGGGTCCTTTGGGCCATGTGGAGACCCACAGTGGTAGGTGAACTTCTGTTCTCCCCTAGCTCCTGAGAGGACCTGTCGGGCCACTCTGATCAACGAGTCCCCAGTGCTTAGCTACACGGATCTCGTGGGCTTCAGCTACCAGGTGGCAAATGGCATGGAGTTCCTGGCCTCCAAGAACGTACGTGTGGTCACTGTGGGGAGGTGGGACACCCAGCCGGCCAGGGTCCTCCAAGTACAAAGCTCTGTATGGCAGCTGTGTCCTCTGTGGTGGGTGAGGACGCCCTCACTGGGTGGCTACCCTCACCTGTGTGGTGATACCTTTTTCCCCAAGCCCTTGGCGGGGAGGTCTTTCTCCACAACTGCCCCCAAGGCCTCAGCTCCCATCTCCTCCAACCCAGTGTGTCCACCGAGATCTGGCAGCCAGAAATGTGCTCATCTGTGAGGGCAAGCTGGTCAAGATCTGTGACTTTGGCCTGGCTCGTGACATCATGCGAGACTCGAACTATATCTCCAAAGGCAGCGTGAGTACCATGTGCCTCTGACCCTGGGAGCAGGTTCTCTCCTGGTCAGCGTGGCTGTGGCACGTGGGAGATGAGGACTGAGTGCCTCGTGACCTGCCCTGTCCAGCGGTGACAGGCTTGGCCTGCCTAGCCATGTGTGCAGGCCCAGGAGGGGAAGCCACCAGCTGTGCATGGGGTGGGGGGTGGGGAAGTGGAGTGCTAAGGTTGTGAGGTGAGCCCAGGACTCAGAGTCACCAGTCATGACGGGGGCAGGGGGGCGTAAGGGAAGCATGGAAAGGGAGCAGGTCAAATGGGTATTTGGTTAAAATGTGACCATTCTGTCAGCCACTCATGTTCCCATTTTCCACAAGAGGACGGTGAATCCCAGAGCTGGAGGGACTCTAGACCGCAGAGATCGAAGGTGGCCGGCTCAGAGCAGGGGGTTCCTTGGCTTCTCTCTGGCTCTCCTGCTCTCTACCAACCGGTCCAGGGGCCTCTACTGGGGTCAGAAAGAGGGACCTCAGACCTGGGGCTCTTTCTCAGGGATGGGACTGCCATGTTACCAGTTGTGGGTAGAGGGACTTGGCCTTCCGGTCCCCTGGCCAGTACTGGGATGCCTGTGGGATCTGCATGCCTACAGAGGTGGGTTCTCAGGGCCCGGGAGTCAGGTACTGGGGGGAAACTGCCAGGTGTGGAGTGGGCCCTGGCCCTCCTTATACTTAGTGCGGTGCCGCCCTCCCCCAGACCTTCCTGCCTCTGAAGTGGATGGCCCCCGAGAGCATCTTCAACAGCCTCTATACCACCCTGAGCGACGTGTGGTCCTTTGGGATCCTACTCTGGGAGATCTTCACCCTGGGTACGCTCCCCTGGCCCCCAGCCGTCAGGGGCACGGCCCCTACCCTGCCCCCGTGTGCCTCCAGCCTGGTGGGGCTGTGGGACTGGCTCTGGTGCAAGTTACAGTTCTCTACTGCTTTCTCACGGCTACAAGACCTTAGCAAATCCCTTGTCCTCTCTGGGTCTCTTTACTTCCCCAGCCGATTATGGATGGGTTTGGAAGTGACATCTAAAAGCCTAGATGATTCTGGTTTCTCTGGTTCTCTGATTCTGGGGAGGGTTTCCGTCTCTGTCCAGAGCCTCTAAAGGGGGCTCACGAGTCTCAATGCCAAGGCCATTATACCGTTGTCCATTCTAGGGCTGGTGTGCTTCCCTCTCCCCTCTTCCAGCACCTCTGAGCCGGTGTGTCTCTTGTCTCTGCCCCCTGCAGGTGGCACCCCGTACCCAGAGCTGCCCATGAACGAGCAGTTCTATAATGCCATCAAGCGGGGGTACCGCATGGCCCAGCCTGCCCACGCCTCCGACGAGATGTGAGTGGAGCCTTTGCGAGGATTTTTTTCGGTGCAGACAATAGTTATCCAATTTAACTTGCTTAAGGCAAAAATGGATTTGTCCAGAGATCTAAAAAACCTCCATATAGCTGGATCTAGGTGTTCAGAGGCTGTCCTCAGGAATCTGGTTCTACCCAGGTCTGCTTCCCTTCGCGCTGGCCACATTTTAAGGCCAGATGGCTACCTGGTTGCTGCTTTCACCATAGTTCGGGCGGAAGGCTCCAAGCTGACCATCAAGGGCTCAGCTGGGGACACGTGCCCATCCAGAGCCAGGCATTGAGCTGAGAACCGTGCAAACTCCTACCAGCCAGACCTGGGCCACGTGCTCACCGATGCGGTCGACCCCACGGAACCTGCCCGCGGGAGGAGGGCCTGCTAAGGGATAGGAAAAGCAATCCCTCTCCACCGGTCCTCCCCAACTCCCTTCCGGGAGGCTGCAGAGCCGGAGCCAAAGACTCTGACCCCCTCTGTGCCTCTCCCCAGTTACGAGATCATGCAGAAGTGCTGGGAAGAGAAGTTTGAGATCCGGCCTCCTTTCTCCCAGCTGGTGCTGCTTCTCGAGAGGCTGCTGGGTGAGGGGTACAAAAAGGTATGTTGAGGCAGCGAAACGGAGAGTTCTGGTCCAGAAGTCAGACACTGGGTACTAGGCTCTGTGTGTCATGCTGGTATTTGAGGGACCGCCCTGTACCTTCTCGGGCTTCTCGGGCTTCATTTTCCCTGCTGGTACTAGTAAGGGATGGGCTGGGCCTGTGAGTTGAATTTATTTTAACAGCACAGCATTTTTTGAAATGAAATCCTGCATGGAAGCCGCTGCCCACAGCCCCCTTCGTCCCGCATCCCTCCTCATGCCAGGCCTGGGGCTCCCTCAGAAATCTGAACAACCTTAGGCTGCATGTCCGATAAGGGCCTGACCGCCCTGATGCTGCTTCGATTTCCTCTTCGGGCTCAGTTAAGGCAGAACCCAGCCTGTCCACCAGAGGGAGCTACAGGGAGGGGTGGTGCGCACCCCTTTTCCCCTGACCCATTCCTAACCACATTCCCACCCACGTTTAGTCACAGCTCAGCACCCAGTGAGATGATTGGGTTGTCACCACTTAGCACTTAGGGATGCTGAGGCCACAGTGAAGGAGGTTGAAGCAAGGTGACAGCCCACACCTGTCTGTTCTGAAGTAAGGGGAGTGTTAGGGTCACAGGCGCTAGTCTGCTGACTATCCCCTCCCTGGGGGGCCTCCGAGCCCACCTGGTCTTGTGTGATGGCACCTGAGAGAGCTGCCAGCTGTGTGTGGCTCCGGACAATTCCCCTTCCTCTCCGAGCACCAGTTGCCCAATTCACACAAGGCAGGAGGGGCCAGGTCAGGGTCTCATGGTACATGAACCCCACAGCATTTGGGGCCTGACCTCGCTGTTTCTCTGGCCCTCCCTCCCCGTGGAGCAGAAGTACCAGCAGGTCGATGAGGAGTTTCTGAGGAGCGACCACCCAGCCGTCCTTCGGTCCCAAGCCCGTTTGCCTGGCTTCCATGGCCTCCGATCGCCCCTGGACACCAGCTCTGTCCTCTACACTGCTGTGCAGCCCAACGAGGGTGACAATGACTACATCATCCCCCTGCCTGACCCCAAACCCGAGGCTGCTGATGAGGGCCCACTGGAGAGTTCTCCCAGCCTTGCCAGGTAGCTGCTCTGGCCTGAGGCCCAAGGCAATTGTGTGTGTAGTGTGTGTGTGTGTGTGTGTGTGTGTGTGTGTGTGTCTTCATGCCGCCAGGCTTGCCTTAGAAGTCCATTACCTGGGGTGAGTACTGATTCCTGCCAGTGAGCAGAAGGGAGGACTGGACTCATTTGGCTTCTGATGAGCTCAGGGGGAAAGGGCAGGCTGGTAAGAGACAGAATGTCTGGGATTTAATTGCAAGGTAGCAGTTTCCTGGAAAGTGGCCCCCATAAGCCTTGTCCCCGCTCCTCTCCCGAGGCCCTATCCAGGCCCTACAGAGAAGGAGGAAGTCTAATCAGCATCCCCAGCACCTGTGTACTGTTCTGGGGTCACTTCAGCCCTGGCCTGGGCTCCGTGCTCCAGCACCACATCCCAAGGGCCCCGGGAGCCTGGCTGTAGGAGGCTGTGGTTGTAGGAGGTCTGGTGCCCACAGGGGTTGAGGCCAGAATTCTGACTGGGAAGGAGATTCGTGCTTTTCTTTTGCCTTGAGATGTGGCGAAGTTACAGTGGGCGGGGATTGCAGGAAGGCCTGGACTTCGGGTTCAGACAGGACCTTCCCTCAGCTGGAGAGGAGAGTCCCCCACAAGGCCAGACACCAGCCCCCCCAAAACCAGATCCACTCTCCGGTGAAGTGGCAGTAGCCGCAGGCAGGCTTCCAACTCCAGCTGTGGCTCCAGCTGTGGCTCCAGCTGCCGTGAGGCCGGCCAGGCCCTGTCTCCACGAGCCTCCATCTCTCCTTGGGCACTCGGAGCACCAGGAGAATTAGAAGGCCCTCTCTGCCTTCCTGAGGAGCAAAGGTTGCGGGGCTACAGGCAGTCCGTGTACAGAACAGCGAAGCTCAGGGCTCAGACAGCTTAAGGCGTGAACGCTGGCCTGTCCGGCGCCCTCGCACAAGCTGCCTCTAACTCCCCCGGCCTCTGTTTCGTCCTCTTGAGGATGAAAACAGGAGCGCCCATCGACGTGGTGCTTCGCATAGTCCTGACAGGGATTGGATGACCTAAAGGGTGCGGGCTCGAAGGCACAAAAAGCTCAGGGCCACTGCTGTTATCTTAATGTGGCCCCCGCCCGGACCCCCACTCACCTGCCTTCTCCTCCTAGCTCCACCCTGAATGAAGTCAACACCTCCTCTACCATCTCCTGTGACAGTCCCCTGGAGCCCCAAGAGGAGCCGGAGCCCCAGCCCGAGCCCCCGACGGAGCCGCAGCCCCCACTGGATCCAAGCTGCCCTGGGCCCCGGGCCGAGGCAGAGGACAGCTTCCTGTAGGGGGCTGGCCCCACCCTGCCCCACCCGAAGCTCTCCCTCTGCCACCCAGCGCCCACCGCCTGCTGGGCTGGCCTCCCATCTACTGTCACTTTCTAGAAAGCTCTTGCCCCTGGCCTGTGGCACCCCAGCCACTGGGGTGGGTTAGGAGGCAAGAAGGCTGCAGGGATCGTGACCGGCCTCTGCCGCTGGGGGGGCCATGTGATGGGAGCCAGGGGTCTCCCGGGGCGCTTCGTTTCTCCATCTGCAGGATGGGAGCTCCGGGCCCGGTGACCCACGATCTGGGCTTCTCGCCCTGGCTGACAGGTGGGGAGGCTGGAATCCCTAGAGATGCTCGGCGTTCAGGAGGCACAGATTAATGTTCTTCTGCTCCTCCAGGAGCTGTAGCTCTCTCCTCGCACTTTCATCCACCAGAGAGCTGGGGAAGGGACCCTGGCATCCCCGGCTCCTGACTGAGCGGGGGGCCTGGCCTCGGACAGTGATGTTCATCGGGAAGCCATGTCTCCTTGATGCCAGTTTCCACTTTCTCAGGCCCGAGCTGGTCTGGGGCCATCCATGCTCCCTGCTGGGGGCTGAGCCAAGTTCAGGACACTCTGGCCCACAGCCCTGTCCCGGGCACTTGGGGCACACCTCGTTGTACAAGTGCCCGTGTCCATGTCGGCCTGGCCCCGTTAAGTGCCGGGGTCTCCTTCCTTATCACCGCTCATCTTACTCCACCCGCCAGAGTCTCCAGGGTCAGGCGGGCCCCGCATCTGTAAGGAGCGTGCAGATGTGCCGGCGAGGAATGTCCATCAGGAGGCTCATTGGACCTGATGTGGGACCTTGGAGGAATCCCTCGCCCTCTCTGGGCCTGTCTGCCCTGTTGATAAATGAGCAAGGTGGACTCGTTGACTTCTGGTGCCTGTGGCACTAACACTCTCAAATCTTCCAGGGGGTGGCACACTTGCCCAGAAGAAGCAAAGCCAAACACTCCAAACTTCCATCCTAGGGGTCAGCTGGGGTCTGGGGAAATTCCAGACCATGCATCACACTCTGGGCACCAGGAACCGTGCCCCTTTCCCCGGACCTCCAGCAAGCCCCAAAAGGCCAGCTGCCTAGGCCTTGACTTGGAGTGACAGGCAGTGTCTTGGAAAGCCCCCAACAGCTGCCCCATGGGAGGACTACGGGGCCCCTCTCAGACCCACCAGTGAGCCCTGGAGCCATCCTGAGTGAGGGAGGCAGAGAGGATCAGATCCGACCCCTTGTGCGGTCGGCCGTCCAGCACCTGCTGTCCAAGTCTGTGCCACAGACATCGTGGACAGTGAGGGCTCCTGGGGGACCCCAGAGAGTACAAGAAGCCTTTCTAGGGAACCTGAGAGGGGTGCAAAAGGTGGGTATTTTGGGGGTTGCCTTCTCACCCAGCAGCTGCCTAGTTCCTGAGGGAATACCCGTGGGATACGGCTCACTCCTTGCCCAGGTCCACTCACTGCATTCTCTCTGCCAACCACACCCCGGCTCAGTGGGCATCAGGGGAACAAGGGGAGTGAGGGCTGTGGCCAAGACTGCTGGCAGGAAGAGAGCCGGAAGTGGGCGGCAGCCCCCTCTGCCAGGCCGGGAGAGGGAGGGAATTCTCACTACGGTACCAAAGATGTAATCACCTAGGTTTACAAGTATTTTTAGGACTCACATTAACTCACATTTATACAGCAGAAGTGCTATTTTATATGCCATCAAATTTTCCTATCTGTGTACTTTTTTTTTTTTTTAAGAGAAAGATTTTAATATTAAACCTGGTGCTTCTCACTCATGGATTTCATGGTCTGTCGCGGGTTTAAGTCCCTGTGCCATGGAGATGGCAGGAGTGGAGTGGGGCAGATGGGGCTGAGCCCAGCCACAGTGTCCCCACACAGTGTCCTCTAGCTCGGAGTCTCAGTTCCATCTGTAAAATGGGGTTCGTACGCTCTTCCACCGCTTGCTAGCGGCTGGACAGCCTGGGCCTTGGGTCACGGCTTCCCAGGGTATGAAACGGGAAGGCCCCTCCAGCTCCACAGTGCTTGGCTCTGGGCTGGCCAGACGGTTCACAGGCTCCTGTAGAGAAGCCTGAGCCCCTCCTGTGGCCCCCGCCCCGCCACACCATGTGCTTTGGCTTTGGCTGGTAAGCCTGGACACCCCCTGTCCTCCCCCCCATTCTACTCGCAGGCTAGAGGGAGGCTGGTGTGGCTTGGGACAAGCATCGGCTCCAGCCCAGATTCCAGGCCTGGGTGAGTAGCAGTGGGGTCTCAAGTAGGAACAGAGCAGACAAGCACCCATGGGTGTCAGGGAGCAGAAAGAAGTGAGGAGAGACGGCAAGTGAGGGAAGGAAGAGGAAGAGAGAGAGGAGGGTAGGCGGGGAGAGGAGGTGGGTGCGGCCAGGGTGAGGCTGGGGAGTGAGCGAGGCCCCGCTGTGTCTCTGACACAATTGAGCTAGCGAGGTCGAGGCCGGGCAGCAGGGTGCAGACCCAGCAGGCCCCTTGCCCCTCATGACCACAGCAGTTCAGTCGAATGGGGCTGGCAGAGGCCAGGCGTCCTGGTGCCTGCTTGCCAGCTCCATCTTCACAGTTGGCTGCACGGCACAGCCCAGGCCTGACAGACCCCAGGGCAACAGAACCAATGGGAGCAAGGGCCAGAGGGCAAGCGTCTTAGACCCAGGTTGTGGGTTCCTGACTGTCTCACTTGGGCCTTTTGGCAGGGGTCACCCAAGGTAGACCTGGGTTTCTATCTATCATGCCTCACTGTGTGACCTTGGCCATCCCTTGCTCTCTCTGATGTGGGGAAAGGGACATCTCCGTTTGCTTCTGGGGCACGGGCACCTCTCTTTGGAAGCCCACACTTCCCTGGACTGCCGCCATGGGTCTGGGGCTGTGGCTGCCCACGGGGAGACTCGGGCAGCTCTGACTCACAGGCCCAGCCGCCAACGCAGGGGCAGCGGAACCCGCCAGGGGAAAACCCCACCCGCCACATGGCCTGGCCACACAAAGCCCACCCTCCTGGGGGACCTGGCTTCAGAGAGCACCTCGAGCCTGTGACCTTCTCTTTCCCTGGGTGTGGTAGAAGATGAATAAGCCAATCCCCAGATCTGCCCGGGAAAGAGAATAAACAACCCACATTCCAGATGGGGATTATCCTGGCTCATGGGAAAAGCCTCCCTGGTCAGGAGACTTGGGCTCCCTTCACTTCAGGCCTGCTCCCTAGGGGACCTGGGCTAGATTACACCACACCAGGCCTCGATTTCTCCAGCAGTAAATGGAGCTAATGATGTCACAGAGAGAGAAAGGACGAGGAAAGGTCGGTGAACCTTTTCTCATTTTACCCTCACACCAACCCAGGGGAATAGGCACCACTACTGTCCTCATACTACATTCGAAGTTAGTTCAAGAAGGTTTGGAAGCGAACTGCCCAAGGCCATCTGGTCAGGGGGGCAGGGACAGGATCCCGGCAGACTCCCGGGTCGGCGCTCAGGGAGGTAAGGTTGCAGAGCCAAGGTTGCAGAGCTGGGGACCGGAGAAGCCTGGGTCCCAACCCCTGTCTCCAGACTGCAGACCTGTGTGCTGCCCAGACAGCATAGGGAAGGGCTGGGTAAGAGGAAAGAGCTAAAGTGAACCTGAGCGCTAGTGGAGGGTGTGCAGGAGTTGGGGGAGGGGAGAACTGCAGGTCACCTCTTGCTGCCTCCTGCCTCCCAGCCTTGCTGCTCAGGCAGGCCCAAGGCAATCGGTGAGCTGGAATTTTCCTCCCAGACGGATGAGCCACTTGGACTATACAATTCTTCCCCTCCCCTTTCACAGCCGGGGCCTTGTTCCTGGAAAAAGAGGGAAAGACTGGAAGGAGCCATTGCTCGTGGGGCCCTACCCTTCAGCTGATGCACGGCTCATAACCCCCACCAACGTCCTTCCTCTGCCCTAGGGGACACGGTCTAAATTTCTCTTTTATTTCTTTGTTCAACTTCATAATAATTAAAAACTACTTTTATAAAAGTATTTATGCAACATACACCGGTATTTTAAAAATCCACTCTCAGGTGCCTGGGTGGCTTAGTGGGTTAAGCCTCTGCCTTTGGCTCAGGTCATGGTCTCAGGGTCCTGGGATGGGGCCATGCATCAGGCTCTGCTCAGCAGGGAGCCTGCTTCCCCCACCCCTCTCTCTTCCTGCCTTTTTGCCTACTTGTGATCTCTGTCTGTCAAATATAAAATTAAAAAAAAAAATCCACTCTCAAAATATCTAATATAGAAAGTCTTTCCTTGGTATATTTTGTATTCTAGACTCCAGTAACATCGTAAATGTCTTTTCCTCATTTAGCAACTGTGTGTGTAGGAATTTATCTTATGGAAAATTCACCTCTCACCATTGATGTTTCAGTTATATCCTTCTGGGGCTCCCTGCCCCCCTTACAGCTACACTAATATTTGCATTTTGTATCTGTACCTGTATGTGTAAATATATAATTACAATTTTAAATAAAACTACCACTACCATTCTGCAACTTTTTGTTTTTCCCCTTAAGAACACATCCTGGGAATACTCACAGGTTGGTGGTATGTGTAGAAAGTAATGTGTTCATTGTGAAAGTTGCGCATAATTTAAAGTATGCCTGAGCCATACATTATTTGACGAGTCCCCTAGTAATAGACATTTAGTGTTTCCAGGTTCTCAGTTATGCTGGAATGACCATTGTTCATAAAGTTTGTTTGTTTGCTTGTTTGTATATTATTTTTAAAGTAGGCTCCATGCTAGACTTGAACTCGTGATCCTGAGATCAAGACCTGACATTAATCCAGATACCCCCGTAAAGTATACTTCTATTTGTACATTCTGTAAGTATCTATTTCCATAGGTTAAATTCCTAGACACAGAGTTGCTTAGGAAACAGAATAAACATTTGAAATGTTACTGGAATCCAAACGTTGCCTTTATGTAAAATCATAAAGCTTCTGAGAAGCTAAAAAATCAAACAGAAAAGTGATGAAAACAACATTATTCAATTCTGGCCAGGTGCCCTGACTTCCTGAAGGAAGTCCGGAGCCTCTTCTGTTTGCAGGAAAAAGCTACAAACCAGGGGTAGAACAGAGACAAAGAGGGAGGGCGCCAAGTGGAGACTTTCTCCGTGGAGTGACCAGAGGGCTGAGAAGACTGGCCAAGGCAGGAACTTGCCTCCGACGCTGATATTCAGGGCCCCCCTAGGGATGGCCTCCAGCCCACATTCAGAGGGCACCTGCTTGTTGGGAAACCCAGCTCACTCTGGCTACCTGAGCCCTGCACGTGTCCCTCGCTGTTCCTCACAGTGGTCCCATGTGATGATCACAATCAGCCTGGGAGATAAGTCAAGGGCTCCCTCAGCTCCTGAGGAGGAAGTTGAGGCTCAGCGCCATGGAGGGCTGGCCCAAGGTCACACACAGGACGCTCTTGCCTGCCCGTCCTGTGTCCTTCGACCACCTTCTTCTGGGAGTTTCTAAGGCCACTTCCCGGACCCAGAGGGAGCAGCAGACTGGGCCCCGGCATCATCGTGCTGGCTGCCACTCAGGATGTGATTCCCGGAATCCCTGGGTGGGGCTCTTCTTGGAGTGGGGTCCCGGGGCTTCTCTGGGCTATCACAGATTCCCACAGCTCAGAATAAAATCTGCTATGGCTGCCTCGACGGCCTCATGAGGGGGTCCCAGCCTGGGCAGGAGGCTGGCTCTTTTCCGGATCCAGCAGGGACCGAGGGACACCACAGAAGCCAGACTGTCTCCCTGGGACTTCCTCCCACTGGCTTCATCCCCTGGCGCTTCTCTCTGGGTTCCTGGTGGTATCCCGCCGGCCCTCTCCAGCAGCTCCTTATACCCTCTTAGGGTTCTTCTCCGTCTGACAGACTTAGGGCAGGTCCATAGTCTCTTTTTGGTTTCGGGTTTCATGGTAATCACTGCAAGGAACTAGAGAAGTCACAAACATGGGGAAGTAACAGAGCTCTGGAAAATCACAGAATTCTCAAGGGCACTTGTTCCCCTTCTGAAAGGACAAGGTGGAAGCTTCCACGTCTGAGGTTATTGATCATCCTGAAGCATACCATGACCGCGACTCTCTTTAGCTAAGACGCCTTCAGGGGCTCCTCACGGCCCAACACACAACGTCTAAGCACCCTAGTGTGGTGTTCAAGACCATCCCTGACCTGGTTCCAATGTTTCCCGCTATGCCCCCGATGTCTATCCTCCAGGGCCTCTCTACCCCCATGTGGACCACAGGCTTTCCAACCTTCCAGCTGGATGTAAGGGTTCTTTTTCTCCTCAGCCTCGCCAACGTTTGCCATCTCTTGTCTTTGTGACACTAGCCATCCTGACAGGTGTGAGGTAATACCTCGTGTGATTTTAATTTGCTTTTCACTGATAATTAGTGATGTTGAGCATCTCTTCACGTTGGCCATTTATATGTCTTCTTTAGAAAAATGTCTAATCAGTTCTTCCGCCCATATATATATGTTTTTTTAAATGGTAAATCTGGGCAACTTAAACCTTTTTTTTTTTTTTTTAAGATTTTATTTATTTGACAGAGAGAAATCACAAGTAGATGGAGAGGCAGGCAGAGAGAGAGAGGGAAGCAGGCTCCCTGCTGAGCACAGAGCCCAATGCGGGACTCGATCCCAGGACCCTGAGATCATGACCTGAGCTGAAGGCAGCGGCTTAACCAACTGAGCCACCCAGGCGCCCCTCCGCCCATATTTTTAAAGGCTTTATTTTATTTTTTTTTTGAAGATTTTATTTATTTATTTGACAGAGAGAGATCACAAGTAGGCAGAGAGGCAGGCAGAGAGAGAGAGGAGGAAGCAGGCTCCCTGCTGAGCAGAGAGCCCGATCTGGGACTCGATCCCCGGACCCTCAGATCATGACCTGAGCTGAAGGCAGCAGCTTAACCCACTGAGCGACCCAGGCGCCCTAAAGGCTTTATTTTTAAGTAATCTCTACACCCAACTTGGGGCCCTAACTCACGATTCTGAGATCAAGAGAGGCGCGTTCCACCAACCAACCAACCAAGCGTTCTACTTCCACCCATTTTTAAGTCAGATACTTTGTGGGGTTTTTGTTTGTTCATTTGGGTTTTTGTTTTGTTTTGTTTTGTTTTGCTGTTGAGTTATAAGGGTTCCTTAGATATTTTGGTTGTCAACCTCTTATCAGACAGATGGTTTACAGATGTTTTCTCTCATTTGGTAGTTGCTGTCTCATATTGTTTCTTCTGCTGTGCAGAAGCCTGACCCTTGTACCTTTACTGGTGCTGTCCTTACCCCTGAGGATGCCCAGCACACTATGGCTAAAGGGCAAACCAGCCCAGATCAAAGCCGCCTCCTCCAAGAAGCCTTCCCAATCACTCAGCGGGAAGTGGTTTTTCTTCCCAGTCCTTTGTTTGACCGCCTCAGTCTCTGGATGTCCAGGGTACTCTCCCGTCTCCAGGCCTGAACCATGCCAGCTCCCCTTCCTGGAATATTCCCCACTCCTCCCTGTACCTCCCCCAGTTTCTGGTCGGCTTAGGCACACCCCTTTTTGACTCCTCTCTTCAGTGCTCCCAAGAAGTCCTACCACCGCCTGAGCTCCTGGTTCCTCTCCTGCCTCTGCCACCAAGCTGGGAGCTCCAGAGCAGGGGATGATGACTGCCATGTTTACCACTGTGTCCCCAGGGCCGGGCACAGAGTACACGCTAGATATTTGTCGAGTGCACCAAGCGTTGTGGTCTCACTGGATCTGAGTCAGTAACCCTTCCCCCACTTCACCAATGAAGAAACTGAGGCTTTGAGAGGCCAAGGGCCTGGCTGGCGTCACATAGCCTAGAGTGGAGAATGTGATTCCTGGTCTCCCTGGCTCTAAAGCCCAGGTCATTCCCCTCTAGCCTTGACCTTTCTGAGAGCCCCAGCTATTGCTGAAGGCCGATGATTAAACACATGGGCTCTGGGACCAAGTTTCTGGGTTCAAATGCCATTCCGTCACTTAGCTGTGTGACCCTGGGCAGGCCCTTACCATCTCTGAGCCTGTCTTTCCTCATCTGTGACATGGGATAATTATAGCTATCCCCACATGTGGCTGTGAGGGTAAGACGGGATGAGCCATGCAGAGACGGGCACAGAGGGCATGCCCAAGGGGCAGGGTGATGGAATATGAGCCCTCTTTGTGCCCCTGTGTCAGTAACCCCCTTAGAATAGAGCTTGTGCTGGGCCCATGAGGGGTGCCGTGCACTTGGGGGCCAGGGAGAGCATGGGGTGTGGAGCTCAGTCCAGACGAGGCAGGTCCACCTCCAGCAGTAAGAAGGAGCCAAGTGAGTTCAGGGCTGAAATCCCAGCATGCAGTACAGAAGGAGTGTGGGTGACAAGAGGAAGAGATACCAGCAGTGAACAGGTCACAGGGCTCCTGTGAGCCCTGCTAGAGGAGGGAACTGAGCTGGAAATGTGCACCACCGTGTCCCACACCAGATGCTAGAGCCCAGTGACTCCCCAGAGGCAAGAGGGAGGGGTGATTGGACCTTTCTGGCCTAGGGTGGAAGCAGGACAAGGACCTGGGGTGGAAGCAGGACCAAGAAGCAGGACCAGAATGGGTCCCTGGCTCCTGGCTGGGGCTCCTCCACTCCGAGAGGGGGGAACCTCCCGCATCCCAGGACATGGGTAGGGGCTGGGGTTGAGGGATCTGGAGGGCCAAGCTGTCCCTCCTGTGAGGCCTGGAGGCACCAGGGGCCAAGAGCCAGGCGGAGAGATTAATTCCAGGCCCTTAGTCAGTGCTGAAGCGAGACACGTCCCACACAGTTACTCTGGGATTTCCTAATCCTTGGGCTGACGTGCAAAACTTTTTAAAGTTCCTCTGCTGCAGGAAGGAGTGATGTCAATTCAGGATTCCTGCTCCTCCCCCTCCCGGCTGCATCACTACGGCTTCCTTGCTGGGTATCACTGCACTGAACCGCAGGTCATGTCCATCCTGTGACCAGCATGTTTGCTGCTGGGGTCCACAGTGGTCATTAGCACAGGCTCTGCACCCAGGCTGCCTGGTTCCAACCCCAGAGCTGTGTCACCTGCTGGCTCTGGGACCTCAGGCAAGTGACCTAACCTCCCTGAGTCTTAGTTTCCTCATCTGCAAAATGGGAATAATCACTAGAACCGGACTCACGGCTGAGAGGATGAAACAGGGTAAATGTGCAAAGGGCCTGCCGTGGTGCCTTGCACACAAGCCACACTCAGAATAGGGGGCTTCTGAGGCCACATTCCCAGGAGGGGAGAGTCTGTCCTGCTTGCAGAGTTGGGGAACATAGCATTTACTCGTGGACTCTTTCATTCTCCAAATATCTAAAGTCACGGGATCAGAATGGTTATGGACACCATGGGCTCAGGAGGCAGGAATACCCTCACTGGCTGGGTGATCTTGGGAAAGTGACTTAAGTTCTCTGAGGGTAATAGCAACACCTACCTCTAGGCCTGAGGATTCAGTGAGAAAACTTCAAAAAGGGAGTGGGATGCTTCCGACGCATAGTAAGGTCCTGATCAACCTTTGCCGAGTGAGGTCCTGATCAACCTTTGCCGAGTGAGGAAAGTACTGGACTAGCCTGGGACACACAGGAAGGACACTTGCCCGTCTGTCAGGGCTAGGGAGCCCTCCTAGAGGCAGAGAGGGTGAGGAGCGATGGGTGTTTGCTGGAAGGACAGAAACGACAGAGACAGGTTCTGCGGAGGTGATCTAAGCCACCTCGCCGGCCAAGTCCCTTCTCTACCTTCACTCCCTCCACCGGAGAGGGTCTCTGCTAGACTGGGTCAGGAGTCTACCAAGTCCCTGAGTCAGGGACTTGGTGAGAATGGCATGGAAGCCGGGCACCAGATCCTGAGATCAGATGCAAACTTCACCAACATGATAGGGTTCTTAGGCTTCCCTGAAGCCATCCATGGGTTTTTGAGGACAGTGGCCTCCACCATGAGTGCACAGAGATGTTTCCTGTGCAGGTTTCCACCTCTCACCCCTAATTCAGCAGGCCTGGGATGGCTTTGGATTCTACATTTTAACAGGTATGTGTATGAGTCTGAGGCCGGAGTCCCTGGACCATACTTGGAGGCACCCATCCACAGGCTCCCATTAAGAGCCCATGGCCATGGCCAACTGGATAAAGTCTGAGCTCCAGGTGGGATTGTTAGGGACTCTGCCCGGACCTCACCCCTTCCTACTTCCACCTCCACTCCCTCCCTCTGACTGGCCCTGCTTTCCCCCCTCTCCGTCCCGACACCAGTCCTTCTCCTAGATTCCCTTTCTGCCTGGAGGACTTCTCCGACGCGCCCTCTAAACCCTCACAGATGATCTGTCCTTTTTCCTCCACAACATCTTTACCCCCTCGTACCTCTGTCTCTACATGAAGGGGCTCCCTCCAAATGTGTTGGACTTGAAAAAGTTAATGTCACACTCATGACCCTGCACATGCTGAAGATCTGATGAGGATGACCAGATGTGTTTGGAGACCAGGTCCGAAGAGGATGGCTAAGGAACCAGCAGACCCAGCCCAAGATGCGGTGCCTCCAGGGGGCACAGGGCTGCCTCCACCCATGGGAGGCCCATTGAGAGGCAAGGAGCAAGGCTGTCAGGGAGTCCAGAATGCAGCACTAAAAGGGACAGGAGGTGCCCCAGGGAGGGAAGAAAGGGCTACAGCTTTCCGACAACAGGAGGCAGACAGGTCACCTGCTGGGGAGTGGAGTGGAGGGGTGAGAGGAATGGTCTTGGCCCAATGGTCCCAGGAGTAGGGAGTGGTGACCTTGGACTGAAGGCTGTGAGAATCCCCAAACTGGCTCTGAGTCTTCCCCGAAGTAACTGGGTGACCCGAGGTAAGTCACTTACCCTCGGTGACCTTCCCGTTTCTTATCTCTCCAGTGGAGATAATATGCACTTGCTGGGTCCGGGTGGCCCAGGCCTGTGTGAGAACATGGAAATGAAAGTGCCTTGTAAACAATAAATGGCTCACCCTGCCTAAGCAAGACATGAAACCCAGAAGCCAGAAATGAAAAGACCAAACGATTTGACAACGTATAAGGTAAAAACTTCCGTGTACGTAAAGTCACCAAAAAAGAGGGTTCAAACAGAAACGGTTGAGTGTGGAAGATACCTCAACATATATGATGTTAGGGTTAATAGACATAATAGAGAATATCAACAGAAGACAAAAACCCATAGAAAAATGGACAAAAGATATCTGTAGAAGAAATATACTTAAAAAAATCGTGTGGCTAGCCGATTACTCCATTGGGAAGGCTGTCCTTCCCCACCCTGCAAACTCACACTGCCACCTTCATCATTTACCAAGTGCCTGCATGTAGAGATCTCTTTCTAGGATCTTCCTTTTGTACCGTCTGTCTGTCTGTGAGTCAGTAGCCAACCCAACCGTACTGTCTTCATAGTATTTCTTCATACGTAATAGAACAAGGCTTTCCATTCCTTTCATCTTCTTTAAGAATGTCTTGGCTATTCTCAACCCTATACTTTTCCTCTCCATTCGTTCTGTTTAAGGTTTAAGTAACAGTAAAATTCACCCTTTTTAGGCTGCAGTTCTTTAGTCTATAGTGCTACTTACGTTTTGTTTTGTTTTATTTTATTTTGTGTAATCTATACACCCAGCTTGGGTCTCGAACTCAACACTTGGAGCTCAAGGATTGCACGCTCTTCAGCCTGAGCCAGCCAGGCACCCCCATTGTGCTACTTTTGTCGAATGTATATGTTCATGTTATCACTATCACAATTAAGACATAGTTCCATCACCCATTATTGGATGTATCATTTGCTAGTATCTTCTCCCACTCAGTAGGCTGTCTTCTCATTTTGTTGGTGGTTTCCTTTGCTGGGCTAAAGATTTTCATTTTGGTGTTGTCCCAATAGTTCAGTTTTGCTTTTGTTTTCTTGCCTGAGGAGATAAATCTAGAAAAATATTGCTAAGGCCAATGTCAACAAGATTTCTTCTAGGATTTTCATGGTTTCAGGTCTCACAGCTAGTTCTTTAATCCATTTCGAGTTTATTTCCGGGTATAGGGTAAAACACTAGTCCAGTTTCATTCTTTCCCATGGAGCTGTCCTGTTTTCCCAACACCATTTTTTGAAGAGACTGTCTTTTTCCCATTGCATATCTTTGTTCCCTTTATCATAGGTTGATTGACCATATAAATGTGGTTTGTTTCTGGGCTCTTTATTCTGTTCATTGTTCTATGGTTCTGTGTTTGTGCCATTACCGTACTGTTTTGATAACTACAACTTTCTAGTACATCTTGAAATCTGGGATTGAGATCTTCAATCCTAACTTCGTTCTTTTGTCTCAAGATTGTTTTGGCTATTCAGGGTCTTTTTTCGTTCCATACACATTTTAGTATTGTTTGTTCTAGTTCTGTTAAAAACGTTGTCAGTATTCTGATAAGGATTACATTAAATCTGTAGATTGCTTTGGGTAGTATGGACATTTTTTTTTTTAAGATTTTATTTATTTATTTGACACAGAGAGAGATCACGGTAGGCAGAGAAGCAGGCAGGTGGGGGTGGGGGGTGGGGATAGCAGCCTCCCTGCCGAGCAGAGAGTCCATTCGAGCTTGATCCCAGGACTCTGAGATCATGACCTGAGCCGAAGGCAGAGGCGTAACCCACTGAGCCACCCAGACGCCCCTAGTATGAACATTTTAACAATATTGGTTCTTTCTTCCATGGGCATGGAATGCCTTTCCATTTGTGTCACCTTCAATTTCTTTCATCAATGTTTTATAATTTTTGGAGTACAGGTCTCTCATCTCCTTGCTTAATTTTATTCCTGGTATTTTATTATTTTTGGTGCCGTTGTACATGGGATTGTGTTCTTAATTTCTCCTGCTACTTCAATGGTAGTGTATAGAAATGTAACAGATTTCTGTACATTAATTTTGTGTCTTGTGACTTTACTGAATTCGTTTATCAGTCCTAGTAATTTTTTGGTACAGCCTTCAGGGTTTTCTATATATGGTATCCTGCCATCCGCAAATAGTGAAAGTTGTATTTCTTCCTCATCAGTCTGGATGCCCCTTATTTCTTTTTCTCACCTGACTGCTGCAGCTAGGACTTCTGGCACTATGTTGAATAAAAGTAGTGAGGGCAGACATCCTTGTCTTGTTCCTGATCTTAGAGGAAAAGCTCTCACCATGCAGTAGGATGTTAGCTGTGGGTTTTTCATATATGGACTTTATTATATTGAGATATTTTCCCTCTAAACCTACTTTAGTGAGAGGTTTTATCATGAATGGATGTTGTATTGTGTCAAATGTCTTTTCTGCACTCTATTGAGATGATCATACCGGTTTTTTGTTTTCTCTTGTTAATGTGATGTAGCATACTGATTGATTTGCAAATACTCAAACCATCCCTGGAATGAATTCCACTTGGAAGTGGTGAGTGATTTTTTTTTTTTAATGTATTGTTGGATTTGGTTTGTTAATATATTTTTTTAAGATTTTATTTATTTATCTGCCAGACAGCGAGTGAGCACAAGCAGGGTAGAGGGACAGGCAGAGGGAGAAAACAGGCTCCCCGCCCGAGCAGGAAGCTTGATGCGGGACTCGATCCCAGGATCCAGGGATCGTGACCTGAGCCAAAAGGCAGAGGCTTTACTGACGGAGTTCCACAGCAGTCCCTGGTTTGCTATATTTTTGAGGATTTTTTGCATCTGTGTTCATCAGAGATATTGGCCCGTAGTTTTATTTTCTTATAATGTCCCTGTATAGTTTTGTTATCAGGGTAGTGCTGGGATAATACAATAAGTTGAAAAGTGTTCTCTCCTCTGCTACATTGTGGAGAAGTTTGTGTAGACTTGGTATTATCTCTTCCTTGTTTTGTAGAATTTGCCAACAGAAATATCTGGGCCTGGAATTTTGTTTTCGTTATCTGGGGTCTGTTGTTACTGTTAGAAGGCTTTATATAAATACAGGGCCATTCATGTGACATTGGCACTTTGTGTCATTCAAGGGATTAGTCCATTTTATCTCACCTAATGATTTATGGGCTTAGCATTGTTTAGAGCATTTCCTTATTAACTTTTTAGAGTCCAAACGGTTGGTGGTAATGTCCACGCTTTCATTCTTGATATTAGTAATTTGTGTCTTTCTTGTTTTGTTTTGTTTTCCTGGATATTTTATTCATTTGTTTCAATGGTTTCACTGGTTTTTCTCTTAACATTTTTGTTCTGATCTCATTGATTTCTGGTGGTATCTTTAGTTTCTTCCTTATAGTTGTTTTGGGTTTTATTCTTCTTTTTCTAGTTTCTTAAGCTGGAAGTACAAATCATTGATTATTTTTTCATTCAATTCTAAGTATTTTCTAATTTCTCTTGTGATTTCCTCTTTGACTCGTGGGTTGTTTATAAGTGTGTTATTCAATTTCCAAATATTTGGGATTTCCCAGATATCTTTCTGTTAATGAATTCAAGTTCAATTCTGTTTTGGTACGAGAAATAATTTATGGGGCGCCTGGGTGGCTCAGTGGGTTAAAGCCTCTGCCTTCAGCTCAGGTCATGATCTCGGGGTCCTGGGATCGAGCCCCTCATTGGGCTCTCTGCTCAGCGGGGAGCCTGCTTCTCCCTCTCTCTCTGCCTGCCTCTCTGCCTACTTGGGATCTCTCTGTCAAATAAATAAATAAAATCTTTAAAAATAAAAAAAAGAAATAATTTATAAGATTTAGTTATTTGTGTTTTGTTTTAAAGACTTGATTTATTTATTTGAGAGAGAGAACGAGATAGAGAGAAAGAGAGAGAGTGCATGAGCAGGCGGAGGGGTGGAGGGACAAGCAGACTCCCCACTCAGTAGGGAGCTGACTCTGGGCTCCATCCCAGGATCTGGAGATCATGACCTGAGCTGAAGGCAGACGCTTAACCAACTGAACCATACAGGTGCCCCTAGTTATTTGTGATTTTTATTTTATTTTATTTTATGTCCCAGAATATAGTAATCTTGATGAATGCTCCATGTGCCCTAAAGAAGAATGTGTATTCTGCTACCGTTAAGTGGATTATTCTATAAATTTCAATTAGGTCAGGTTGGATTATAGCCTTGTTCAATATCTTTACTCTTTTCTCTCCTCCTGTGCTTATTTATTATGGGGAGAGAAGCGTTGCCAAGGATTTGTCTGTCTGTTCTTTCGATTCCATGGGTCTTGTTTCCTATATTTCGAAGCTCTGCTGTAACTGAGGTGCATATGCATTTGGAATCATTACGTCATCGGGGGTGATTGACTCCTTTGCCATTATATAATGTCCTTCATTATCCTGAGACGTAGTCCATGTCCAAAGCCTACTTGGTCTATCAGTGCAGCACACCAACCCTTTCTGATTATTGTTTACATGGAATATCTTTTTCCATCCTTTTGCATTTATCTTGTCTGTGTCTTTATTTTTAGAGTAGGTTTCTTGTAGAAAGCAAATAGCGGGAGTGTGCTGACCATCTCTGTCTTCACTTGGTATGTTTGGGCTGCTTACCTCTAGGACACGAGCTGACGCTTAAGCTAATAAGACAAACCTCTCATCTTGTTAGATGTTTCTTTTTGTTTTACCCGGTCTTTCCTTCCTACTCTTTTTCCTTCTTTGGATTAATTGACTATATTTCATGACTCTATTATGACTCTATCTTACCTCCACTGTTGGCTTATAACATATACCTTTCAAACAATTTTTATTTTAGAATTAGACTTTCTTTCTTTTTTTTTTTTTTAAGATTTTATTTATTTATTTGACAGAGATCCCAAGTAGGCAGAGAGGCAGGCAGAGAGAGAGAGGAGGAAGCAGGCTCCCCACTGAGCAGAGAGCCCAATGTGGGGCTCGATCCCAGGACCCTGAGATCATGACCTGAGCCCAAGGCAGAGGCTTTAACCCACTGAGCCACCCAGGTGCCCCACCTTTTAAACAATTTTAATGAATATTTTAGATTTTAAAATATATATCTTTAATTAACCAAAACCTGCCTGCAAATCATATTATACTGCTCTAAATATAGTATAAGGGCCTTACAGAGTGCACTTTCGTGTCTTCTGTAATATCCTTGCCCTACATTGTACGCCTCCCAGAAGCCAGACACACATAATAATCGGCCACCTTCAGTGCTTTAAGTCAGCCCACACCCAGCCTGCATTTGTTTCTGTAAGTCAGGTCTCCCTGGAACACAGCTGTAGTCAATAGCCCGGGTGTCGTCTGCGGCTGCTTCTTTACAATGATGGCTTCGTTAAGCAGTTGCCACCCAAACTGAATGGCTTGCCAAACCTAAAATAGACACTATCCGGTTCTTTACAAAAGATTTCAACAATGTCTCCTTCAGACAGTCTGTTATCTTCTTGAGGGAGAAGCAAGCTCTCTGCTGAGCAGGGAGCCTGATGTGGGATTTTTTTTTTTTCTAAATTTATTTATTTGACAGAGAGAAATCACAAGTAGACAGAGAGGCAGCCAGAGAGAGAGAGAGGGAAGCAGGCTCCCTGCTGAGCAGAGAGCCCGATGTGGGACTCGATCCCAGGACCCTGAGATCATGACCTGAGCCGAAGGCAGCGGCTTAATCCACTGAGCCACCCAGGCGCCCCCTGATGTGGGATTTGATCCCAGGACCCTGGCGTCATGACCTGAGCAGAAGGCAGCTGCTTAACCGACTGAGCCACCCAGGTGCCCCAAGGTTTTTTGTTCTTTTTTTTTTTTTTTTCTTTTGTAGTGCTGATCTCCTGGCAATGAATTTTATGGTTTTGTTTTTCTAAGAAAGTCTTGATCTCTTCTTCTTTTTTTAATCAAGGTAAAAGTCATATAACATGAACTTCAACTCCTATGACTTCAATTCAGTGACGTCGAGTGCACTGTGTTGTGCAACCATCTCCTCCCTCTAGCTTTGAGACATTTTCATCACCCCAAAAAGGAACACTCTCCCCATCAAGCTGTCACTCCCCACTACCCCTTCCCTCCAGCTTTCTGTTTCTGCAGACTTTCGTATTCTGGATGTTTCATATAAATGGAGTCGTACTGTACGTGACTTCGTGTCTGGTTTCCTTCACTTAGCATAACATTTTTGAGGTCTGTGCGTGTCGTGACATTTATCAGTACTCATTTTCTCTTTTCTTATTATTTATTTTATTTTTTTAGTAATCTCTACAACCAGTGTGGGGCTCAGACTCACAACCCTGAGATCAAGAGTCTTGTGCTCTTCCAACAGTGCCTCTCATTCTCTTTATGGCTGAATAACATTCCGTTGTGTGGAGATGCCAGGATTTTTATCTATCCACTCATCAACCCCTTTCACCTCTTAGTTATGGTGAATACCGCTGCATTAAACATTCAAGTGCAGGGGTGCCTGGGTGGCTCAGTGGGTTAAAGCCTCTGCCTTGGGCTCAGGTCATGATCCCAGGGTCCTGGGATTGAGTCCCCCACCGGGCTCTCTGCTTGGCAGGGAGCCTGCTTCCCACCCTCTCTCTGCCTGCCTCTCTGCCTACTTGGGATCTCTGTCAGTCAAATAAATAATAAAATCTTCAAAAAAAAAAAAATTCACGTGCAAGTATTTGCTTGAATCTCTATTTTTAATTCTTTTAGATATGCCTACGAGTGGAATTGCTGGGTCATGTGGTAATTCTGTGTTTAACTTTTTTTTTTTTTTTTAAAGACTTACTGATTTGTTTGAGAGAGAAACAGAGCATGCACGAGCTGGGGAAGCGGCAGAGGGAGAGGGAAAGAGAATCCTCAAGCAGACTCCCCACTGAGCACAGGGCTCGATCCCAGAACCTGAGCCGAAATCAAGAGTCAGCCTCTCAATTGACTAAGCCATCCAGGCACCCCTGTGTTCAACTTTTTGAGGAACTACCAAACTGATTACCATAGCAGCTGCACCATTTTACAGTCTCACCAGCAACGCACAAGGGTTCACTTTTCTCCGCATCATTCACTTGTTATTTTCTGATTTTTCAATTATGGACAACCTAATTGGTGTGAGGCTGTATCTCCTTGTGGTTCTAATTTGATGATCAGTGATGTTCAGCGTCTTTTCATGCTTATTGGTCATTTGTACGTCTTCTTTGGAGAAAGAGCTACTCAACTTTTTTGCTCACTTTTAATTGAGTAGTTTGCCTTTTTGTTGGTGAGTTAGAAGAGATACATATACTCTGGAGATCGAATCCTTATCATACATATGATTTGCAAATATTTTCTCCTGTTCTGTGTGTTGTCTTTTTATTCTCTTGATAATGTCCTTTGATGCACCAAAATGTTGCATTTTGATGAAGTCCAACTTACTGACCTTTTTTTTGCTTGCTTTGCTGGTGACATATCACAGAGACCATTTCCATGCCTAGGTCATGAATATTTACCCTTATGTTTTCTTCTAAGAGTTTTTTAGTTGTAGCTTTTATATTTAAATCTGATTTTTTATAATTTTTATATATTGTGTGAAGGATCTAACTTCATTCTTCTCTATGTGGCTATCCAGTTCTTTTAAGACCCTTTGTTGAAGACATTGTTTTTTCCACATTAACAGTCTGGGCACCTTTATTGAAAATCAATTAACCATAGATGTAAAGGTTTATTTCTGGACTTTCAATTTTATTCTGTTTATCTATATGCCTAACCTTATGCCAATACCACACTGTTTTGGTATCTGTCGCTTTGTAGTAAGTTTTGAAACTGAGAAGTGTGACTCTTCCAACTTTGTTCTTTTTTAAGATTCTTTTGATCACTTGGAGTCTCTTGAAATTCCATATGAACTTGAGAATCAGCTTTCCCATTTCTAAGCAAAATGCCACTGGGCTTTCAATAGGGACTGCATGGAACGTGCAGATCACTTTGGAGAGGATTGCCATCTTTACAATGTTTACATACAATATTTACAATACAATACCAATGCATGAACAAGAGATGTCTTTCCATTTATTTAGTCTTTTTAATTTCTTTCAGAAGTGTTTTGTGGTTTGCAGGGCAAATATCTTACATCTTTTTGGTTAAAGTTATTCCCAAGTATTTTTACTCATTTTGGTGTTATTGCAAATAAAATAATTTTTAAACCTCTTTTTTGGATTGCTCATGGTCACTGAATAGAAATAAAATAGAGTTTTGTGTGTTGATCTCCTACCCTACAACTTCGATGAATTTATTAGCTCTAATGGGTTTTCCCCCCATAGATTCTTTAGGATTTCTCTATACATAGGATTATCTCATACGTGAAGAAAAATAGTTTTACTTCTTCCTTTTGACTTTGGATTTTTTCTTTGTGATTGCTCTGCTCAGAACTTCCAGTATAGTGTTGAACAGAGGCAGTGAAAGTGGAATCCTTGCCTTGTTCCTGATTTAAGGGGAGAAGCTTTCAATCTTTCACCATTGAATTAACTGTGAGTTTTTCACCTACTTTTTTTTTTTAAGATTTTATTTATTCATCTGTTGGAGAGAGAGAGAGAGCACAAGCAGGGGGAGCAGCAGGCAGAGGGAAAGGAAGAAGCAGGTTCCCCACTGTGCAGGGAGCTCAATGTGGGGTTTAATCCCAGGACCCTGTGATCATGACCAGAGCCGAAGTCAGACAGTTAACCAACTGAGCCACCCAAGTGTCCCTCATTTACGGTTTTAATCATGTTAAAGATGTTGCCTTATATTCCTAGTTTGTTGGTGTTTGTCAAATTTTGTCAAATCTTTTTCCTCCATCAATCGGGATGATCACATGGGTTTGTTTGTGTTTTTTTTTTCCCCACTCTGGCAATGTAGTGTTTTAGACTGATTTTCATGTGTTGAATCATCTTCGCATTTCTGGGATAAATCTCACTGGTCCTGATGTACAATCACTGTAATGTGCTGTTGGATTTGGCTTGCTAGTATTTTGCTGAGTAAGTTTACATTTATGTTCATCGGGACATTGGTCTGTAGTTTTATTTTCTTGGGATGTTTTCATCTGCCTTCAGTATCAACGTAATGCTGTCTTCATAAAATGAGTTGAAAAGTATTCCCTCATCTTCTATTTTTTGAATGAGTTTGAGAAGAATGGGGGTAAATTCTTTTTTGGGGGGGTAAATTATTTAAGAACTTTGTAGAATTTACCAGTGAAGTCATCTGGTCGTGGGTTTTTCTTTGTTGGAGGGTTTTTGTTTATTGATTTAATCTCTTTACTAGTTATAAGTCTATTCAGTTTTTCTATTTCTTCTTGAGTCAGCTTTGGTTGGTATTCATGGTTACTTGAGGTTCAAAACACTTTTCTGGGAAAAAAAATGTATATATAAAATATATCACATATACCTGGACATGAAAAGACTAGTCATTTTCCTGGATCAATATTACATGGGAATTTTTTTAGTTTCAAGAAATAACTTTTCAACCAAGAAATTACAACTTTACAACTTTAGAAATAAGGATTCCTCTAAGGGAATCCGTTAAAAGGGGTAAAAAACAATTGACTGCAGGAAAGGAAGGAGCAGAAGAATGTTATTTTTCTGAAGAAATACAGCAGCAGAATTAGACTCTTCATAAAAACAAACAAAAAATAACTTAAGGAGCACCTGGGTGGCTCAGTGGGTTAAAGCCTCTGCCTTCGGCTCAGGTCATGATCCTGGGGTCCTGGGATCAAACCTCACATTGGTCTCTCTGCTTGGCGGGGAGCCTGCTTCCGCCTCTCTCTCTCCGCCTGCCTGTCTGCCTACTTGTGATCTCTGTCTGTCAAATAAATAAATGAAATCTTTAAAAAAAAAAAATAAGTGATGTAAAAAAATGTTCTACAACCAGGCTGTCTAGATCCAAATCTCACTTCTGCCACTCGGTAGCCCTGTAATTATGGGTAAGTTTAAGGTGTTTGATCTCTCTGAGCCTCAGTTTTTCCATTTGCAAAATGGGAATGGCAGTAGTGCCCATTCCATAAAGGTTCTATGGAGCTGGAGGAAACAGTGAATGTAAAGGGCTTAGCTGCGGAGAGTCCTGGAAATGGAAGCTTCTTGCTTCTATCACCAGGCTCTCCCAGAACAACCAAACTTTGCTTTTGGCTAAGCCAGAGCTGCCTGGTCACCCTGGGGACTCCCCCATTTGTGCTACTGACTGCTTGACTTTGGGCATGTCTGTTCTCCCAGGATCCTTTGGAGGTGGCTTGAGAAGGGCCCTAAACTTAACCAGCTCCCCCAGGCTCAGGCTGGCCCTGTCCCAGTCTCCAACCCCTCCCTCTGGGGGTCATGGCTTTGTTTTCTTCTGAAGACCCAAGATTTCCAAACTCTGTGGTTGCCTTGCCTAGCTAAAAGGGGAAGAAGAGGATCGGCCCAAGGAGGAGGAAGAAGAGGAAAACAAGAGAAACAGCTAGTACAGCAGAGAGGAACGTGTGCCCAGAGGTCCTGGTCCCTGTGGAGCTAGAAGCTGAGACCCCTGCCCCGTGCCTTGCCCACCCCTCAGCTCCACATCAGCCTGCCACCTCCCCACTGAGGCCATGGGCCCAGGGGCTCTGCTGGTCCTGCTGGGGGCCACAACTTGGCGTGGTAAGAGCAAAACTGGGGACTCTGCGCGTTGGGGTGGGTGCATGACAGGGAAGACCGCTGTGCAAGGATCCCGTAAAACCTTGCCCGTCCCCAGGTGTTGCCACTCTGGACCGCAGGTTTGCATGTGTCTGCTTTGGAAAGGCAGTGGAGGGAAAAGAGGGTGTGTGGGGGGTGGAACCAACTCCACCAGGGCTGCGGATCTGTACCAGGTCAGAGGCTGGGACTCCCCAGGTGTCCTGAACAAGCCCCAGGACTTCAGTGTCCCCATCTATTCAAGGGCAGGTGTTGGGGGCCGTGGTGAGCTGGACTAAAGAATGCTGTTCAGACTCCACTCTGCACACAGATTCCCCAGGGATCTTGTTACAATGTGCATTTTGACTCAGTAGGTTCCAGGTACAACGTGAGATTCTGCGTTTCTAACAAGCTCCTAGGAGATCGGGAGGCCATAGAGAGCTCCTGACGGCTCTGCTAGCTCCCAGCCTGTGAGCCTTCGAGAGCAGGCAGGACCCGACTCAGAAAGGGGGCAGCAGTCATTCCTTGGGAGGCGTGGGTAAGGGGCTGGAAGGGAGATAAGGGGTTAGCCTCTCTGGCCCAGGGCTCGAGTGAGGTGAGTTTGGGAGGAGAGTAGAGGAGGACTAGAGGAGGGCCTGGAGGGAGGGCAGTGCGGGTCTCCCTGGCCAGAGTGCTCCCAGACACAGGCTGCTGGGCCTCGGCACAGAGAGCTGTGTGGCAGACCTGGTCCCACTTCCAGCTCTGCTGACAGCAGCCCTGGTGGACTCCATCCCAGGAGGGCGCCTCACTGGAGGGGAGGGGCTGCTGCTTGGCTGGTAACTTCAGTTATATTTTATCACATGCTTATTTGGGGGGATCTTAGGCCAGGATGGGGGTGAGGTGGGGTGAGATGGGAAAGCAGCCTCAGCTCTGGCCTCCCCATAGTTCTGGGGCTGCAGGACCCTGTGGAGAAGGTGTATCTGGACCCCAGTGAAGAGACGGCCCGCTGAAGGTCTTTTTGTGGCCCTGTCAATCTTCTGGGCTTGAGCGTCTGTTCTGTTATTGAGATGTAATTTACATACAGTAGAATGCTCAGATTCTTAAGTGCACAGTCTGATGAGGTTTGACAAATGCTTGTGCTTGGGTACCCACCACCCCAGTGAAGACAGAAACGGTTCCCCTCTCTCCAGAAAGTCCCACGGGTTTTATTTCACTGTCTTGTCCTATCCGCCTGCCCAGCACCTGCCTGTGGGGCACTGTTGGGGAGTGGAAAGGTTGTCTGGCGTCTAGACCCAGAAGAAAGAAGATAGGAAGCAGCAGGCTAGAAGCCTCAGGTTTCAGCCCCACAGACCAGTGGTGAGAGAGTAGGGGTACCGGGGCGGCCGTGAGGGAGTCAGGGGCCAGGTTCCGAACACCCTTGAGTTGGGGAGAGGCCCACTAAGATTCTAGGCTGAGGAGGGGGGCTATGTCCCAGGCCTTGGTGTGTGGTATGGGGGTGGTGTTGAGGGAGAGGAGTGGAGTTTGGGCCGCGTCTCCGTTCTGGGAGCTGAGACGAGAGGCCGGCACAGAAGGCGATCTTGGTCGGTGTCGGCCAAGCCCAGCCCCCACCCACAAGGAGGATGGGCCTGAGCAGTCTTTCTCTTCCCGCCAGCTAAACCATCAGGGGGAAGTTAGGGGCAGAAGTGGAGGGTGTCAGCCTGGCCCTGCGTGAATATCCGGGACAACAGGACAGGACAAAACAGGACACATTTCTCTGACCGCATTTCCAGGAGACTGAGACAGGGACTAGAGGGACAGGGCAGGGGAGGGGAAGGAGAAGGTGCCACTGAGACTGGGTGGGTGCGGAAGCGGAACCCAGCGAGATTCACAGACTCCGAGATCTCGGAGGAGACTGTGACCTTGAAAAGTTTAGAACTTTTGGCTCAGGCGGTTAAGCATCCGACTCTGGATCTCAGCTCAGGTCTTGATCTTAGGGTCATGAGTTCAAACTCTACGTTGGGGTCCACACTGGGCATGGAGCCTACTTTAAAAATAAAATAAAAAATATTTAAAAAGTTTAAAACTTTAGATACTAGAGTGTCAGGACCAAAAGGGAGGTTAGAAATGTCGCAGCAAGCAGTAGCCCAGGGTAAGAGCGGTGGACTGGGCCTGGGGCCGCTATGGCCTTCCTGAATCCTCCAGGGACCTCCCAGGTGGAAAGGGACTATTCCCATTAGAAGGAAGAGTAGTCTGAGGGCCAGAGAGGGTAAGCAACGCACCCGGCGTAAGGGAGAACCAAATATCAGGCGGTGAGGATGTGACCCCACAGGCCGAGCTCGTCCCTATGGTCAAACCCTAGCCGGGAACCCGCGTTGCGGCAGCTCGGCTGGGATTTGCCCACAGCCTGACAGAAAAGACGCTTGCCCCTCTCCCTGGGGGTCACGTGGCCCAGCGCGGACACAATCCCCAGGCGTTGGCCTTGGCAGTGTTCAACAGTGCGCTGGATTCTTTATGCTGACGGCAAGGCCAATCCCTCTAGATGGTATAACAGCAAAACACCAAGAGGCCATCCTGGAGGAACTCGACAGAGAAATTTTTCCAGGTCTGGAGTCTGTGGTGGGGATGGGGAGGAAAAAACCCACTTTGGCCACTTTTGTGCAGGACAGTGGAGAACCATGAATTCAGCTGAAGCCCTGGGGGCAGCAGTATCCAGGACTCTGTCCCCAAAGTGGAGGGGTCTGATTCAGTGGGGACATCCAGCTCGTCAGTGGCAGAGCCAGGCCCTGCAGCCCAGAATGTTCCAATGTGCTGCAGGTGGCCCTCCCTCTTCCGGGGGTCTCTCCGTGGGAGAGGGGTCGGTAGCCAGGAGGGCCAGGAAACAGAAGTGAGAAGGGCTGCGGGCTGAGCGGAAACTAGGGGCCGGGCTGGACACCAGCAATGTGCTTCCGCCCACACAGGCTCGGGGGGCGCCTGGCTGCCCCTCCAAGGCCTTGAATCAGCTCTCACTTCCCTCCTTTGCCCCTATTTTAGGCCTGGAGAAATGCTGACACGGCAGAGGCAACGGGCCTTCTTCCCGGAGGGCCTGATAGGGGTTTCAAGTTCTCTTTTTTTCCTTCAAGAAAATTTTCCTTAAAAGAGATTGGCTTCCTAGTAAACAGCAGTGCCGCGTGCTGGGCTCAGCTGCCAAGCCACCCTTACGGAGTATTTACTTGGTGACAGATGAGGTTCCAAAGGCCTCTCATGTGCTCAATCCTCCTGGCATCCCGAAAAATGTGCACAATTATTGTCCCCACTTTGCAGGCGGGGCAACCGCGGCACAGAGCCTCTGAGCCGTCCCACTATGCGGCAGGGCAGACGTCCAGTGGTGGGAGTGGGCACAACACAAGACCCCCGGTACCCTTCTAACTCGGCTGGGCCGACATCCCACGACCCTTCTCTTTTTCCCAATATGGATCAAGTCGGAGGACTTTGCCACGAACATTCCATTCCCTTGTTTTTTTTTCCATTGCTTGTTCGAGCCCCCTGCTTTGAGCCAGGTCCTGGGTCTGGCACTAGGGACAGAGCCCATTTTGTACATGGGGCCGAAAGGGTCCGCCCGTGGGGAGGATGTTGGAGGCACAGCTGGGAAGGCTGAGACAGGAGGCTGGGGAGGACCCGTGGGTCAGCAGCTGCCTGGGTGCCCAGAAATCTCCCAGGGCCCGTTTCTCGGAGGAGGGGGCTGCTGGACATCGGGCCCTCCATGAGCAGATTGGAAATGGGGGACTGAGCAAATGACAGAGAGGGCCAGGACTTGCTCAAGGTGACCCCCAGTCACAGCTAAACCCCAGCACCGCATATCTCCTGCCAGGAGGACCTCAGAGGCTAGGATCATCAGACCAGCGCGTGCCTCCTCAGGGCTTACTTCTGTCCGCTGTTCACCACCTTCCCCCTCCCCCTGCCACCAGTACAAGGAGTCCCCGTGATAGAACCCAGTGGCCCTGAGCTGGTTGTGGAGCCAGGCACGACGGTGACCCTGCGTTGTGTGGGCAACGACAGTGTGGAATGGGACGGTCCCATCTTCCCCTACTGGAACCTGGACACTGAGGCCTCCAGCAGCACCCTGACCACGAATAATGCCACCTTCCTAAACACTGGGACCTACCGCTGCACGGAGCCTGGAGGCCCACTCAGGGACAGCGCCACCATTCACCTCTATGTCAAAGGTGAGGACTCTGGGCCCACTCACTCCCAAGATGCCTGGCCCAACAGGAACCACCAAGAATGGGCAAGAGGGCTGGGCCCTAACATTAGCAACCACAGTAAAACAGCTCCTCCCCAAGCAAGGGCATGCCTTTGACCATGACTGGTGGCAGTGCTTCCAATTCAATGTAGTTCTCATAGCAACATAATGTGACATAGGTGCCGCAATTGTGCCCATTTTCCAAAGGCTCAGACAGGTTGAGTCATTTGCCCAAAGTAACCCAGCACCAAGTAGCGGGGCTGTGTCTGGCTCCAGCACCCCCCCACTCAGAAGCATCCGCGGGGCTGCTCTGGTACATGGTGTGACCTCAGGCAAACCATCAGCCCCTCCGAGCTTCCCCGTCCCCAGGGTCCAGGCACCACTTAGCCTGGCGGAGGGAGGGCAGTTGTAACCCTGTATCCCTCTACCGCAGACCCCGTCCGACCTTGGAAGGTGCTGGCCGAGGAGGTGACGGTGATGGAAGGTCAGGACGCGTTGCTGCCCTGCCTGCTCACCGACCCCGAGTTGGAGGCCGGCGTCTCGCTGATGCGGGTGCGTGGCCGGCCCGTCCTGCGCCAAACCAACTACTCCTTCTCGCCCTGGTATGGCTTTACCATCCATAAGGCCCAGTTCATGGAGACCCACGGCTACCAATGCAGCGCCCGGGTAGGCGGCAGCACGGTGACATCGAAGAGCATCTGGCTGAAAGTGCAGAAAGGTGCGTGGGGCTGGGAGGGACAGGCCAGGGCAGAGGGCAGGGCCGGAGAGCCCGCAGACATGGGAGCCGAGGGAGGACCCGGGCCTGGTGGGGAACAACGGACCATCCCTCTTCTTTCACTTCTTCCTTCCAACTGCACCATGGTCATCCACGGGGCTCCTGCGGAGGCAAGACAAGCAAGGTGTGCTGGGCAGAAAGAGACAGCTCAGGACAGTCTGGGTGGGTGCACGCGACAGCTCTCATGGTGGAGGTGACAATGGTGTGAAGTCTCCCCCTTGCCCTGGCTAGGTTGGTACACAGGATTCCTCATTCTGAAAGGCCTGGCATGAGTATGCAGGACCCCAGGCTTGCCGCCTGGCTTAGTATAGGAATCAGGTTTCTGCAACAAGGGCCAGGGTCACAGCCATGTGGCAGGCAACAGTGCCTGGGCTCTGAAGCCATGAAACCTGTTTGGGAAGTCATGGGACCCCACCATGTGGGCAGAGGGGGCCATTAGGTCTCTTTCCCCCGCACTCCATCTGTCAAGCCCTGGGCCCTCGGTGACCTTGGATGAGTCCCTTAGTGTCTCTGGGCCTTGAGAAACTGGATTAGATCATCTTTCAATGTAAGTAATAACCATGAACTTGAATTCAATGCGTGCTCTGCATCAGGCACTGTACAAGCTGCTGGGGATAGCATCAGCTTCCAGGGAGAGACAGAATAGAGAGGGCAAATAACAGGCTGGCTGATCCACAAGAAGTTGCGCTGGAGAAAGCTGAATGTGTGTGGGCTGGGGGAGGCTCACCCAGCTGACCGGTCACAGAAGGCTTCTCAGAGCAGAAGATTTGGAGGGTGAAAGCGGCTGCTGGCTCCCGGTGTGGAAGGAAGAGTACTTCAGGGGGTGTGTGTGTGCAGTTTCTGGTGGGAAGGCCAGTGAGGTTGCAGAGCGGGGCATAAGCACGAGGCGGCAGGGGCTTGGGGGGTCGGTCATGGGCCCGGCTTGCATCCCAAGAGTGATGGGAAGCCACTGGATACTGGCCCAGGAGACGCATGTGATCCAATCTACATTCCTAAGAGGCCCCTTGAACTGCTTCAAGGAGTCTCACTGTGCGGGGGTCCGAGGGGAAGTGGGGTCCTTCTAGGTGGGTGTTGCAGGTGCCCAGAGCAGAACACAGGGTGAGACTGGGGAGAGGTGTGGTGACGAAAGGGAGTGGACTTCTCCGAGTCTGTTTCAAAGACAAGACGAGCTGTAGAGGCCTCCGGTCTGCCTCACAGGATTTTCAAGGGGACCTAGGGAGGCCCCAGCCGGTTTCTGGCCTGTGGCAGGGAGCAGAGTGATGACGGCTCCAGCCTGGGTGTTCATGGGTCGCTTCCCCTGACCTCAGTCATCCCAGGGCCCCCGACCTTGACACTGGAACCTGCAGAGTTGGTACGGATTCAGGGAGAGACTGCCAAGATCGTGTGCGCAGCCAGCAACGTTGATGTTAGCTTTGACGTCTTCCTCCAACATGGAGACACCAAGGTCAGTCCGTGGGGAGACAGCAGGGGGAAGGGTGCCCATTTTCCCTGCACACCAGGCACTGCAGGATGGCGGCCAGCTACCAGCTGGTTCTCTGGACTGAGGGCATAGCCCAGCCCTAAGATCTTACTGCCAGTCAATAACTAATTCAAAACCAGGACCTGGGCTCATGCTACTGATTATTGTTGGTGGGGGGAGGTAGTACTCTTCCCCCCTTGACCCATGAACTTTGCCCCAGCCTATAGACAAGAACCAGAGGTCAGTTCACCTCTGACTTAGCAAGGGGTTCCTTGGCCACCTTGAAGCCCAGGAATATAAAGGCCATTTCAGAAAAACGAAGAGAGGGGGACGCAGAGGGAGTATCTCCAAATGGCATTGGGCAGCTTCTAAGAGCTCCTCCCTGCCCCACTGTGTCTACCCCTATTTACATGTAATAACTCGTTATTCTTCACTACAACCCTAGGAGCATGGGCTGGTGTTCATCCCATTTTACAGATGAAGACTGAGGCTCAGAGTTAGTCCTTTGCCCAAGGAATGGCAGATAGTATTCTTTAAAGGCTGGCAATTCGAACTCAGAGTTTTCTAATTCCTAAACAATGTTGCTACCCCATTTCCACTCCTTCTGACTACAGCTCACAATCCCTCAACAATCCGACTTCCAAGGTAACCAGTACCAAAAGGTCCTGACCCTTGAGCTCGATCACGTAGGCTTCCAAGATGCCGGCAACTACTCCTGCGTGGCCACCAATGTCCGAGGCATCAACTCCAGGTCCATGGTTTTCCGGGTAGTAGGTGAGCATCAGGGTGATGGGGGCTGCCAGGGATCTTGGGTGAAGGAGTGTGTAGGGAGATTGGGAAGGAGGGAGCTGATGGTGGAGGGAGCCACACTGCTGGGAGCCTTCCCAGATCCTTCCCCAGAATCCCTCGCTCCCCTCCTGGAGCTCCTACAGGGCATTACTGCCTTCTGTTTTGGGACTGCTCCCTATTAGACTGCTGTTCTCTCCTTCATTCATCCTTCATGCCTGGAACAACCACACAGGAGCAGACAATGCTCACCCCGCGAGATCATGCCGGAAGCGCGGGGTTGCTGGGAACACCAACCCCCCCCCCCCACCACCCAGCCCCAGCTTGAACAAAGTGGCCTAAGCTAGGCCCCAAAGAACAGAGGTAGGTTAGCGAGGCAGAAGAGTGGGAAAGGACAGGCACGAGCACAGCATGTGGAAGGCGCAAAGGGAAAGAGACGTGGAGAGAAGCTGCCCATGGCAGGGCTGTGAGTGGTGTGACATGTGGCCAGAGAGAGGCAGGGATGGAGGCGGCGTCCAGACGGTAAAGCGGGTGTTGGTTGGCAGCGCATCCTGTTGGGAAGTCATTGGGAGTTGAAGAGAGAGTGACGGGAGCAGACTGCGTGGCAGGGTACGTCATGGTGGCCAGCAGCCCACACTCCTAGCAGTCACTATCTCATAGTTGTGAGAATTAAGTGAATCTGTCAATCCATCTATCTATCTACTCTGACCCAGAGTAAACACTAAGTGTGCACAGGAGAGGTCATCTGAGAAGGCCAGTCCAATGTCCTATGCTTTGAATGGGAGATCGGAGGCTGGACAAGCTAAGGGGGAGTTTCTCAAGGTCAAGACGGGCTGAGTGATTGCAGTCTGGCCACGCCTCGTGTGTTCAATGTTATGGGAGACAGGGGGGCATCGGGGAGAGCACACATGACCATTACCCCTGAGAGCAGCGGCACTGCACGAGGCTTGCCGTCAATATGATCTCCGCCGTGGCCCCCATCCTGCGCTGGGAGCCACGCGCGGTGAAGGAGGAGAGAAGCACAGCGAATTGTTGCACAGCCGTGGGCTCTGAGCCTGAGTGTTTCCCATGGCCCGGATACAGCAGTCACTCCGTGTTTGTGTTCATGCCTACTTCTGGTCAGACACTGCTCTGAAAGGCTGAGGACACAGCTGCAAACATGGAGGCCCCTGCCCACGGGAAGTTTGCGCTCCAGCTGGGGAAAGACCAGCAATGAGCTGACAAATTCTGGAGACGACATCAGTTCTCTAGGGTTTGCTGTTTAAAATAGGGCGTCCTCAAGGATGGTCTCACCGGTCAGCTGCCATCTGAGCCATGGCGTGAAGCTGGCGGAGGGGTAAGCTTGCAGGTGCGCGGCAGCACGGAGCCGCGGGGCAGAGGGCGAGCGGCACTGTGCTTGCCGCGTGCAAGGAATGAGCCAGCCAGCATGGCCAGGGTGGGGCTCAGGTGAAATCAGAGGGGTGAGCGGAAGAGGAGGCAGTTTCCACAGGGCCGTAAGGGAAGGTCTTGGGTCTTCTCCCCTTGAGAAAGATGGGGTGCCATGGGAGGGTCTGAGTAATGGAGTGTGATATCATCTGACTTGCATGTAATGAGATTTAATATGGCTTTCTCGTGCTGCGTGGAGGGTAGAAGCAGGGGGACAAGGTAGGAGGCTACTGCTATTATCCAAGCTAGAGGAGAAAGTGGCTTGATTGAGGCGGTGATGGAAGAGGTGATGGGAAGATGGGTGGAGAACAGGTAGACAGATAGATGATCGAGGGGGTGAGAGAGAAGAGGACAGAAGCCTTGTCCTAAAAACTCACAGGCTGGTTGGACAGAGAGGATGGCTACCCAAAGGGAGAAGCAGATGCCGGAAGTAGCTTAGATGTGGTGCGTAATGAATGTGTAGTCCAGAAGGGGCGCAGGAGTCCAGGGCAGGGAGGGCTCCCTGTGGCCTGGACTGGGGGGGCACAAACCCCTGACAGGGATAAGCCTTGAAGGATGAGAAGGCTTTAAATACAAAAGAGGAAGAGGACAGGGCTCCTGGTGGAGGAAATGGCTTGAACAAAACCTCCAAGGTAGGAAAGACTGTTGTGTATTGGTGTGTTCAGGGGATGTTAAGAGACTCAGATGTGTGTGTGTATGTGTGTGTGTGTGTGTAGGAAGAGGGGGCTGGCTACATGGGCATAAAGAGGAGACTTGATTGAGAGAGGCTCGAATGCCACTTTGTCTGGTGGAGGCAACAGGGAGCCATAAGGACATTAGAGCAGATGTATCACTGGGTACAAGAGTGAACTTTAGATTTCATAGACCTGAGTAAGGAGAGAAACCCTTAGAGATCATATAGGCCAGGGCTTTTTGCAAAGTCTTGGGGACTTAAGAAAGCTTTTCAGGGGCTTCCCTAAGGGGCATGGAGAGACTGAGTGAGCGGGATCCTTGCCATAGCTCCTTTTTGTGAGATTCAACCAGAGCAACTTGGTTTGAATTCATGCAAGCTTTAATTAGAAGAAACTAGTCTGGACTTTTTCAGGCATAGGGAACAGAAATCAATTTGAGCTAGCCTGATCACAAGAGGATTTTTCTTGGCCTTCTAGCTAAAAAACCAGTAGATAGGAGCGTCAGGTAAATCGGATCTAGGGGTTCAGCTGATGTGAACAAGAACTTGTTGCTTCTCACCTCTACCTCTCGCTCTCCATTTTTCTTGTGGACTCCTTGTCACATAGGGTTCGACAACCCCAGTGACGTTAGGGCCTCTCCTTTCCCAGCACTCCAAGAAAAACCATGGAAATAAGTGTCATAGGACCTGTGGGCTCATGACTTACCCCCCAAACCACTCCCTGTTCCAAAGGGGACATGCTACTTTGATTGGCTGGCCTGGGTCACATGCCCCCTTAGAGCTGGATGTGGAAGCTTCACTGCCCCAACTATTAGCAGGAGAAGGGGAAATGGGTGAGGGTGTCCAACACCCCCCCCAACAACAACAAAAAAAAAACAGACTTTTTTGCCACTGAAAAAAATTTCAAAAAGTTGTAACAACACAAGTATATTCAATCTCTTTGTTATATAAATAAGGATCTAGAGGTACCAAGGAGGATAGGAATTTGTCCAGGTTCTTCCAAGAATTCAGCAAAGAGAAAAATTTGGACTTCTGTGGGGCAGTGATGGGAGGGAAGGTATCAGAGGGCGAGTCTTGGTTAGGGGCGGGGGCTATAAGCCTGGCACACAGTAGGCACTAAGGAAGGCTCCAGCTGAATGGCTGAATCAATGGGTAGGTCACCAAATGAGCAACCAAACAGAGACATCTTCCCACTAATGCCAGATCTGTATGTATTCTGCTTTCCAGAGAGAGCCTACCTGAACTTGACCTCCAAGCAGAACCTCCTCCAGGAGGTGACTGTGGGTGAGAAGGTCGATCTTCAAGTCCAGGTGGAAGCCTACCCAGGCCTGCAAGGTTGGAACTGGACCTATCTGGGACCTTTCTCTGACCACCAGTCCAAGCTCAATTTTGTCATGATGAAGGACACATACAGGTATGACCAATGAGCTCCCACAACCCACAACCACAAGGGGAATTCTTCAGCCAGAAGGCAGGACACTGACTGGGTCATGTCTCAACCTTCCTGGTGACCTGGAGCAAATCCCTCCTCCTTTCTGGGTCTCCCTTGCCCTGACTCTAGGAGCTCAGTATCAGTCATCTGTGTTTGACTAGGACAAAATTGGCTTGCCCCTCTGTCCCACATCCTTGGGAAGTCCCATGCCCTCCTCAAGAATTCTACCATTTCCTGGGACATGCATTCTCATGCTCACTCGAGAACTCCAAATCCCATCAGTCTCTTCTTTCGTGGCCAATCCAAATGTAGAAGACACTGTTCCATGATTTCTACTCCTAGGTACACTCCTAATAATGATGGCTCAGGGAGTCTGCCACGTAAGCCATGGACTTGGGGCCGGGGGCAGAGAGAATCAACATCACACCAACACAGATACATCAAAATTCTTTAAAGGCCTGTGGTCACCCACCCCTGAGAATTTCTCCCTTATTCTTCTTCACAGGCTCAAAATGCTTCTCATAAAGTGCTATCTGACTCCATCTCCTCTTTCCTCCCTTCTCTCCACTTCCAGAATCTGACTTCTCCCACACACACACAGCACGTTAGAAATCCATTTCCTGTCTCCTTACATCCTCGAAGTGTCACTTGCCCCTCCAAAGTGGCCTCACAGGTAGTTTCCTACGTAAGAGCCTTCTCCACAGGAGGAACACCAATACCATTTGTTAAAAACGATAGCTTCTTTACCCACTTGTGTCTGAATGAGAGCACGGCGCTCAAGGACAGCAAGCATGTGCTGTGCGTGCAACCCGTTCCCCCTCGCACACTCTTGACAGACATCTCTAATCCACTGTTGAGCCCTTTCCCACAGGGTCTGAGTGCAGCCTGGGAGTCCTTCTTGACACAGTCTCTCAGCCAGTATTTTCATTATAACTGACTCAGGAGAAGAGACGTGTTGGCCATTATTTGGGGATTTGCTAGATATTTGCTAGGTAATCCCTTAGCCATCTTCCAATTCCAGAACTCTCTGGGGTTCTCTTCCTAGCTCCTGAAGCCCAGATCTCATGAATGCCTGGCCTCCCCAGTTTGCCTATTGTCAGAATCAAAGCAGAACAAAATGTTCATCAGGACAAAAATGTTCCCTTGTCCTCATTTTTCTCCTCTCAGTTCCCTTCTCATCCATTCTGGTCAGGATTTCTAGCTTCCCTTTGTCTAAAGCAGAAGTTCTGAATCTGGAGTCTATAGACCCCTGGGAGGGGGTTGGTCCACGGACAGGTTTCAGGGGTCCAAATGCAACAGGGACATGCAGAAAGAAACCATGGAGATCCCCCCAAACACGGTAGTGTGGGGCCATTTGGCACAGGGCAGATAAGCCTGGGCACCCAACAGCCGCACAATTGAGCTCATGTGATGGGTGTGTTCATATGGTGACTTTGAGTCATGCAAAAAAGTTAAATTCTTTCCGCTTAAGAGGTAGATGTGTAGAGGGGTTCTGTATGCCAAAGGTCTGGCTGAATGAGATGCCCTTTGAATACCGTATGTATTAGTCCAGTATAATTTATAATTAAATGCTATAATTGACTTAAAAAAAACTTATTTACTACCTAAACAATACATGTCCATTAAGGAAATGCTAAAATAGAGCTTAAGAAAAAAAAATGAAAAATTACCTGTAATCAGCTGAGAATAAATTATATTGTCCATATCTGCTTCTGGGTCTTCTGTAACAAAGGGCACCGTTGAACTGCGTAGCTATAATGAGTTGGGCTCTGTGTCAAGCACCCTGAATGTATGTCCCTTTAATCTTCAGGCCAAGCCTGTGGATGAATTATCATCAGTGTCACCCTCATAGAAAAGGAAGCAAAGGATCAGAGAGGTTAAGTACTTGTCTAAGATCAAAGAGCTAAGATAGACAGCGCAAGAACTTGAACCCCAGTTTCTGTAGCCCTGCGGCTACATCCTGACTCTCATCCCTCTCACAGTCCCTCCTGGCAGGGCTGGTGTTTTAGGAACAGCAGCTAGCCTGGGTACTGGTGTTTTGAGCAGGGACTCCTTAGCCCAGTGACGATGGTGAAAGTAGGTACATTTAGTGCAGGCCTGGGATGTGCTGTCCAGTGTCGGCACTTCACGGACATCATTTCTATTAGACCTCAGAACAAAACCACTTTACATATGAGAGAAGCAAGTTGGACTGGGTGGCTCAGGTCGTGATCCCAGGGTCCTAGGATGGAGTCCCGAAAGTGGCTCCTTGCTCAGCGGGGAGCCTGCTTCTCCCTCTGCCTGCTGCTCCCCCTGCTTGTGTTTGCTCTCTCTCTGACACATGAATAAATAAAATCTTAAGACAAATGAGAGAAGCAGGGGCGCCTGGGTGGCTCAGTGGGTTAAAGCCTCTGCTTTCGGCTCAGGTCGTGATCCCAGGGTCCTGGGATCGAGCCCCACATCGGGCTCTCTGCTCTGCAGGGAGCCTGCTTCCTCCTCTCTCTCTGCCTGCCTCTCTGCCTACCTGTGATCTCTGTCTGTTAAATAAATAAAATCTTTAAAAAAAAAAAAATGAGAGAAGCAATTAAGGAAATTCGGTTCGTGGTTTTCCTGTGTCTTAATGGCACTCAGCTTGGATCCCTGGCTCAGCCAAGGCCCTTGTGTCCTGGACACTTTACCAAAAATAAAACAAAGCCCTTTAGGAAGGTTGTCTGAGCCCACTTTCTTGCAGGGGCCATACCAGAACTGGGGTTCACACCAGATGGCTTGCCCCTTTGTGCAGGTACACCTCTATCCTCTCCCTGCCTCGTCTGAAGCCCTCGGAGGCCGGTCGCTACTCCTTCCTGGCCAGAAACACTGGAGGCGAGAGTTCTCTGACCTTTGAGCTCACGCTGCGATGTGAGTGATGCGGCAGGTGGGCGGGGTGGGGGAGACAGGGGCTACAGGAGACTAAGGTCCCTGGGGCAGCCTCTACATCCCTAAGGCTTGCAGGTGGGCATGAAGGGTTCAGAGTGGTCAGACAGAGCGCATGGGACCTCCGGGGCTGATCCTTTCCTCTTCCACCCCTTCTTTTCTGCTCAGACCCCCCAGAGGTGAGGGTCACATGGACCGTCGTCAATGGCTCCGACGCACTGCTCTGTGATGCCTCCGGGTACCCCCAGCCCAATGTGACATGGCTGGAGTGCAGGAGCCACATGGATAGGTAGGTGGCTCTGGTCTCCCTCTTCACCCCAGGCCGAGGGGCCAAGCGGTGGAGTGTCCTGACTCTCTAAGCCACACTCTGCTCTTCTCAGGTGTGATGAGGCCCAAGCGCTGGTCCTAGAGGACTCACAGTCGCAGGTGCTGAGCCGGGAGCCCTTCCACAAGGTGATCGTCCACAGCCTGCTGGCCATGGGGAGCTTGGAACACAACCGGACTTACGAGTGCCAGGCCCTCAACAGTGTGGGGAACAGCTCCCAGGCCTTCGGGCCCATCTCTGTAGGTGAGCCTTCGCCCCTCCTGGGCAGGGTGGGAGGTGGGCCCAGGAAACTGCGCCAGCCCCAGGGAGCCAAGGAGCCCTGGCCTGAGTGCCAAAGTGAGCAGGTCCCAGCCATACTGAGTTCCGTGTCTCTGGGCCCAACTGCAGCCGCCTACTGACCAACAGTCTCCTGCAGAGGCCAGGTGGAGGATCTAGAACCCATGGGACTCGCAGCAGGGAGGAGAGGAACAGAGGGCAGGAAGCCATGAGGTCCAGGGAGACACCAGCTGGAAGCGAGGCCTCATCTGGCCTTCTGCTCATTTTCCTGCTTTTGAACTCCCCCATGAACTCACAAGTATGTACTTGGCATGAGCTGTATGCCAGGCACTCACTCGGTGTCAGGGAGCACTCACTTGGTGTCAGGATGTCCATGGAGATTAAAGGCTGGGGAGAGACACAGGCCAACTGCACCCCAGGGCCAGCCTCGACCTCTTCTTCCATTCCTCCTGGACTCTCTTCCCTCCAGAGACACAGTCCTATCCGTTCAGGGCCACTGTCCCTGGGTAGGGCTGATGGCCAGCCCCGGGCTGACAAAGGCGGGGTTTCTTCAGAGGAAGGCATGCCTCTCCCTGTGTGGCACAAAGACCCCAGCTGTCTGAGCGCAAGTGGCCCACAGCTGTGGAGACCCACAGCCCCTCCAGACTTCTACCAACCAGGACTCAGCACCGCTGTGTGCCAGGTCCCGGCCAGACTCTCTGGGCAGACAACACAGAATGGAAGCCTCTGTCTGGCTCAGAGATGGCCCCGCAGGTGCCTTGAAGCCGCTGCGACTGGGGCCGGACTCTACACACCCAAGGCCTGTGGCTGCTCAGCCTCACTGCTGGCGTCCCACAGCAAACCTTCTAAATGGCCATTCCACTGAGTGCGTCCCCTGTGCCAGGCACTGCGCGGAGCTCCTCACGGTCATTATCTCCCTGAGCTCACACGGCCCTCGGAGGTTAGCACTGTGTTCCTTCCCACTTGGGAGAGGAGGAACCGGAGGCTTAGGGAGAAATCCCACACTCCATGTCACACGCGTCCTAAGTGGCAGAGGTGAGATTTGGCCTCAGACCCACACTGTTGATCTGGGCAAGAGGATGGACACTGTGTCCTTTAAACATATTAAAGGAAATAAGATTATGGAACTGGAGGAGACCTAGGGGCTATAAGCGAAGCTTTCAGACCCTAAGAAGGGCTGTGTGGCTCCAAGGGGTGCTTGGGAAAGCAGCGGGGGAAAGGCCGGAAGGACAGATTTCAGGTTAACCTCTAGGTCTTTCTGTCTGAGCTGCCTGAAGGTGCAGGGGGTAGACACCCATCACTGGTGTGTGTGTGTGTGTGTGTGTGTATCTGTGTGGTGTGTGCGCACACACACAGAAGCCACAGCTGGGCACGAGGCCAGTCTGCTGCAGAGAAGGGGGTACTACGTGACCCGAGGGGCTCCCCAGCCACAGAAGCTGTGACTCCAGGCAGGGTCTGGGGCTGGACAGAAGCAGAACTGGAGGGGCTGTCCTCCTGGCCTCCGGCTGGGGGAGGGTCTCTAGTAAGACCCTCTGAGGCTCTGAAGGCTTCTGGGTGAGAAGACTCTGTGTTCAGTCAACAGGCATTTATTGAGCACCTACTGTGTTCCAGGCAGTGCAGTGGTCTGATCTCAGTGGTGGCAGGAGGTCTTGGAGGCCCCCTCTGCCAGCTCACTCCTTTGCCCCACCCCTTGCAGGAGCCCACGTGCAGCTTTCTGACGAGCCACTCTTCACACCCGTGCTGGTCACCTGCATGTCCATCATGGCCTTGCTGCTACTGCTGCTCCTACTGCTTTTCTACAAGTACAAGCAGGTAAGCCTGGGCGGGGCCGGGATGGGGGTGACCAGGTACCGAGTGAGTCAGACCCTGGGACGCTGCCACCAGGTTGCAAGGATTCACCCTGTAGTCCCCGAGAACCCACTCGTTCTGTCAGCCATTCAGCCAACAGCTCCTCAGTGGGTGTCTTCTCTATGCCAACGCGGGTGGCTGGGTGCTGAATGAGCCTAAACTTGGAGGCTCGGAGGCTCTTCCCTTGTTGGGTTCATTGTCTAGAGCAGGAGATGGTTACACGTCCAACAACCAGAAAAGTGAGGGTGCAGAGGAAAAGATGCACTGGGGGGAGAGATGGATTGTTCCAGGACAGCGAGAACATGGGGTCCTGTCCCCGCTGGGGGACACAAGCACACAGAGAAGGCATCATTGGGCCAGGCCCGTGGGTCCCTGCAGGTGGTGGGTGGTCTAGTGGAGGAGGAAGGCTTAGCCATCATCACCCTCCTCATTAGTTACTACTCATCGAAGCTGCCACTGATGGCCCATTGACGTGTGGTGCGCTGCCTGTCACTGAGTTCAGAGTTGGTGATGGCAACTTTAGGGGCATTTTCGTGAAGCCTGTTACATCCTCTCGCTGAATGCCCTCGACAGTCACAGCATGTGGACAGCATCACTAACCCCATTTTACAGAGGTGGAAGCTGAGATTCTGAAAGGGAGAGGCAGCTGCCCTCTTCGAGTGGCAGAGGCTGGGTTTTTAAGAAGCCGTATTTGTAGCCATTATGTGAAACACTGACTCCTCTTATCTTACCCGCACAACCTGGAGGCAGGAACTGTAGCAGTCAGTATTTTATAGTACGTAAACTGAGGGCTGGCAAGGGGGAAGAACTGGCCTAAGGGTCCCCGGTGCTTCCCCACATGACAGCCCGAGGCCTCCCCCACCCTGCCTCACTGCCGTCCTACATGAAAGATGGTGTCCGTTGTCCCTGGTGGAGAAGGGAGCCCGTTTGGAGAAGGTGGTAGGCATGGGTAGGACAGATCTGGGAGAATGGGGGGTGCAGCAAGGGGAGACGAGACTCAGGGCAAAAGTATCTCTGGGGGAGAGGGCACTGTGTGCAAAGGGGAGGGTTGGGGGGACCAAAAGAGTTCCAGAAATATTGGTGCCTGGAAGAGGAGGCAGGCTGGGGGGTCCAAGGACTTGGGCCCATCCTGTAGGTTCAGAGCTGTCAGTGGGTTTGAACAAGGGAACAGTGTGATTTAGGGGTGAATAACCCACCTTGTGGGCCTCCTCCTCTGCATTTTCTCTTCTGCACCCCTGCCTTGGGGGTTTTAGTATGAGAAGAGGACTAAGACACTGTGGATGGGATGTAGGGGCCCATAGGGGCGGCTCTCATGTTCGCGCCAGCACCCATCATGGAGAGGCAGCTCTGAAGGCAGACTCCAAGAAACAAAGGTCCTGGGATCTGGGTCCAGCTCTGAAACTGTCTTGCCATGCGACCTTGGCTGACTCACTGCCCACTCTGGTCCTCAGTTTCCCTACCTGTACCATGGGATTAGTAACAGTCTTCCGCCTCTGGTTTAAGAGCCAGGGGTTGGGAATTGGACAGACGTGGGTCCTGCCTCTGCCTGTCTCCAGCTATTGTAACTCTGGGGAATTGGGGGGGGGGGCGGTTCTCTGCCTCTATTTCTCCATTTGTGAAATGGGTTTAATAATGGAGGCCACCCTGCCAGGCTGTCAGGATTCAGCGACAGACCGCATGGAGGGGATTTAGCAGGGTGCTGGATACAGTGCTCAGGGTTGACCCTGCACGCCCTTGGCCCAGGAGAAAGCTGACTGTAGAGAACCTGAGTTAGCTCACGCTTCTCGGGATTGTAGGAGTGTCTGAGGTTGGCACCTCCTTGACCACACACTCACGGTGGTTGCCCGGCCTCGCTCACCCACCCCTGTGGACAGGCCTTAACTCACTCTTATGAGTTCCTTCTCTGAGCAGTTTCTTCCTTTTATGGAACAGAAAACTGCCCCCCTCCTGTGCCCCACAGAGCTGTGGCCTCAGCCCAGGACAGTTCTGCCGAGATTCTGGAGAAGGCCCAGTTCCCTCTCCAGCCCCTTCTACCTTTAGGTGCCCAGCCCCCTTGACCAATTTTGGTTTGGGGACACCTTACCTTCTCTCCATGGGACCATTTTTGGAACATGTAGTCCCAGCCACCTCATTTCCCAACCAGGAAATGTAACTGTCCCCTGAACCCATCGAAGTCCAAGAAAAGGAGGGCATCTCATGGGACGAGACCTTGAAGGGTCAAGATGGTAATACTCTTACCTCTGGGCCCTCCAGCCAATTTCTTTCTGCTGTGCCCCGTGGGGCTCTGAGCTTTGCCTCTGCCCCGGGGACTCTGTCTGGCCTGTCCTCACTGCCTGAACCTTCGGTGAGGGGTGGCTCTGGTGGGGGGAGGGGTTGGTTCTGCCTCAGAGCTGAGTCATCGCCTTTCTGGCCCCCAGAGAGACCACAGGGGGCGCCGAAGGGGGTGGAGGAAAGGGCAGGAGTCAGCAGGCTGGAAGGAGGAAGGACGCAAGTAGGAAAGGATGAGGTAGGGAGGCACGGAGGCTGGGATTCTGGAGTCAGAACTGAGCTCTGGGGCTTGGAGGCTGACTGGGGCCAGACGGGAGGCCCCTCAGGTTTTCCAGCAGGAAGTGTTGAGGTGGCTACTTCCCTAAGAGAGAACATCTAGCAGCCCAGAACCATCAGGCCTAGATGGGGAGGGTCACAGGACTGGGACGTCTCCCTGCCCATCTCAGTCACCAAGGGGAAGTGGGGTGAGCCTGGGTTTGTCCTAAGGCGTGAGATGACGCACACTGAGGGTGCTAGCCCGGTGCCCTGCTCACCAGGAGCGCTCAGGGAGCACTCCCTCCTATCCTGACAACTACTTCCATTAGGAAACCTGGCCAAAGTGGCCCATCCCAACTTCCCTGCAAGGGCTGTCCTTCAGAGGAGACCTCTCCAGGTAGAAGCCCTGGGTAGCCAAGGTGGTCCAGAAGCAGAGCTGCTGGCTATCTTCCAGGAAGGGGCAGGGATGCCCGAGGCACAGGAGGAGGCAGGAGAGAGCTGTGTGTTCCTGCGGGTAGAGTCTGGGATTCAGAGACCTGAGATCCAACCAGATAACCTCTTCCTCCTTTGACAACCCCCTTTCCCCCACCTTACCCCAGTATCCTCTGCCTGGCTGTGGGGGGGGGGGGTGCGGCGCTGGGGAGGAGACTGACTCAGGCCCAGCTGCAGGGGCCAGAAGAAGGAGAAGTGGTGAGAAGAAAAAAAGCTTTGGCCACAGAAGCCCCTGGAGATGGAAGTTGCTTAGGGGGGTCAAAGAATCCCCTCCTGGCTTTCTCTCCATGTTTAGGGTCGGGAAGGGACCCACATGTGGGGCTTGAATCCTCTGTGATTCACAAGGTTCCTCCTTTGGTCCCACTTCAGACTCTTCCTCCCAAGCCATGGCATGGATGTTCTTAGGATTACCTGCAGCCTCCCTCCTGAGTCAGAACCCAGAAGTTCTTCCTTGTGTCTAACTACAGTCTCCTCTTCCAAGTTCCGGAAGTTCTTCCCTATGGCTCTCTGGAGTCTTTCTCCTAATCCCGTGCAACTTGCAGCCACAGGCCGCCTCCCTCCCCAACACCCACTCGCACACCCGTTAGGTCCCCCAGGCTGGGTGCCCAGAGAAGGAGCCCAGCTGCTAAGCACAGCCCAGCTGGTCCCTGTCCCCTAGGACGGACCGGAAAGAGTGGGACTGCTGACCCAAGGCTTCAGTGTCCTCCACCACCCGGGCCCAGCTTCCACTTTCCACCTAAAGTCCGTCTTCCATCAGCACTTCTCATGGGCACCCCCTGGCGTGATGCCCCCAAGCAGCTGCCATCCTGGGCAGGAAAGAGCGAGGCAGCTGCTCTCCTCCCTCCCTGCATCTGGCTGTGCCCCCTCCCTCTCCTTTGACAACATAAAGTCCAAAGTATCCCTCCCCTGCGTCGCACCCTCAAGGGCTTCTCTCTGCAGTTAGGAGGGAATCCACTCACCTATCCCAGCGCTCAAGACTTTCCTGTCTCTGGAACATCTGCACCTCCTTCAAGCCCCTCACCCCTGGGGAAACTTCCTTCCGGTCCCTCAGACTTGCCAGGACTCAGCCCACCTGCAGGGCTCTGCATCTGGTCTTCACAAGCCTGCAAAGAGCTTCCTCCATCAGTCATCTGGCTGCCTTCTCCTCACCTCCTCTGGGGCCTTCCCTGACCTTCCTTCAGTTGCACCTGGTGCTCTCTGTCCCACTACCTCGCTTTACTATCTTACGGCACTGTCGGAAAATGTCCGACCCATGTGTGTATGTGAGTTGAATGCCTGTCTTAGCCCCTTGCCTGGGGGAAAGGGCTTTACATTTATCTTCTTCAGCTCTGAATCAATGGTGTTTGGCACAAATAGGAATTCGGTGAAATATTTGTCTGAAAATATTATTCAGCCTTAAAAAAGAAAGAAATTCTGACACATGGATGAACCTTGAAGACATTAGGCTGAGGGAAATAAGGCAGTCACAAAAGGACACATACTGCCTGATTGGACTTAAGTGAGGTACCTAGAGTCGTTGGATTCGGGAAACAAGTGACCAGGGGCTCAGGGGAGGTAGGAAAGGGGAGTCACTTAATGAGGACGGAGTTCCAGTTTTGCAAGACGGAAAGCATTGTGGAGGCTGGTGACACAACCGTGTGAATGAATACTTCTGAATGGTACACTCAGAAATGGTTGAGATGGTAAATTGCATGTTGTGTGTATCTAACCCCAACCTGAAAACAAAAGCAGACTGTATTTGGAGTGGAGGATGGACGGATGGAGAGATGGAAATGTCCCCCTGCCGGGTCAGAAATTATCAAGTTATCAGGGCTGGCAGGGTTCTCGGGGGTGATCCTGCCCCCCACCGTCTTTCAGTACACAGGCAGGGAAACCAAGGCTTGCAGGAGGGATGGTCACATGGTGAGGCCAAGCCAGGCAAGGACAGGCCACCCCGCCTCCTCCCGCATGCCTCAGGCCTCCCACACCCCTGCTTTTGGGGGTCAGGGATGAGATACCAGATCTGCCTGCGGGCAGCTGACATATGCGCCCCCCCCCGCCCCGTTCCCTCTACAGAAGCCCAAGTACCAGGTGCGCTGGAAGATCATCGAGAGCTACGAGGGCAACAGCTACACCTTCATTGACCCCACCCAGCTGCCCTACAATGAGAAGTGGGAGTTTCCCCGCAACAACCTGCAGTTTGGTGAGATGGGATCCTAGCACCCACCCCCCCCCATGGGGTCAGCATGTGCTGTAGGGAGCCTGTGGGCCCTTAGACAAAGGGCTCTTTGTTACCAGGGACCTAAGGAGACTGTGTGTGTGTTTGTGTGTGTGTGTGTGGCAGGGAAGACTCTCGGAGCCGGTGCCTTTGGGAAGGTGGTGGAGGCCACAGCCTTTGGTCTGGGCACGGAAGATGCTGTCCTGAAGGTGGCTGTGAAGATGCTCAAGTGTGAGTGAGGGGAGGGGGCTTTGGGATCTGCGGGGAGTGGGGAGGAGGCGGTTTCTGCTGGGGGTGGGCCTCCTGGTCATCACAAGAGCCACCACCCACATTTTTGGCCTGGGATAGGACCTGGGACTGGGGGCAAGGACTCTTGGCTTCTTTTGTGAGCTCCAGCCTCCCCCTGGCTCCTGGGTGTGGAGGGGCTTCTGATGGAGCCCCAGAGAGGCTGGGGCGCACAGAGGCCACCCTGGGCCATGGTCTGGCCACAGCTTGGTTTCCTGCCCCTAGAGAGCAGCTCAGGGACGGGCCATCTCTCCTCTCTCCCTAACTCCTATCTGTGTGTCTGAATTTTTCCTTTTCTCTCATTTGGTCACTAATCACTTTGGGGCACTGGGTGTGCCCTGCTTGCTCTCCTGGGTGTCTCATGTCTGTCTGTGTGGCTCTCTATGCCCTGCCCTCTCCCCATCTATGGGACCTGTGGTTCCCTCTTCCAGCCACGGCTCACGCAGACGAGAAGGAGGCCCTCATGTCAGAGCTGAAGATCATGAGTCACCTAGGCCAGCACGAGAACATAGTCAACCTTCTGGGAGCCTGCACTCACGGAGGTGAGGGGTCCTGGCAGGCATTGGGTCCCATGGTCTTAGAGCCTCTTGGGTGTCTGAGGGCCCAGGGCCACCTGACTCCATCTTCTTCCCACCTGCTCTAAGTGATGGCAGGATCTCTACCTCAGCATTCCTCAAATTCCTAGACCAGGTGCCTGGTTTGGTCAGAAGCTGCTTATGACTGAGGGAAGGTTCTATAAGCTCTGTTCGATGGTTCTCAAACCTTGGTGGATGTCCAAGTCAGCCAGAGAGGGGTATAAGAGTGCAGTTCTCCGGGCCCTGCTGCCGGGAGTCTGGCTCTGGGGGTCTGGAGTGAAGCTTCTACTCAGAGACACTTGGACACTCATGACAGGGTCCGCAGAGCCTGTCAGGACTCCCAGTCTGTCCCATTCTCTTCTGTAGCAGCCTTGACCCATATGGAACTGCCACAGATTTCCTTCGAAGAAGGAATTCTTGGGCTACAGTTTTTTGAGATTCCTCTGCTTTAGACAGATGGAATTACTGAGGCACAGAAAGCAGAAAAAGCTGCTCATAGACAATCAGGATTAGAACTCAGGGCTCCTGAGTCCCATTTCAGAAGGCCATAGCACCCCACCCCATGTGTCTGTCCACTTGGGGCAGTGGGCTAAGAAGTGCACTTACCCCACGGTCCTGGCTGCTTTAGGCCCTGTTCTGGTCATCACTGAGTACTGTTGCTATGGAGACCTGCTCAACTTCCTGCGAAGGAAGGCCGAAGCCATGCTGGGACCCAGCCTGAGTGTGGGCCAGGACCCCGAGGCAGGCGCTGGCTACAAGAACATCCACCTGGAGAAGAAATATGTCCGCAGGTAGGACCCTGGCAAAGGACAGGAAGGAGGCTGGGGCTGGAGGACGGGGTGGGGCGGGTTGCTGTGTCTGTCTGTGAAGCTAACTCAGGCTTGGGTGGCCGTGTGACTCTCACATTCCCATCTCTGCCATGGGGAATAGTCACCCCACCCCAGCTTAGATGGGCCAACTCGGTTTTTCTACTACTTATTCCTATCATCCAACAAATATTTGGGCAGTTTGGGCAACTAGGAGTATGGAAGCAAAGATGGGCAGCTCACAGTCTGGTGGAGACAGGCGTTAGTTAATGCAATCATCACTTTTTTTTTTTTTAAAGATTTTAATTATTTATTTGACAGACAGAGATCACAGGTAGGCAGAGAGGCAGGCAAAGAGAGGAAGGGAAGCAGGCTCCCCTTTGAGCAGAGACCCCGATGCGGGGCTCGATCCCAGGACCCCAGGATCATGACCTGAGCCGAAGGCAGAGGCTTTAACCCACTGAGCCACCCAGCACCCCAATGAAATCATCACTTTAATGTACATAAAAGATCAACCAAGATCCTTTCAGCGCTCTAGCCAGAGATGGGGAGAGCTTGAAGGCAAACTGCCCATTTTTCCCACAGGCTCAGGCTGTCAGGGGCTGCACAGCACCCAGACAGAGTCTGGGGATGGGGATAAAACAGGGTGACTGTGGCCAGGCCCATGATCTACTTGGGCCTTGGTTTCCCCGGGGTGAGCCATCGGGGGATTGAACCTCTCAGAGTCTTTCCTACTCTGTCATTCTGTAATGCTGTGATTCCTGGAAGCCACCCTTGAGGCAGATGGACAAAGCCACACAGGGAACCAGAGAAGAGGAAGTGGCCAGTTTCGTGTCACACATGAGTCAGGGGCAGAGGCGGAGCCCACACTAGAACTCGGCTCCCTTGACTCCTGGCCCGGTACTCACCTAAGCCTCCTGGCTGTCCTGAAGTCTCAGTGCTGGGGCATGTGGGGCCTCAGGGTGAGGCTGCTGAGACAGGATCAGAACAAAAAGGGTGTACACGGGGCCCCTGTCTCAGCTACTGTCAGCTGCCAAGCCTGGGGAGGCAAAAGGGGAAGGAGGCCATTTCATTCCATCTGGTATCCTGGAAGATGAGGACTGAGCAGGATCTGCTTCCTCTTCTATTCTCTGCCGTCCCTCTGAGAGGGTAGCTCACACTGGGCCTCTGCAGGCTGGAATCTCAGGCCAGGCAAATCAAAATGAGAACTGAAGTAAACTATTAACTTCTGATCTTCAAATGTACAGGTGGGGAAAGCCTTCAGTGATGTGACCTCAAGGGCACACGGCATGTGAACCAATCCTGCCAGTTTGGTTCCCAGGCTACATTAATGGAAGTAGAGTTTCTAAACCAAGGGAGGGGATAGTTTTTGCCATGGTCAAAGCATAAGTGGGCCACCTCCTTCTCTTTCTGGGAACACTAGAGTATGGGCATTGTCGAGGCGCACATCTCCATCACAGAGGGGATCGAGGAGGGGGGAGTCCAGAAATCATACCTAGTTGGATTATTAGAAGCAGCAGTGGTTATTCAATGTAGAGAAGTGCTTTCTCCAACCGTGACCCAAAGAGTGAGCTCAAAGGCATCACCGGAGAGCTGTTAGAAATGCAGGAGCTCAGGCCACCAGACCTGCTGCGGCAGAATCAACATTTCAGTAAGACCACCCCCCCCCCCCCCCCCCCCCCCCCCCCCCCCCGCCCCAGGTGGATTATGTGCTCGCGAATTAGTTTAAGAAGCTTTCCAAGTGTGACCGGCCGGGTTTTGCCCCTAATTTCTGAGGTGGTCTGGGCACAGGGAGAGTTGACAGCTCCCCAGGTGATTGAATGTGAAGCCAGCCGTGAGAGCCACTGCCCAGAGAAGGGGGCCTAGAGTATGCTCAAATCCCTGCAGGGCTGCTATGGGAAAAGCGAGCCTCATTCTCTGTGGCCCTTGAGGACAGAGCGAGGACCAGCAGGAGGAAAATCTCAGGGGCAGAGTGGCATTAGGAACAGTGAAGAACTTTCTAACAGGCAGAGAGCTCACGAATTGTGAGCTTCCTCCCTGGATGGCCAAGCAGAGATCAATGATCACACGCACAGAATGTGGCAGGGGATTCCCTGTCAGAAACAGATGTTTGAGTGGACCTTGACATCCCCGTCCTTCCTGGCCGATTGGAGAGACCATGGGGAGCCAGTGGCCAAGGCCTGAGCTGGGCAATGTAGCAACAGGTTCTCACCCATCCCCCAACCTTTCTCCTGTATAGGGACAGCGGCTTCTCCAGCCAGGGTGTAGATACCTATGTGGAGATGAGGCCTGTCTCTACTTCTTCTTCAAATGACTCCTTCTCTGAACAAGGTAAGGAGGTACTGGGATGCAGGTGGGGCAGAGGCAGAGGAGAAGGGCGACTGGGGGATGGGCAGGGAGGGGCAGGAGTGTGCTGGGGCTGCCATGACTCTTCTCCCCACACCAGACATGGACAAGGAGGATGGGCGACCATTGGAGCTGCGGGACCTGCTCCACTTCTCGAGCCAGGTGGCCCAGGGCATGGCCTTCCTTGCTTCCAAGAACGTGAGTTGTAAACTGGGTCTGAGTGTGGTCACCCAGGGTGACCAGGAAGCAGCTGACCGCCCCCCCCCCACTGCCACCCTGCTGTGAGGCTGGATGATTGAGGACAAGGGCAGGAAAGGGGGTATATGATGGAGCCAAGGCGGAGCCAGAGTGCCACACAGCCTCTAGGAGTGCGCAAGACAAACCCACGGCTGAGCGCTCCTCCATGGGGGGACGGTGGGAGCTCCCAGCCTGAGCAGACCCGTTTCCCTGGTGTGCAGCAAATGGAGGACCCCATTTCCAAGAACAGGCTTTATTCCTTCAGTTTTGGTTAACAGTGTGAACAAGACAACCATTGTGTCCCTTTGTGAAGGCCCTGGTCTTATGGGGCTGATAAAGGAAGCTCCCTGAGTTGTGAAAGGATAAGACGTGTGCAACACACTCAACCCACGAAGGTCCCAGTAAGTGGGAGCTGTGACCGTGCCCCTTACAGATTTGGGGGTCCAGAGTTTGATCGTTGGCTCTGCCATTTGCTGCTTGACTTTGAGCAACTACAGCAATTCTCTGAGCCTTGGTTTCTGTACCTATAAAAATGGGCAAAATCACAGGATTGTCTTGAGGGCAAAATAGGGTTGCAATGTGTGCAGATGCTTTGAGAAGAGCCTGGCATGGCAGAGCCCTGGAGGTGGCAGCTGCCATTATTGGTAACTGGTGGGGGGTGGGTCCAGAGGCTGTTTCCAGCACCAGGGCTCATTGCTTCTTGCCCAAGCGTTGCTCAGGGCCAGAGGGCCGCAGTGACAGTGGTTCTTAAATATTGAACTGTCTGACCACATTGAATTTCCTCAGACCTGGGTCTTGGTAGAAGGTGGGGACAGGAGCCAGAGTATAGGACCAAAACGGATGCCAATCCCCTCAGTGAGGAGCCCAAGGCCTTCTAGGGCCCTGGCTGTTCCCCTGGCACCTCAGGCTCAAGCAGGGGAGGGGCCGAGACTAACCCACAAGTGCTTCCCTTCAGTGCATCCACCGGGACGTGGCAGCCCGAAATGTCCTGCTGACCAGTGGGCATGTGGCCAAGATTGGGGACTTTGGGCTGGCCAGGGACATCATGAATGACTCCAACTACATTGTGAAGGGCAATGTGAGTGCTGGGGAGGGTGGGCCGGGCTGGGGAGGGGCAATGAGCCAGGGTCCGAGGTGACCGGGGTCTGTTGTGCCAGGCCCGCCTGCCCGTGAAGTGGATGGCTCCAGAGAGCATCTTCGACTGTGTCTACACGGTTCAGAGCGACGTCTGGTCCTACGGCATCCTGCTCTGGGAAATCTTCTCGCTCGGTAAGCTGCCGGCCCCGGGCTCGATCGTGTTCGGTCACCACAGTGTCCTATGCATTGTGGAGGATGCCAGTCAAGGAACTTGGTGCCCAGGGCAAAGGCTGGTGAAATGATGGGCAAAGCATCTGACAACGAAGCAGTGCAGCTCTTGTGTGGGCTGGGCTGATGCTCCTCTGTTGGGCATTCCGTCCGGACTCTTCCCTCCTCTGCCTGCCGGAGCAGTTGCTGCTTCCTTGAATGGTTTTCTTTCATAACGTGCATATCCCATTTCTGGAGCACTAAGCACAGGGACTTGGGCTAAGCCTTTCATCAAGTTCCTCTGACCTCTTATTCCAAAGCCTGTGCTGGAATTCTCTGTGGGGTCTGGTGAGGCCTGCGTGAAGGCTCCCCAGTTCCACTGAAGCCTATGCCCTTTTTAACTCTTCACAGCCCAGTCTCACCAAGATGCACGTGGTTATGGGGGCAGGTGAGGGTGAGCACTGAGCATGGTCTCCTACATGATCTTGGCTTTTGCAGGGCTGAACCCCTATCCTGGCATCCTGGTGAACAGCAAGTTCTATAAACTGGTGAAGGATGGATACCAAATGGCCCAGCCTGCGTTCGCCCCAAAGAACATGTAAGTGAAGGCCCCCAGGGAGGAAAGAGGACATCTCAGACTTTGACTGAAGGGGATGGAAGTGTGTGTATGAGCCCGGTCTCCCTGCCCAGTGTTCCAGGGTCAGGCTTTATCTCCCTCACAGTAGCCTAAACCAACCCCTTTTCCAAGTGAGTTCAGGGTTTCCACTGGTTTCCTAGGTAGCCTAGAGGATGTGCTCCGAGGTTTCTTAACTGGGACTGATCCTAACTCAGATGATAGATTTTTAAGTCACACTCTCTTATTACGACCTCGGGGAAAGCTCCTGTCATTTCTTCTGTCCTGGCAATCTGTGGTGCCGACCAGCCTGCCACCACAGCCCCTCCACCAACTCACTGCAGCCGGCCCATCACGAGCCACCTCCCTACCGTCACCTTTGCACAGGCCAGTGGGCCATGAATTCACCCACTGCACCTCTCCCCTGCCACTCTCGGCACAGCCACTCCCCATGCCCCACACTCACTGCTCGCAGGCTCGCCAGATCCATGGCCCCTGCAGCCCACGTGCCCTATTCACCTCTTGCTACAGCTGGCCACTCACTCATCTCTCAGTCCGCCTGGCAAACCTACCTGTAGGCAGCGAAAGTGCCCCTTCTTAGTTCTAGGAGTTGGGGAAAGAGAACATCTCTGAGCTTTTTCTCCTTTCAGCTGTCAAATGGGCAAGATGGAAATACCTTCCAAGGGCTACTGGGGAGATTAAATAAGACAATGCATGTCAAGGACTTAGCACAGTTCTTGCGTCAGGCTTGCTTCTCACTAGGCTTCAGGACCCAGACCCACAGGCAGCTTCTGTTCTGTCTCAGATACAGCATCATGCAGGCCTGCTGGGCCCTGGAGCCCACCCGCAGACCCACCTTCCAGCAGATCTGCTCCCTCCTCCAGGAGCAGGCCCCAGCGGACAGGAGAGCACCCGTGAGTTGGGCCAGCCTCAGGGTGGGTGGCTGGCTCCAGCAGGCCAGGCTGGGCCTAAGCCAGGACTGACCTCTCCTGGGCTCTCGCACCCTCAGGACTACACCAATCTGCCCAGCAGCAGCAGCAGCAGCGGCAGCAGCAGTGGCGGCAGTGGCAGTGGCAGTGGTGGCGGCAGCAGTAGTGAGCCAGAGAGCTCCAGTGAGAACCTGGCCTGCTGTGAGCAGGGTGATATCGCCCAGCCCCTGCTGCAACCCAACAACTACCAGTTCTGTTGAGGGGATGGCCAGGAAGCACTGCTTTCCCCTTCCTCCAAGCTTCAACTCCACCGTGGATGGGGCACCGCGAGGAGAACATACAGACTCTGCCCTTGGTCATTTCACTCAACAGCCCGGCCCAGCTCTGAAACTCAGGAATGTGAGATCCACAGGAGTGTGGGGAGGACCCCACTTCCAGGGCCTGGGCCATCACTGCCAGTCAGGGGCTAGGGCTGAGCCCCCCGCCCACTGTTCTCAATGCTATGGCCTTGTGTTCGCTATGCCAACTGGGAGAACTCCCAGCTCACTCTCTTAACCTTGTTCCCACTTACAGGAACCCCTTTTCCTACTCCCCACTATCTCACTGGAAATGGACCCGTGTTGTACCTCCCAACGTTGAAAAGCCCAGGCACCTCAGAGCCGTGGCATGGCTCCTTTCTAAGAAGGAACTATACCTCTTAGTCCCCACCTTCTGGTCCCTATAGCCCCACCCACCCCGAATCTGGTCGCTACAATGAGCCAGGTGGCAGCTAAAGTTCGGGGTTCTGCCCAGTCCCCCGTCACTCTGAGTTGGAAGGCAGGGGGCCCGTGTGGCTGGCCACACCAAGCAAGCAGCATGCATGCCACCAAGCTGACTCCCTGTAACTAACAGTTGCCCTGCGGGATGTCTCAGTCATTAAACTAACAGCATTAACACAGCTGGCCTCCAGTTCTCTGTGCCACTCGGGGCCTGCGGATTCCCTGGGACCTCTTCCATCTTCCTTCATGTTGAGTGACCAACTCAACACCTGGGGTGCCACCACGCTGTACCCCATACAATGAGCATGGAATTGACTCTTGCTTCACCAAAACAGATAATTTAATAAATTTTATTCTTGGCAGGGGAAGAAGGAGGGAAAAAAGCCACCTACTCCACTCCTCTCAATAAATTAAATAACAACACGGCCAATTCCCGTGCCCTAAGCAAACCTCAGGCACTTGAGCCAGTCCCGCTGTTTCCTTATGGCCCAGTCTGCTTCCCCTTCACAGAAGGGAGTTTTTCCTACTGCTGCCAGGTTATGTCATGCCAACGGGCCACATCCCCTCTGTGGTGAGGGTCCAGGGCCCAGAAAGGATGTAGGCTGCAGCAGCAGTGGCCAGGGAAAGGAGGAAGGGGATCCTCTTCCTCAAAGCTCAGGGCAGAGAAGACAGTCCTGGAAATAAGCTGTGGCTGTTTCTCCCCTCCTCAGCTTCCCCCCAATTTGGGTGCAGGAAGAGGAGGAGGGAAATGCATCCCTCCTCTGGGAAAATCAAGAGCCCAAAGGGACCCCTAGAGCTAATGAGGCCCTCAAGGCCCCAAGTCAAAGGCAACAGGCTAAGGAAGTCGTGCGGCTGCAGGGGCTGGAAAGAGCGTTCCCCAGGGGTGGGAAGAGATACCTCTGCAGCCTTCCCCCTCCCCTGTGCTGGATTCCACCTTCGCCTACCCCAGGACCTCCACCCTGACCTGCAGGAGGCCCCAGGGAAGCCACCAGCTACCAGCATTCCTTCAGCCTCCTTTCCCCTCTGTTGAACATACTAAGTCCCCAAGTAAGGAGTGTTCTGGTGCTTCTCCTGACCCCGGGCCCCACCGTGCTCAGGAAATGGAAGCTCTTTGGCCAGTCCCAGCATCAGAGGCCTCCCCAAAGGTGAACGCGCCGGCCGGTCCCCTGGATGGATCTGCCTCGGGCAAGGGCCTCACTATGGCTTGATGGTACAGTCCCTGTGCAAGAGCCTGGCTCAGACCGTCACTGCAGCCACCTCCTCTTCCTCACCCTCCTCCTCTGCCTCTGTCTTAATCTGAGCTACCCCGAGGCGGTAGAGGGTGTCTCGGATAACCACCTCGCCAGGTTGGCAACTCTGTACAATGTCATGGATCTGCCGGTTGACAATCTCACGGCTGGTGAGGAAGTCCATGAGGCGGTTGTAGAGGTAATAGTGGGTGGCATTGTCAAAGGCAATGGGCCGCTGGCGGACACTGTTTGGTTTGCTGTCTGCGATGGAGGCCAGGATGGTTGTGTAGGGCGCCAACTCAGGGCACAGGGCTGAAGAGTGGTGTCCAGTACTGGGGTCACCAGGACTGGGCTGTGTGTCTACATGGACGATGTGACGTGTGGCAGTCTTGGTGACTGGGTGCTGGACAGAGTGCTCAGCCTCCATCATGTCCACTGTGTAATGCTGGTCCAAGAGTTCTGGGCAGGATACGCTCTGGAGGAGAGAGAAGAAACCAATCTGACATGAGGGATGACTAAGGTAGAAGCTGTGGAGTGGGTGACAGCAAAGGAGGGGCTGTCAGCACCATTTACACCCTCACGTCACCAAATATGCTCACACCTCCTGGGGCAAGTCCCCTTCCTCTGTGTTTCCCTCTCCTCATGAAGACAGGGACAGTCACAGGGACCACCTTTCAGAACAGATGCTCGATTACCTGAGCTGCTACTGCTTACTGCCGTATCTAGTCGACTCTGGCTGGGGCTACAAGGAGTGGGCAGCGGGGCTCTTGCTGAGGCTGTTGCCTTTCGGCAGTGCCAGGCACAAGCTCGCACAGCCAGTGAGTCCCAGGGAATAAGGAAAAGGCTGAGTGGTAACAATAATGTCCCCTTCTTTCTGTTGCCAGTCCTAACATCTCTTCCCAGAAAAGGGCACGTGGGTCTAGGAAGAATCACTGTCTCGTACAAAGCACCAAAATACACAGTACAAGGGCTCTGCCACTTATCTGCTGTGTGACACTGGCTAAGTCCATCTCCCCTCTCTGGACCATTACCTTTTACTAAATGGAGAGAGTTAGATACGGTGGTGTTTTCTAAGTCTCTGTGCCTCTAGGTCACAACTGGTATGCCATGTAGTACAATCATGGGCAGACCCAAGACCTGACTGGTCCAGACCTTTAGTACACCAATGTATATGAGGTCTCCCAAAGGCAGCAATTTCACAGGCTTATCTGGAAGGCAACCGCAAAATACCTGTTTGGGACACCCTAGGCACTCCTAAGTGACATGCTAGGGCCTCACACACACAGGGTTTGGTGAGTAAAAATCTGTGGAGGAAATGCTGGCTCAGAGCATCAAGACAAAATATTACTGGAGACAAAGGATGCTGGAAACGGCTCCCAGAAGACCTTCCCAAACAACCAGGAGGTGAGACACGGTCTGAGGGATTTATTCCAGCTCTTCAGAAGGGACTCACCACAGGTGGCTCTGTGGGGCTAGAGAAACAGCCCTGGTTCCTCCCCCACATCTGGTTGGTCAGCTCTGGGTAGCAGAGGTCAGCACACAGGGCCACTGGTGTGGCCATGTCTACCACATAGACAGGTGGCCAATGACGAGAAGAGACCAGCAGATCCACATGGTCGCGGGCACTCTCGCCCCGCACAAGATACTTGGAGCCACAGATCACCTGAGCAGGAAGAAGAAAGTCACAGCAAAGGGTGAAGCAGCACACAGAGTTGAGTCTTCTTCCCACGAAAATGAAAAATCAGGTTTCATGACTAACACCACAGCCATCCTTCCAGAGCCCATCACGTTCTGCTTCCCATTTCTGTCCCCAAATGAAGTCGCCAGCTCATCCGTGACTTCCTGAGAGAACATGGCTGGGAGTCTTTGACTGAGGCTGAGAGGCCCCCATGAGCATCTACTCCAAACCCCACCCTCCACACTGCCATACCAAGCACCATCTAGTCCAGGGGCTCCAATTCCCAGCCCCACAGCACTGGTAGCTACAGCTGGTTAGAGATGGAGGTTCCTGGGCCCCACCCCAAACCCAAGGCACTAGACTCTGGGGGTGGGGCATTCTGAACAGCTCTATTTTGGGCAGCTCCCCACCAGACCTAGATATACTGTGCAGATGGGAACCTCATGGGAACCTCAACGTAGACTAGTAAATACCTGCACTGACAGTGCTCCCAGGCGCCACTTTGTGGCTGGAGAGGCAGAGCTCGTGTATAGTGGGAAATCCTGCATCAGCCGCCTCCTCCCTACCTTCACCCCCACCAGCCGTAGCTATCACCTCCTAGTAAGACTGCTTGCTCATCACAGCCTGGAGGCTCTGTAACTCTCACAGCCCTTATGGTCAAGTGCTTCTCACAAAAGGGTCCCCAGTCATATGAACACAGTCCTCTGAACAGGCTCTGTTCTGCTAGGGCAAAGGCATCCAGTCTGTCCCTCAAACGCAGCTTTGGTTGAAGAAGTTGAGAACTGGATTCTCTTTTGACAGCCAGTCGACCCGCCCACTCTCACACCTGAGAGAACTGAAGTTTCTGCTAGCAATCCCTCCCCCAGTTAGTACCCGTTCAGGGGGTTATCAACCCCAGTATCTTCCTGGGCCTGCTTTGTCATCTAGTGCTCAGTCTTCCCAGTGCTATCCCAGTGCCTACCCTGTCCACGCTCCACGCGAAGGTGAAGGTGCTCTCCTTAAACCAAAATCAGAACTACATGCTCCCCAATTCCCACTCAGAACTGTCCAGTAGGCCACTCAGCATTCTCAGAGGGAAACCTAGACCACTACTGTGGCCTACAAAGCTCTACATGGTCTGCTCTCTGGTCCTCTGGAAGGTCCCAACCTTCCTCCTCTGGGCTCACCAGGCTTCCCCACTCAGGACTTAGTGGTCAGTCTTCTCTCTGCTGGAACATTCTTTCCAAAACTCATCACTGGGCTCAGCCTTCCCTAGCTACCCCAGACAGCAGGTCCCTCTCAGTCGCTTTCTATCTCAGGGCTTTGTCTAGTTCCTTTAGAGCTTGCTCCCTAAGCCATGATGACTCTATCTCCCCCTTAACATGAGGTCAACTAGAGAAGAATGAATCTTCACTGCTCACCTCTGTACCCTCAACAGCTGACGCAGGGCCAGGATGTGAAAGGGTGCTTAATATTCATTGGTGATGACACAGGTTCCCTTCCTAGTCCAAAGGGTGGCACCTGACCCATAAGAAGCTATCCCACAGGCTGCCCAGTGACCTAAGTGCCGGATCCCACAGAATGAGCTGGATCAACCACATTCTCTGTGTGGGCAATCTGACATGGACAAATTCAGCCCAAGCTCCTCCTTACTACCCCCTTACCTGATGGGGGCACACCTTGTAGATTTTACCCCCTGTGAGATGAGATGGGGGCTGTCTAGTTCTGGTTCCATTCTGTACAGATTCATAGAGGGCCAACAAGGAGAAGCAGAGCTGTTCCTGAAGCAGGACAAGATTAAATACAAAGCAGTAAATGGTAAGGGACCAGGCCTAGTGTGCAGCACCAAACGCTCACTTCAACACCCAAAGCAAAAGAAGAAACTGTCAAGGCCAGTGTGTGCCTTGGCGCCTCACTAGCTTAACGTCCTCTAGGTACAGATGGCGATTTTGAGGACCTGAGAGGACCAGGTAGGTCCCAGGGAGAGGCAGCCAGAGCTATCAAGGTGCTATCTTGAGCCTAGCGGATCTTCCTACTTCTCACAGGGAAGCGGATGCTTCAAAGAGAAGCTAATATTTGAGTCTAAACTTGAAGAAAGCATGAAATTTCAGCAGGACTTTAGTATGAAGTGAATAATGTATGGATAACACTCCCCCCACCCCCGATAGAACGATGCTCATTCTCTAAGTGCCTGGAGAGGAGATAAACCACGCACTGCAAAGTGCCTTCCTTACAACATCGTCAGGTCAGTAGTTTGGTTATTTCCAATTTGTGAACCAGGAAAATGAGGCTGAGATGAAAGGTAGCTTAGAAAGGTCATGCCCAGTCAGTGTGGGAGCCAGGACATGACCCCCGAGTCTGGACCAATGACCTTTGCCAGAGGAACTGACTGGAGGGGAAGGACTCGCATAGCTATGGTGACCTGGCTGTGAACGATCTACCATGCCCCTGACTGCTAGCACCCTGTGTCCAAAACAGGTACTTGTCACAGGTGGCTCCTCTCCTCACCCAGAAAGCAGGCAACCAGCCTGCTCCCTAAGTCCCTCTCTGCCCTGCCGCCCCCACCACTCACCTTGGAGTCTTCTGTCCCAAAGGGGATGCCACACTGCGTCAACAGGTGCCGCAGCTCCTCCTCACCGTAGGAGCCAATGTCCTCAAGCTTGCAGGCGCCCTCGTGAAGCAGCCTCACCAGGGTACTGCCATGGCCTGCAAGAGACGACCTTACTGAAGGGAGGGCACTGCCACCAGACAGTACAACACGGGGAGCCTGTTATGTGTGAGGATGAGGACCCGGGGATGAGGCCCAAGTCCAGGAAGTGGCGCAAGCAGGCTCTACCCTGAGCACTGCCCTACATGCTGAGGGTGGTGGACCAAGGCAGATCTTCTAACTTCTGCAGATATACGAAGTCTCTCAGAACTGGCTTTCTGCCCCCTGAATGTCTAGGGAGAGATCCAGCAGAGTGCCCTTGCAAAGGACCTCAAAATGGATAAGCTTTTACTCTTTTGAGGTTTTTCAGAACCAAGCTCTCAGAGGCTTGCCACAAGGGCAGCAACATGATGAGAAGGAGGTCTCATTCCAAAAACACTCTCTTTACACTGTATTCCTGAACCTGCACAAGCAACGGTGAGCTAGGTGGGAGTCTTAACAAAAACCAATTTCTGGGCCTTGAAACAGCAAGTATGAGACGGGCCCTCAGCATCTAATGTTAGGAAGCACTGTGTGAGAACCAATGGATCACAACATATTAAATATTTATAAAGTCAGCTCAGTGGGTCGATATCTCACCTCTCCATGAGCCTATCCCCACCCCGCTCTGCCACTGGTACTGTCTAGCCATGGAAATGTTCCCGAGTCTGGACTGGGCTGTCTCCTGATCCAAGTCAGCCACCAGGTGCTCTTACCAGGTACTGGCTGCACATCCAGGTTTTTGTCCTTCTCAGTGTTGACGACCACAGCTCCTCTCATGAGTGGTGGGAAGAAGGGGGCAATAACAGAAGCATCAAACTTGGTGATAGGGATGCTGGCAGGGAAGGCCACCTGCTCAATCACCTCGGTCTCCATCGTGGCCCAAAAGTCCTCCACGTTTACCTCACTAGGGCCCAAGAACTCAGGCCAGGTGAACTAAAAGGTCAGGATAAAAAAAGATCAAACTGTAGGCACCACCAACTACTAGCAACACAAGAGCTCCCCTTCTTGATCCACTTGGGAACAACAAGGTGGGGGTTGGTGTCAGACAGCCATGCACTGTCAGGGCACCCGGCCCCAATGCTGACATCTTAGTACGTACCTACCTTTGGCCACATTCCCCTCCCCCATACCACAGCTGTCCCCAATACCTGAACAGCCCTTAGTCCCTTCTGCACCTGCCTTTGTTCAAGCTCTTTCCTTGAGCCTCCAGGAAAGGGGAGCTACTGTAGCCGAAATCTGTCACGTGTCGGGACACTGTCTGATTAACTACTGCACAAGTCTGGGGGGCTGTATGAGGTAAGACCACCGCAGTAAGGGGCAGAATAAGAATGGGAACGAAAGTCTAGTTCCAAAGCCCAAGTCGTGTGTCCCCACCAGTTTGTATGATGCCAGTGCATGCTATGAGTACACAGCACGAAACGCCCACCACACTTCACAGCTACTGAGCCCACTCTCTCCACAAAACAAAGGGACAAGGAATGCCAACTGAGTGTGATATGCTGTCTTTAGTCTAGAGGGTCCTCCTCTATATAGTCCCTGAGGGGAGAGGCCACCAAACTGTCTCCTCCTGAACAACTCGAGTTTCGTTCAGTAACTATTTCCTCTCACTGACCTCAGAACACCCTCTACCTGCTTCTCTGCCCATGCACCACACCACTCTGCACATGCACAAGGGAGAAAATGAATTAGACTCGATCTCTCAGAAGATATACCCAGTATCGTAGAAGAGGAGAAACAGGCACACCAAGAGTGAAGGGACTTCTACTCCATTCTGTGAGTAAGAGCCTTGATCAGACAAGGCAGATGTCAGGCAGAACTAGGAGATGTGAGCTTTTGCAGGGGGGTGGGCCTCTCTTCACTTCTGAAAACCAAATGGTCTCTGCAGCTAGATGTGTTTTTCAGTCAAGCATTAAGCACAGTGTAAGAACCCAGCATAGGTGGTAACGTGCTCAACGAGATTCTAGCTGGGTCACTGCTAACAATGCCATTAGGGGTGTCTGGGTGGCTCAGCTGGTTAAGCGCCTGCATTCAGCTCAGGTCATGATCCCAGAGTCTCGGGATCAAGTCCTGCACTGGGCTCTCTGCTCAGTGGGTAGTCTGCTTTTCCTTCTCTCTTTGCCTCCCTCTGCCTGCCACTCTGCCTGCCTGTGCTACCCCTCCCTTTGTCAAATAAAGAAATAAAATCTTAACAAAAACAAAAAACAAAAACCACCCCCATTACATTACCATCAGACAAGGATATCTGAATGAGTGTAGAAATAGCCTCTTGGTGAGATAACACACAAAAGCAAAATTATTATCGGTCATTTTATCTACAAAGAACATTTAGAAGACTCCAGAAAGCATTATACTTACTTTCATGTATCTTGTTATGCAACATCATCCTTTCAAATGGGGTATGTGATCAAAATGTATACTTTTTTTAAAATTGGGAAGAAAAGGAGATATATGTATTAAATCCCTCACAGGATCAGCTGGCCATGCCAAAATGCACCCAGGCTTTTCTCTCAAGGGCCCGCACCACCCCTGGTGGTGAACAGTTGAGCTGCAGGTCCAGTGCCTAAAGGGAGAGTTCATGTTCCAGTCCTCTCTGTCTCTGTGCTGGAGTTCAGGGTTGGAAAGCTCACCCCATTCCCCATGTTATTACTAGCATACCCATGGGGCACTCCATAGCTATGCACACAGACCACACTTCTCAGCATGACCATGGGACAGAGTTCAGCAATCTATGTGATTTTTTTTAAAAACACTGTGTACCAGGTCAAGAAAGATTCTTACTCTTCTCAGTTTACTAGGAGTTTTATCATAAATAGGTGTTGAATGATAATGAAACCCTCTTCTACAACTATTAAATAATTATACAGGTTTTCTTCTTCTAAACTATACAGGAGCAAATTACATTAGTATATTTTCAAGCACTCTTGCTTTCCTGGGTTAAGCCTGTCATTATGGGTTACTTCCTTCACTGTTATAGATGATTAGCTATTATCTTATTCAGCACTATGGCATCTACAGTCAAGAATACAATCAGCTCCAATTTGTTCTCTTATATTAAATGTCTGGCTTTATTTCCAAAGTTATCTGGCCTTATACAATGAGGTGAGGAAATTTATCTGCTTTTGCCAGTCTTTTATGATCAGGATCATGTATTTCTTGGCTGTTAGAATTAATGTCTGAGGCCATATGAATTTGGTATTATCTTCATGTGAACACTTTTTTAGTTAAGAACCAAGTCACAGATTAGGTGTCTCTTTTCCATAAAACCCACCCTTGGATCTCCAGCTCACTGGCTTTAAGTCCTGAAAGTGGCCCACATGCCCCCATGGAGAGTATGGCTGCCTGCAGCCTCTTGAACCTCGCAAGTCCTACCACTCCCTCCGCTACTCCTATGGCTCCAGCTTCACTGGCCTTCTTGTTGTTCCTCGACCATGCACAGTAAGCCCACTTCAGACTCTGTCTTGCTGCTCTCTCTGCCAATATTCCTCCCCTGAACGCTTTGTGGGCTTCAGATCTCCCCTCAAATGCCACCATATCAGGGAGGCCTCCCCCTATCCTCTAGATAGTCTCTGTCTCTCCACCACACTGTTCTCTCCTTACCTGCTTTACTCTTACTATGCTACTTTTAATTACTACATACTGCCTATACAATAGACATTAATATAACATATGCAATTATTAATAATGTTTATTTCCTATCTTCTTACACCAGAATTTGAGCCCCATGAACACAGAAACTTAATGGGTTTTTAACTGCCCTGTCTCAAGTGTCTAGAAAATGCACCTGGTTCACATTTAATGAATTCATTGGAAAGTAACAAATGCTTCTATTTCCATCCAGCCTTCCTTAGATGAAAAAGCCACTCATCTCCCCCAGGCAGGAATGGAGCCATCTGCTCCTGGAGCAGCTTGCAGGAACGTGGCTGCCGAAGTGTGAGGACAGTTCTAGAGGTGGCCAGGAGGCACTTACTTCCACACTCTTCAGTGCCAACACATTTTCTTCATTCCTCTGGGCCATTTCCACTTTGGGGGCCACACCACAGATGCCACAGATCATGTCATTGTAGTCTCGGACAGTGAGGCATTCGAAAGCCCAATAGCCATTGCACAGCAGCTCCTGCAGCTGGGTCAGCTCCTCTGAGGTCAGAGTCTTCTCTGCAAGGAGGGCAAGAGCTCTGAGAAGGTCACAAAAAAGACCCTGAGGCCACTGGGGATGAGCCAGTGGCCAGCAAGAATAGCAACTCTACAAGATTCCTGCCCAAAGGACACCCAAGAGTACTAGCCACCCTAAAGATCAAGTACCCTGGCCTTCAAAGGTGCAGATGGCAACCCCAAAGGGCAATTTCAAACAGAATTATTAAAACTGCCTTGCACTAGCACCCTACTAGGCACCAGACCAGCTTCAAATACATTATTTCATTTAATTCTCACGTCTTTATGAAACAGGAGATATACTCACCCTCATTTTAGAAACTGAGACATAGGATAACTGCTCAAATATCATGCTGCCACTAACTGGCAGATCCAAGACTCAAACACAGGCCTCTCTAACCCTAGAACTTTGCCCTACTCCTTCTGACCTCATAGCAGGCAAAGCTGCAAGTGAACTGAAGTCTACAAGGATAGGAAGGGGAAAGCATCAAAAGAAAGAAGGAAAGAAAAGAGAAAAATCATTTCTAATATTAAGGAGGGTGACCTCCACCTTCAGGTCTCAATGAGCCTCAGGTCTGGTAGCAGACCTCCAGAAGCTGTGTATTCAGAATGGGTACAATTAACATGCAGGGAAGCCAACTCTACCAATCATCAAAGGATCAACTTCTAAAGAGTCAGCTTAATCTTGTGCTGAGGGCCACCGGGTGGATGGAAAGACTCACACTCTTAGCATTTATAAAATTCAGAAAGAGCAATGTATCAGGAAGTCAAGAATGTCTCCTTTTCAAACTACCAGATTTTTCTCTCTTTGGACAAGCAGCGCTGAAAATTCCCAGGAAACTCAGGACTAGTATGGGAAAGGGAAGAAGCCAAGCTGTACCTGTCTGCTCCTGCACCGACTTCAGAACAGCGCTGATGGACACTCTGGGGTCCTCTCCCAGCTTGATCTGGTTCCGGACTGCAAAAAGCAAGTCCAGGCTCACTAGTAGCTTGTTTCCCACATTAAAGAGACCTGCAAAGTTAAAAAGAGGCAACAGATAAACTCTATAAAACATCCACAATGGAAAAAAATTAGAAACAAACTAAATATCCAGCAATAGGGGAATAATTAAATTAATAATGGTACACCTAAAATGGAAAATTATGCCTCATTAAAAAAAGAATAACATAGACTTAAATGCTCTGGCATGGAGCTGTCCATAATACAATGTTAAATGAAAAAAGCAAGCAGTGAAATCCATACAGAAATTTTTTAATTAAAAAAACAAAAACAAAAGCCTCCATACCACCCAGCTCAGCCCTCATGACCACTGGACCCCACTTTCCTCTACTTTTCAACAACTGCACCATGGGTAAAGGCCAGGAACACCTTCTAGCCCGAGGATGTAACAATAGCTATCAATATCCCTCTAGCTAAATCCGGGTATAGAGGACTCAGAAGGATTTAAATGCAGTCAATTTAAGACAAATAGAAGTGATTTTATATTTGCAGGAAGTATAATGCACAAATTTGCACAAAATCAAGCTCTGGAATATGTGTTTCCATAAAGGAAGAGTACAGAGGAATGGGCAAGACCTTTCTGAGCATAATACCATATGCTGAAACCATAACGGAAAAGATCTAATATGATTACATAAAAATTAAAAGAAAAACAAAAGACAGACAACCTCCCCCTGGCAAAAAAAAAAAAAAAAAATCCTTTGTGTCCAGAAAAAAAAAAAGAATGACAAGCAAATTAAGAGACTACTGAGAAACTGCATAAGAACTTGGTCAATATTCCAGTGAAGAATGGAAATGTTCACAAAATTCACAGAAGAGATTAAAAGACAAAACAAACAAACAAACAAACAATACAATCCTCCTAGTAATCAGAGAAATGCAACAAATTAAGAAATGATACATTAGTTTTTACCTACCAAATTGGCAAGCTTTAAAATATTGTAATAATGATCTACAAAAAGTTCCTTAAGTTGGTAAGTTTAGCATGGTCACTGGATAAAAATTCAATGGACTAAGTTTTGTCTACCCAAATGTGTTTCTACACTAACACTGAAGTTAGAAATTGAACCACATCGTTTACCATTGAAAAAACTGAAATAACTTAGGTATAAATCTAACAATATGTGCAGGATCTATATGCTGAAAACTACAAAACACTGATAAGAAAATAAACTCTAATAAAATAGAAAGATGGACAGATTTAGGGATTAGAAGACTCAGTATTTCCAAGCATGTCAAGCTTTCACAAATTGGTCTATAGATTCAACATATTCCCTATTAAAATTGTAACAGGATTCTGCAAATACTAAGAAGCTGATTTTTAAATTTATATGGAAATGGAAAGAACTAAAATAGCCAATACAATTCAGGAAAACAATTCAGGAAGAACAAGGCTGAAGGACTCACACTAACTGATTCTAAGACTATATCCAGACTATAGTAACAAGACCAGTGTGGTACTGGCAAAAGAATGGACGACATAAACCAATGGGACAGCACAGACCACAGAAATAAGACACACACATATGATCAACTGTTTTTCAACAAAGGAACCAAAGCAAGTCAATGGAAGAAAAGACTACCTTCAAATAAATGGTGGTACAAGTGGATGTCCATATGCAGAAGAAGAAAAGAAAGAACTCAATCTGGGCCTCCCACTCTATGTAACAATACAAAATGAACCACAGATCTAAATGTAAGTCATAAAATCTTAAAACAACTAGGAAAAAAATACAAAATACTGATGATCTTCACCGAGGGAGACAGACCTTACAGAGACTATCAAAAGCATAATCCCTAAAAGAAACAACGGATGAAGTAGTCTTTGTCGTGACTAAGAACTGCTCTGTGGAAGATTCCACTGAAAGAATGAAGTCAAGCCACAGACCATAAGAAAACATTTAAATCACTTATCTGACAAAAGACTTGCGGATCCAGAATATATAAAGAATTCTCAAAAAACAAAAACAAAAACAAACCCCCCCCTCACATAATTCTCAAAATTCAATAGTTCAACAGGCCAAATATGAAACAGATTCTTCACCAGAGATGACACATGGCTAGCAAATAAACCCATGAAATGATACTCAATATCATCGAGGAAATACAAATCAGAAGCACAATGAGGTACCACTTCATAAAACCATCAGAATGGCTACGAAAAAGAAGAACCAAAAAAATAGTACCAAGTGCTCACAAATGGAGCAAATCAAAACTCTCACTCACTGCTGGAAGTAATAGTGGGATGGGACAAACATTCAGATAAACAGTTTGACAACTTTTAAAAAATTAAACATATACTTAGCATATAGCCCAACAATTTGACTCCTAGGTATTCACCCAAGAGAAATGAAAGTTTGTGTTCACACAAAAGCCTTTATGTGAATGTTCATAGCAGCTCTATTCCTAAGTGTCAAAATCTGGTAACAAGGGGCACCTGGGTGTCTCAGTGGGCTAAAGCCTCTGCCTTCGGCTCAGGTCATGATCCAGGGTCCTGGGATCGAGCCCCGCAACGGGCTCTGTGCTCAGCAGGGAACCTGCTTCCTCCTCTCTCTCTGCCTGCCTCTCTCTGCCTACTTGTATCTCTGTCAAATAAATAAATAATATCTTTAAAAAAAAAAATCTGGTAACAACACATAAGCCCTTCAACAAGTGAACAGACATGTAAACTGTGGTACTCCACGCAATGGAAACTACTCAATGTGAAGAAGGAACAAACTACTAATACATGCAACAGTATGGATTTTTTTTTTTTTTAAGAGAGAGAGAGAGAGAGAGAGCATGTGAGTGGGAGGAGGTGCAGGGAGAGAGGCAGAATGCCAAGCGGACTCCACGATGAACAAAGAGCCTGACGCCAGGCTTAATCCCAGGAACTCGATATCAAGACCCGAGCTGAAACCAAGAACTGTATGCTCAACTGACTGAGCCACCCAGGTGTCAACATGGATGACTTTCAAAGGCATGACGTTTAATGAATGAAGCCAGACTCACTTAAAATGCTGCATATACTGTGTATCAACTCTACTTAAATTTTAAAAAATTTGTAATTTAAAAAAAAATTTTTAAATGCTACATACTGTGGTAAGTGACATATTGGAAAGATGGAGTAAAGAGAAATGAAGAACATCATCAGATGGTGGCTAGAGGCTAGAGGTGTAGGGTGGGTTTGAGTACAAGGCACACTACAGGAGAAAGACTGTGGGCAATGGAACTGTTCTATTGGCTGTAGTGGCAGTCACACATCTTGGTGCATTTTCAGAACTCATGTAAAATGTCAAACAACAAGGTAAATTTTGCTGTATGTAAATTTAAAAGGGAAAGTAAAACTTAAAAAATATATATATGTGTATATATATACATACATACATATATATACACACGTGTATGTGTGTATATATATATATGTGTATATATATGTGTGTGTGTGTATATATATATATATATATATATATATATATATAAAAACCTAGGTACTACTGGCCCAGACCGACTACAGGGATATAGCATTCTCATTAACTGCTGGCTAGAGCAAAAAGTACAACAGATTCAACTGGGCAACACAAGACAAGACATTAAGAGCATAAATTCAAAACAAGGCACCATAAGGTTCTAAAGATAAAGAGAATAACAAACACTCCTTAATCTTCAGCACTCAATTCTACATGTGAAGTTCAAGATCCAAATTCTAACACTGTTGGCACATGGTGAATGCTCCGTGGTGTCTGACGCTGATGAATGTAAAGGGGGAATGGGTGAACACGCAGCAATTCCATGTGTAGCACTCGCCCAAAGGAAATAATGAAAGCTTGTACACCGTAAGTTAATTATAAAGAGATTCTAAAATGGAGTCCCACGCACCCCTTAAAAATGGTCACATGTTTCTCCACTTGCTGGCAAGGGAAGATGCCATGAGACACTACTAAACTTAAAAAAGAATATTCCAGGGGCACCTGGGTGGCTCAGATGGTTAAGTGTCTGCCTTCAGCTCAGGTCATGTTCCCCAGGGCCTGGGATCGAGCCCCATGTCAGGCTCCCAGCTCAGCAGAAGTCTGTTTCTCCCTCTCCCTCTGACTCTTCCCCTGCTTGTGCTCTCTCTCTCCCTCAAATGAATAAATAAAATCTTAAAAAACAAACAAAACCAAATACTCTAATAACACCCAGCACAATCCCACTTTTGTTGAAAGAAAAACTATATACCCCTCACTCTCCTACTTCCTTATATTCTGTGAAGATGAAGACCACACCTGAAAGATTCAAGAGCGTAATATGAAGTGTTTGTCTCATGGCAGCACGATTACTACTGATTTTAGTTTCTTCTTTATACTTGTCAGCATGTTCCATTTTTTCCACAAATAGGATCTATTCTTTACGAATGAACTTTGTTTCAAGAGTCCCAACACTTGAGAGAGAACATCGTCTTCTGGGGCTGAGATATCCAGGAGGAAAAACTGCCTCTCTTTGAAGCTCCATCTGAGAGAAGGTCCAGTGCTCAAAGGCACAGAGGTCTGACCCACAGAAGCTGCTCCGAAGCCTGCTTTGGGGGTGTCTGCGGGAAGAAGAATGACACCCACCTGTATAGATGTCCATGAAACTGTGCAGGGCCAGACAATGAGGATTCAGACACATCTTCACCTGTGCAGTCACCACCTGCAGCCGGCTGGCTGTCAGCAGCCAGCACTCCTGGGGCCCAGCCAGGGAGCTAGTACCAAAACATCACCAACAGAAAAAAAAAAAAAAGAAAAAGAAGGGAAATCAACTTAATGCAGTTCCAAGGCTCAGTGATCAATGGCAAAATTCTCAAGACTAATGAAACAGGCAGATGAAGGTGCTAGGGCTTGTGTCCCAGGGTTTTCTAGGAGGGTGTTCCCATTCTGTTGGAATGAGTTAATGTAACTCTGAATTTATTACCCAATTTAACCAATCCCCTTGAACTTCCAAATCCAAGCATTATGCTGGCCAGTCCAGATGTAAACAGAATCCTACCTTAGTGGCCATACTTTCAGACATTTTTCAATAGAAATAATATACAATTACTAATTATTTTACTTTAGCAATTCAAAAGCAAAGGAAACCTAAGAGAAGCAGAGAATAACACCTTCAAAGGCCGTAACTTTATAGTCTGAAGAAAGAGGCAATACGGGCCGAGAAAGACAGGGCAGCTGGGGACAGGGCAAATCTGAAAGGGGTGCTTACTTTTGTCCCCCTTTGAATAATGGGCTGCTACAGAGTAGGCACTGCGTGGACGGAGACTCATAATAATTCGACCAAGAGGTTTGCTCGATGGTGACTGTCTCTTCACTCACGTTGGACAGAATGAGTCGAGAGCTGTTGAGCTCGTGAATCAGGGCGAAGACCTCGGCCAGCTCTGACTCGTTCTCAGGAATCTGCAGGACTTTGCGCAGCAGCTGCAGCGTGGACTGGCGCTGGATCTCCCTCTGGGCCAGGCTCAGCGGCTCTGTGGCACTCAGCACATCTGGGAGAGGTGAGCTGACCTCCTGGGAAGAAAGCGGACTGAAGGATCAGCCAGCACCCAGGGTACCACAAGCCTTAGGCTAAAACATGGGAGAGGCTGCAAGTGACAGAGGCATGGGCCCAGCCATGGTGGAGAGGGGAAACCTTGGCTTTGAACCAGCTCAATTAGTAACTCGCTGTGTGACTCAGGGGAGCTGCTTTCTCTCTCTGGTGTTAGATTCTCTCTCAGTGAAATGAGAGGATGATACACACTGCTTGGTAATAGTTGTAAGAGTCAGCTTCCATTCACCATAGATGGGGTTTGGAGAATAACACACCCAGGTCTCAATTCTGGACATGCCATGAAACACCTATAGATGTGTGAACCAAAGCAATTTACTTATCCTTCTGAGCCCAGTTTCCTTACCTATGAAATGAAGGATGAAATACTAGCAATATTCTAGAATTGTTGAACAGAGTCAATAAAATATTCCAAGTAAAGCACTTAGAACAATACTGGAGATGCAATGAAAGCTCTATGAACGGTAGTTTTGATATGTAAACAACTATCCGTACCGTTTCAAATATTTCTCTTTAACACTTTTATCGTCTGTGTACAAGGGAACTATATTAGACACCAGTCAGAGGCTTTCAGAAACAAGGTTCTGAAACGCTCATTAAAAACAGGTCCTGGGATGCCTGGGTGGCTCAGTGGTTTAAAGCCTCTGCCTTCGGGTCAGGTCATGATCCCAGGGTGCTGGGATCGAGTCCCACATCGGGCTCCTTGCTCAGCTGGGGGCCTGCTTCTCTCTCTGCCTCTGCTTGCTTGTGCGCTCTCTCTCTCTCTGACATATAAATAAAATCTAAAAACAAAACAAAACAAAAAAACACCCCAGGTCCTTTTCAGTGGAGGTTCCTCCCTAATCCTTTGTACAAATGCAGCAGGAATCACTCCCTCCTGCATGTCCCCAGAGTCCATTCTTTACTGCAGAATTCACTAACTCCCAGTTGGTGAGATTATTCCCCCATCTTTTACAAGTGTAAGGCCCTTCCTTGCTTATTTACAGATTCTCAATACCAGCATAAGGGCACACAAAAATGCTAATTCATATTTTACATGCTGTTTTGCAGATATAACATGCTAAATAACAAGAAGGAACTTTTGAGTAACTCTGCACACATGCAGCAACTCCTGTCTAATTATTTGTAAGTTTGGCTACCTTTCTCCCACACTAGACTGTGAGCTCCTCAAGGGACGGACCATGTCCTATTTATCTTTGTATCTCCAAAGACCTGACCTATAGTAGGTATTCAAGGTATGCTTGCTGAAAGAATGAATGAATGGCTGCAGAGAGTTGACTGACACTAGGAGTTGCCTTGGGAGATAGTGTGTTCCCAGTCGTGCCTATGTTGAACCATGGACTGGAAGAGCTGGCAGGAATACTATATCCTTTTTTCCTGAACAACAGATGAAAGATGGAAGGGAATGAAGACCATTCCTGTCCAGAAATTGTTAGTCTTACTTATACCCACCAAGGACAAGCTGCACAGGAAACATATGGCCACCAGGGGGCCCCAAAGAGCACTACACACAAAGATCCCTGGGTCTCTGACTACTGTTTCAGTTTAGTATATTTGAAAGGTTTAGTATATTTTCAGTTTAGTATATTTTAGTATATAGTTGAAAGGTGACAGAATGTCAGAAAGTAAGTGTCCCATGGGTAGGCAGCTATTATTCAAAGAGAGAAGAATATAAATTTCAAAGAGCAAGATTTGAAATCAATTGGCTCCAAGTCCCTAGACCATTCCTGGAAAATTAGGTCAACTCATTATCCTAAATCTAGGGAGCAACATCCATTTCCATACTGCAAACCACATCAACAACTACAATCAAACAGGAGAAAGGAATGTTTGAGCCTCCACCGATACAGAACATAGACCTGCCCTAAGAGACTGTGGTGTCACTGGGAGCTAAGAAGGAATCAAGACAGAATGTCATCAACCCTAAGTGAAGAGCAGCACATTAAAGCACGGGCCTCAATGAGACCCTACGGCCTAAAAAACAAACTGCCTGGTTTAGCTTTAAAGATCTTCCACAATATGGCCCCAATGTGCCTTTCGTGCCTTATTTTCTGTACTCCTCCCTACATATCCTTCTCTTTCAGGTGATTGGAACACCCTCTTCTAGCTCCTTCCTCACTTCTGCCACTGCTTATCCTTGAGTATGGAATGCCTTCCCCTTCTATCCAAATCCTGCCCGCTTCCCAAAGTCAGCTTAGATCTGGAGTGGCCAGGCTCCATGTTGGATCCTGACCTATTCTGGATGCCATCCTCTTTTCTCCCAAGGCAGATCAAGAAGATCTGTCTTTTTTTTTTTTTTAAGATTTTATTTATTTGTCAGAGAGGGAGAGAGTGAGTGCGTGCACATGCAGGCAGAGTGGCAGGCAGAGGCGCAGAGAGAAGCAGGCTCCCCACCAAGCAAGGAGCCTGATGCAGAACTCGATCCCAGGACCCTGGGATCATGACCTGAGCTGAAGGCAATGGCTTAACTGACTGAGCCACCCAGGCATCCCAAGAAGATCTGTCTTCTGACCGTCATCTCCTGCCTCAGGTGCTAGATCTTTCTACTCACTTAAAGAAATTCAAAAAACCTCTAAAGATACCCATTTTTCCTGGTTCTAATAAATAAAAAACAAGCCCTAAGGAGCCAAGTGGAATGTGTTTTACTATCCAAACAACTTGGTCCAACTTCAGAGAGATTTGCCAAGACTGCTAGAAGTAAAGCTTTGTATTGAGCCAAAAGCTCTGCAAGGAACCTAAGAAGCAGTGATCTCATCTATGAAGTCTAGGGCTGGCATTCTCTACTTACCAAGACAATATTTACAGGTCTTCCACCAGGTCTCAGATCTAAAAGAATGTAACCCTTCCATCCCGCTCCTTCCAAATTCTCTTTAAAGCCTCTGTTCCCATTCACCTTGGTGAATAACCTCTTGGTCCACTGGGCTAGATGGTTCTCGGAGATTAAGGTACCTACCCAGCCTTCTTGACTTAACAATGAAGACAAGGAAGCCCAGAGAAAAGGCAGCTAGGTTCAGAACTTAACAACTGGTTACAGTTCTGGTGTTCTAACTACTATCATGTATTAAGAAATTTTATTTCTACTAAAACAGGTGCACTAACAGCTCACAAAAGGCGATGGTATGTGTTTAGGGAAGGAACTCACGAGAGCCTTGCTGGTTTTCTCAGTTCGGTCTTTGGCAAGGTTAAAACCACAACTGGGACAAATCCGCGGTTTATGCCTGTTGGTGTAGACGTAGTTACAAGAGGGATTCTTGCACTTTCCCCTGCCTCTTGAAGTAGCCAGGCCCAAATCCTAAAAAAGCAAGACCAATATTCAGTTCTACAAAAGTTACACTTGGGCAGAGTCAAACACCAGGATGACCAGCTATCAGTCAATCAGAGATGGGAGTGACAACTGCAAAAGTACATGTAGAATAACTTCCAAAGAGCCTTGAAATAAGATCCCCAGAGTCACATATTTGCTTACTGGGATAATACATGCAGTGTTAAAAACAAAAGGTGGGTGGGGAGGGAAAACCTTGGTAGGAAATGCCAACTGAAACAAAGCTGCTTTACCAGAGCACTTCTCAAATGCTCTGACATACCACTACTAAATGTAACTGGTATTTTAAGAAGGAAAATACAGCTTTCTCAAGCATATCTGTGAAAAACACATCTGAGGTTAAAAGGTCCAAAGACTGCTGAATGCTAGAGCTGGACTAGATTTTCACCTCTAATTACTCTCCAAGAAATATCCGAGACTCAGCTGGCCCGTACTCTTAAAGATATCACCTGGGACGGGCACCTGGGTGGCTCAGTGAGTTGGGGCCTCTGCCTTTGGCTCAGGTCATGATCTCAGGGTCCTGGGATCGAGCCCCACATTGGGCTC